>NC_137175.1:11535000-11905000 GCF_951804945.1 Podarcis cretensis | reverse complement strand
GAGATGAGTGCTCAGACCCCTGGGCTCTCACTTGTGGGGTGCCTCAGGGTTCTGTCCTCTCCCCCATGCTTTTCAACATTTACATGCAGCCACTGGGAGAGATCATCAGGAGGTTTGGGCTGGGTGTTCATCAGTATGCGTATGATACCCAGCTCTACCTCTCTTTTAAATCAGAACCAGTGAAGGCGGTGAAGGTCCTGTGTGAGTGTCTGGAGGCGGTTGGAGGATGGATGGCGGCTAACAGATTGAGGTTGAATCCTGACAAGACAGAAGTACCATTTTTGGGGGACAGGAGGTGGGCAGGTGTGGAGGATTCCCTGGTCCTGAATGGGGTAACTGTGCCCCTGAAGGACCAGGTGCGCAGCCTGGGAGTCATTTTGGACTCACAACTGTCCATGGAGGCACAGGTCAAATCTGTATCCAGGGCAGCTGTTTACCAGCTCCATCTGGTACGTAGGCTGAGACCCTATCTGCCTGCGGACTGTCTCGCCAGAGTGGTGCATGCTCTGGTTATCTCCCGCTTGGACTACTGCAATGCGCTCTACGTGGGGCTACCTTTGAAGGTGACCCGGAAACTACAACTAATCCAGAACGCGGCAGCTAGACTGGTGACTGGGAGCGGCCGCCGAGACCATATAACACCGGTCTTGAAAGACCTACATTGGCTCCCAGTGCGTTTCCGAGCACAATTCAGTGTTGGTGCTGACCTTTAAAGCCCTAAACGGCCTCAGTCCAGTATATCTGAAGCAGCGTCTCCTCCCCCATCGTTCTGCCCGGACACTGAGGTCCAGTTCCGAGGGCCTTCTGGCAATTCCCTCACTGCGAGAGGCCAAGTTACAGGGAACCAGGCAGAGGGCCTTCTCAGTAGTGGCGCCCGCCCTGTGGAACACCCTCCCATCAGATGTCAAAGCGATAAACAACTACCTGACATTCAGAAGACATCTGAAGGCAGCCCTGTTCAGGGAAGTTTTTAATATGTGACGTTTTAGTGTACTTTTCATCTTTGTTGGAAGCTGTCCAGAGTGGCTGGGGAAACCCAGCCAGATGGGTGGGGTACAAATAATAAATTATTATTATTATTATTATTATTATTATTATTATTATTGGAATTGAACCGACTATATCTGACTCCTGCCCGCCTGCAGGAAGTCTCACAAGGGTTAACCACCAGTAGGGGAGCCCTGCTGGTGCACATCAACTAGGATCTCCCCCAGGGTCACCGATAGGGGTCATGCCATGGCCCTAGCCCCCATCTGGGTTTCGGACAGATACCATGCCCCTCAGATTTCTTTAACAGAATAACCTTTAGTATGGAGGGGCAGGTGATGGCCACACCACCCCTCCCCCGAACAAGGTTTTACCAATGCCTAACCGCCAAACCTTACAAAGTTGTGATGATTGCTACGAGATAGGCAGAAAACCAAATGGCCAGTGCCAATTTGCCAGGTGGAAAGAATTCTTACTAGGCCCCTTCAACAGGTGACCAACTGAGGTCCATAGCAAGGCTAATATGATGAATGCATGAAAAGCGGGCTGGAGGGCAGGAGATCCACAGAAACCGGTTTCCCATTTTGAATTGAAATGACACCCAGCACCCAAACATCTATGAGTCCTCATGCCAAATTTGGCAACTGTGTCTTGAGAGGCATCCAAACCTTTGCCAAAAATGTCACACCAAAGTCACTGCTGAGTCTGCCACCTTGATTCAAAATGGCGGTCAGCATCCAAACATTGACAGTGACCTGTGCCCCCAGCTCAGCAACACCTTCTACCAAGTTTGGTGATGATATCTCGAATGACGGCCAAACCCATGAAGAACAGATGGACAAACCGCTTTCCAAAACATAATTGTGTGTGCATATGTCTGTTGCCCTGGTGTTTGGAATGCCCTCCACAGTAATGCTTTCCTGGCCTCTACTTTGACGTCTTTTGTTGCCAAGCAAAGACTTTGTATGTTACACAGCTCTCATACAGTTCGTTTTAATTGTTGTTTTATAGTTTGACTGTTCTTTTTTTATTGGCGGATGTTGCTGGGATGGAGGTTTCCCCTTGTGTTTTTTATTCCTTCAGTTGTTAGGTTTGATGCTGGTTTTTTCTTCTTTTAATTGAAAGCTGCCATGAGAACATATTGCTGAAAGGTTGCTAAAAAATGTGACAAATAAACACGTATGAAGAGGAACTGAAAAGAGTAAAGCTTAATGGCAGGGAAACAAAAATGTCAGGAATAACATGGTGGGTTTTTGGGAGGGTATTTTATTCTTATTTTATTTTATTTTATTTTATTTTATTTTATTTTATTTTATTTTATATTTTATTTTATTTTATTTTATTTTATTTTATTTTATTTTATTTTATTTTATTTTATTTATTTTATTTTATTTTATTTAAAAAAACCCCTTCCTCCATTCCTAATTTCTTCATGGAGTCAAAGCAGTGCATCGCCATGCAGAACATATAATATTTCCTTTATGGAGCTAATAACTATAAAATTAATGGCCTTCAATGGATGCATTAAGACACCCCATCACTTAGGTTCACAGTGGTGGCTTATTCTGTCCCCTGAAAAAAGCTACAGCAATCCAAAAGGCGCCGTTAAACTGGTACACAAAATCTGATCTTGTATTATGTAAATGGACTGGTGGTCCACGCTTGGCTGGGTAATAATGTCCAGATGTCTCTCTAGCCAGGGGCTGACTAATAACAAAAGCAGGTTGGCTGGAAGGGGAGAACTGCCAGCTGGCTGGACTGGTTACTGCTAACTGTAGCGTAAGGTGAAAGCTGGTATTGTTTCACACTCACTGGTTCTGCTCTCAGCCAAATGAGGAGGCAGTGGCTTTTGGAGTCTTTCTGCATTGCTCTCCGAGGTAGTGGCAACTGTTAACTAGATCACTTTAGCCTTTATCTTGGAGAAAAATGCAGTTCTGTCCTAGCCTCTGTCTGCCAATGCCGAGGTCCATAGACAAGGGGTCATCAAGCCTGTGATTGTGCACCTGCGATGTCAAGGCAGGTGTTGGCCAGGAAGCAGTTGAGGACCAGAGGCACAGAGATGTGAAGCTAGGGATTTAAATGAATCCTGTAGCCCAGGGACTTGTTCTACTGAAGTTGGTTTGGATAAAAGAGCAGGAAAGATTGCCCAAAAAAGTTTCCCAGAGAGCCAGGTATTCCCAGTGAGGACATGTCAAAATTGTGTGGTTCCATACAGGCATATGCACCATTTTTCAAACCTAGGATGTGCTTCACTGTGGGATTTGTAGTGCTCACAGTGCAGACCCACTTGTGTTTTGTGGTGTGTGCATCCTGCTGTGAAATGTATATGTATGGATGTCTGAGCAATCTTTGCAAATTCTGATGCATGTTGATCTGAGCCGCACCTTACATAGGACGTAATGGTGGGCATGCTGTCACCTAAGGGCACCAGGTTGGTGACCCCTGACTTGGGCCACATCCAAATATTATGGATTTGCATGGGCTTCTGGAGGCCCTCAATATATATATACATGGTCCATATCATGGAGAAGCATCATCTAGTCCACCCCAGGTTTATTACAACTGCAGGATCCTGTAGAAAAAGAAAATCTCTATGTCTGCGTATAATGCTCCCTTTTCTTCTGTTGCTTTCATAGCTTGTTCTTTTTACAGAAAAGTGAATGGATCTGGCACTCAGCCCCACCACCAGTTTTGTTCACACAGTTTACTTAGCTTTTGAACACCAGAGAACATGCATAACTTATTTAAACACCATGGGAGAAATTAATGCTATGAGAACACATTGTCAACAAATGAAGATGAAAGAGAGTTATTGTTTTGGTTTGACATGAAGATATTGGGGGTGGAGACAAGGAGGCTTTGTTGAAAGGGAAGGTTTGTGATTCATGTTCGTTCTCATGTAGTCTCTGTACTTTTTGTAATATTATTTTTTACGCTAGATAAATGCACCAGAGTGCAAGCTTGGATTGGTTCCCTGACACTGCAATCCTATGGAGGGCATCCCAGCAGACATGCTTCCCTCCAGAGCTCCCTCTCTGACATTGGAGACAGTGCTGTGGATTTCCTCACCTCACCACCACAGAAACATCAAATACTTTGGCACAACTGACACCAGAGCTTCAATGTCTGTAGAGCCAGATAGTGGTGTCAATGAAAGTTTGTGTGGGGATGTTTAGGATAATAGGTAAGGAAATATTTGTTAAGTATTATCCTTCCTTCACTCACACTAGTGAGTAAAGTAGCAGAGCAAATCCCCTCTATATTCACGGAAGCTAGTTGATTAGATTCATTTGAATCTTTACAAGATGATTAACCCAATCTGGCTTCCCCAGATGGATTATTCCTGGTGTCTCCTTTTCTCCCTCTTAAAATACAATAAAGACTCATGAGTCTGTCTTTATAAGTATACAAACAGTTGACTCACAAGTTGTTCACAGTACACATCCTAGAAGGGAGGCTTTACAACACGTTGTGTGTTACAAACACAAAACGTGGCTTTCGTACTTTGGGAAGATGGGCCCAAGTGCTGCTGGCTGAGAGCCAGCAGACAGCAAAATTGTTGTTTAGTCGTTTAGTCGTGTCCGACTCTTCGTGACCCCATGGACCAGAGCACGCCAGGCACTTCTGTCTTCCACTGCCTCTCGCAGTTTGGTCAAACTCATGCTGGTAGCTTCGAGAACACTATCCAACCATCTCGTCCTCTGTCATCCCCTTCTCCTTGTGCTCTCCATCTTTCGCAACATCAGGGTCTTTTCCAGGGAGTCTTCCCTTCTCATGAGGTGGCCAAAGTATTGGAGCCTCAGTTTCAGGATCTGTCCTTCCAGTGAGCACTCAGGGCTGATTTCCTTCAGAATGGAGAGGTTTGATCTTCTTGCAGTCCATGGGACTCTCAAGAGTCTCCTCCAGCACCATAATTCAAAAGCATCAATTCTTTGGCGCTCAGCCTTCTTTATGGTCTAGCTTTCACTTCCATACATCACTACTGGGAAAACCATAGCTTTTACTATATGGACCTTAGTTGGCAAGGTGATGTCTCTACTTTTTAAACAAAAAAAGTAGACAGCAAAATGGATGAGTCTTAACTGAGAGTTGACTCGAATTAAGACAAAACGGCTGCGTGACTCTGCTTTTATGGAGTCTCACTCATCTGCTGAGTCACTTACAGCAGGAACAGGAAGTTACACACACCCCTGTCTCTGTCCACTCTAGAAAGTGAAGCATGTTGTAATTGACTGTACTGATGTAACACACCCCACAGTTAGTGTCATGCTGGTGAAGGATTGGGAAACAGCTTGGATCCCAAAATCATGTCCCTAAAGAGTTAGCGCTACCTAGAAGCTGATGACAGAAATTTTAAAAATTAGAGGCAGTGATATGCCATTTGACTCACTGGTTATCTTACTAGGATTTTTAAAGGGCACAGTGCTACCTGAGAATGCGGAAATGGTCACTCATCTTTCGACTGCAGCACAATTGACCATTCTTTTTAAAAAGGGAAGAAGATAACCCCACCACTGGTTTTTGAAACTGAACTCACACATCTGGAAGAGCTAAACAGAGGAGAGACTCCAACATAATAATTCACTGATAAATGGAGTCTTTCATTCAAACCCAGAATGTATTGAATGAAAGTGATGCAGCTCAACCTTAGTCTCTTTTGGGATGGATCTGAGTTGCATGCCGTTGGGGAGATTTGATCTATGTTATCTATAATTAAATATGTCACTGTGGTTTGGCATATGCTGCTCATATTCTATTTTATTTTTTTTCATTATCAGTAATGCTTAGGTAGGGCGAATCATGTTGGTGATGCGCTGGTGAAATTGCCATTTTGCATGTTTCATAATTCTGAAACCACAGAAAGAAAAAGGAAAGGAAAAAACCCTGTGAAATGCAATACAATTGCTTTTCATCCATAGAACATATGATGCTATCATGGATGCTGTAGTATATAGAGCCTGCATAGAAGATATTAACATATCAAGGACTTTGTAATCCCCTCTGACCCTATGGTGCTGCTCCCAATAACTGTATTCAACTTTAAACATCTGCAGACGGGTATGTATGTCTATAATGTATGCAGTCTGCGTGCTTTGAATCCTTGCATGAAAGATCACTGCCTGGGTCTTCCTTGACTTTTCCACCTGCTCTGCAATGCCTTTCATTTCCTCTATGATACCCTATCCTCTACTGCAGGGATGAGGAATCTGTAACCCTCCAGATATTGTTCAGCTGCACCTCCCATCCGTCCTGAGCAACGTGAGCAGGGATGCTGGAAGTTGTATCCATGAGGGTCCCCATCTCTGTTGTACTGACTTCTGCAGCATATGTGTTAGCAAGCTCACCATAAGTATTATTTACTAAAAAAAAAAAAAAAATGTTTAATGGGATGTTTAATCTGGCAAAAGAGATGGTATCTGTGAAATACGCAAGGGACGCTTGGCATATGTATAATCTGTAACTTAAAAAAATGAAACAAAATACCTTGATACCTACAACATACCCCTAAGAGGCAAATCAAGGATAGGGATTGAAAATAGAGGCTGCCCCTGCTAAATGGGAGAATTTCAGCTTATTCAGAAGCACAGTTGCTTGAAGGTGGGATGTGGTCATCTCATGTACCTGGACCAGGTGGGAAGCAGAGAGACACTTGTATTTACCCACTTCCAGTGCACACTGTGGGGTTGATATTGCCTAGTGTGATGAGAAATCTTGCAAGCAGCACATCCCAATGTCCTTTGGGCTTGGAAAGAGCATAGTTGAAGGAAATTTCCCTTTGGGTCCTGTGGTGCATTTCCAGCCCAATATATCTCAGCAATGAGAAACATCTGATCAATACATATAAGTAAGCCAGCTCCCCTTGCAAGGAAATTATTTAGTTCTATTTATTTCATTTTTAGAAAAAACACAATAGGCTTCTAGCATCCCACTAAGTTCTCCCCTCCCTACTTGGAGCTGAAAACTGGAAGCATGATGGAAAACAGTGTGATATCACACTTCTTTCCTCTTTGTATAGTGATGGAGAGGACCAAGCCAGTGGGCGAGGAGGGGAGACCCTTTTGAAAATGCCCAAATTGGCCCCTCAGCTTCAGTGCACACAGCCAACCTCAAAGTCTGGTTGGCAATATATGCTAATGTCAGAAAACCTCATTACAAGTGACAAAGAGTTATGTTCCACTCACTAGCCATCAAATATTTCTGAAAGAATGAAAGGACCAGGATGGTCTTGCTGAGCCGATACTAATTATTTCTGCATCCAGAGGGCTTTGGGAGTCATGTTAATTCTCAAGTCTCTCTTTAGCCCACATACATTCCCTGGTGTAAACTTGCTAGAGCACAAATTATTTTACCGTCCCTTCGTAATTTGTCTCTCACTCTTGCATGCCAATTATCAAAACTGACCTAAGCTTCGGCTCTCTCAAGATCCCCCAGCTGGGAATTGCAAACTGATTTTTAAAAGGGGTCCGTTCCATGGAGCAAATGTGGATTGTTTAGGTCTCGTGGCTGCATAAATGCATGTCGAGCTCTTGGGTGCCCTTTTACATTTCCTGGTGCCACTTATTAATGAGTATATTCAAGAAGAGGATTAAGCACGGGTACTAGAAAAGCTCAAAATGTAAGAGGAAGGAGATAAGCACAGACAAGGAAGACTTTGTACTCTTAAGATTTGGAAAGCATTTAGCACCTGTGTTGTAAATCTGTTGCCATATTACTAGGAGGGCAGTGGTAGGAAACTGCCTGATACCAATTCAGACTTAACTGCCCATCAAACCCAACATTGTTAGTCCTGACTTAGACTCCTCAAACTCTCAGACAGGTCTTTCACATCATCTGCTACATCAGACATGAGAAACACACGCCCCCATGTGTAACTCCCATCATCCCTGACCACTGTCCATGCTGTTTGGAAGTGATGGGAGCTGGAATCTGATAACAGCCAGGGACCGCAGTTTCCCCATTCCAGTACTATGTGATAGTTTTACCTGGAGATATCAGGTAGTGAACTTGGAACCTTCTGCCAGTAAGACACATGCTTGATTTTTTAGCCTGTAGTTCTTCCCCTTACAGAAGTTGTGGTCTGATAACTAGCACATTTGGTTTATAAATAGGAGATTTGTATTGAAAGTACAGCTGTAACACCCCTGGGTGATATTCAACAAATGATTTTCACTTGGACTCAATCCTTATACTTGATGTGGGAACCATGATAACATCCTTTCATAGAATCATAGAATTGTGGAGTTGGAAGGGACCCTCAGCATCATCTAGTCCAACCCCCTTCAATGCAGAAATATGCAGCTGTCCCATACGGGGATCGAATCTGCAACCTTGGCATTATCAGCACCAAGAAACAGCTCAGGGCAAGCTCAGAAATGGAGGAATGATTCTGATTTGGTTTCCCGGGGCTTCAGAGCCAATGCCCCTCTTCCCCATCCCAGTTCTCAAGTGAGCTTGAAGCCTTGAATCTCCTTAAAGAAAGAAGCCCAGTTAAGCCATATGGGTTGTATGGCCACAGGTTTTTGCTTAAATCAGGATGGCAAATGCAAAATCACACAGTCTAGAAGAAAACACGAACACCATCTAAATCTGCATTTTGTTTCCCCCAAACATAAACTGAGAAGGGCATGACTGGGTAGTGGAGAGATTTTGAGTTCATGGGGGAGGGGGGAATTCATGAAGACTGGGGGGCTTTCGCCTGAACTTTAGCCTGCCCCTTAAGGCACCCTGGTTCTCTAAAATGAGGAGGAGCCTAGAAGATACAAACAGGAGTCAGACACTCATAAGGCCTCAATTCATTTCCAATGCTTATGGAGCAAGTCACACACTAGGAGCTCTCCTTGGTCCTGAAGCAGGCAGCATCTCTTGCTCTCTTCCCCTGTGGACTTCTCTGTGATACCAGAACAGGACAAGCAGACAGAAGCCATTGTCCTGTTGATCAGGTCATTCCAGAACCTTCCCTTGACCTAGATGTGGCCCTGTATCAATGGGGAGTGGGAAAATTTAATTGGGGTTGAGCTGGTGAGCAGAGAGTGCAATTCTGCTGGCTGGTGCTTCACAAGTGCCTTCCCTGTGGGGAACATGCTTGCCAAGTTGCAAGCACCCTTCAGTCAGAAGAACTGAGCCTTCCATACAATCCTGCCGGGTGCTCCTTGTGAAGCACCCTGCAGTTAGCAGGACTGAATCCTCTACTCGCTAGCTGGTGAGTGTCGGATTCAATCCTACACAGTTTGACTGTGTGCATGTGTTCCCCTACTGGTAACAGGAGTGCACAATTAAAGCATTGCTCTTTGCAGAGGCTGCCTACCTCACCTTTTTCTCTGCTTGACATTCCACCCCCTGATTTTGCCTGCATAGTTCTGGGAGGCCTTGCACTCTTTGATTTGGTATTTAGCTGCATCTGGTTCATAAGCCAAAGCCATGTCAATAATAATAATAATAATAATAATAATAATAATAATATACTGCCAATCACAAGGGCTAATGTTGCACATTTACATTCATTTCTCCACTTCAAGAGGGTGCTGAGCCCTTGGCACACATGGTCCCATGGTGCTTAGTAGGCTAGGTGCCAATTTAAATACATGGGGTTCCCATTTTAAGGACCAGAACCACTGACGAAAGACCACACACATAATCATGCCAATCACAGTTTTTACAGTCATCATTTGGAGAGATCTGTGTGGAAGTAAATATAGTTTGAAGCAGAGCTCCAAGATGTAGCAATCTTCTTTTGGACTCTCCTTTCTACCTAGTGTCCACCAGATGATGGATCTCTTTAGACAGCATTCAGACTGCCTGAATCTCATTCTATGATGACTGCAAATAAGTCGGCAGTGCTTTAAAATTCCAGGCTAGCGAGGAGCTTAATACTGCGTAATGGACCCAGACCTACCACTGGTAACGCCAGGGGTGTTTTCAGCTTGTTTCATTTCGTCCCTGTGATTTATTATATTTATTAGGAATCTGCAGATTTTATCCTCCAAGGGGCTGATAAAGCTTCCTGCGGTTGGCATAATGAAGACAATCTGTCGTGGAAGAAGGCTTGATTGTCTAATGACAGCTCCATACGTGTGGAAAAATGAAGTTGTCAATAGGAGTGCCGCTCGCTTTTGTAATGCAGAAGTGTTTGCTTCATTGTAATAACAAAAATACACCCCCCCACACACACACCCAGTTATTTCTCAACCCAAATGAGCCTCAACGTGGTCCCGAGGAGTTGATTTTTCCTTACATGCATTGCATTGTTGCTTTGTCTTCCTTTTTTTGTAAATGAAACTAAGCAAAATCAAAACAATACCTGTTTTCCTCCCCCCCCCCTCCAAATCAGCAGAAAGGAAAGAAGAACACATCAGCAGACCTCCTGCAGCAGCCAAGCGACACTCTCCTGCCCTGGCGCCATCAGCAGAATTCTCATGGGCTGAGGCGGCAGAAGCGAGACTGGGTCATCCCGCCGATCAACGTGCCAGAAAATTCGAGAGGACCCTTCCCACAGCAGCTGGTTAGGGTGAGTGGGACGGCTGAATAATGGATACCCATGTTTGATTGTCAGTCCGATGGCACCCTGCACATTTCCCAAAGCTTGTCTGAGGTGTCGTTTTCAGAGAGGAAGCTCATTTCTCCAACGCCGAAGGCCAAAATCAGTGCGACTTTAGCAGTATACCTGTGCCTTTAAGTGGGTTTTGTTTTTTAACACAGGGATGGGGAACTTATTTCCAGCTCAAGGGCCACGTTCCATTCTGGGCGGCCTGCCAAGGGCCACATGGCAGTGCTGGGAAGGGCCAGAGGCAAAAGTTGGTGGAGCAATGAGTGTGCATTTTACCTTTGTACAGTGGGCTAGTTTCCTCCATATGGGCAAGTGAAATGCATAATCAGAGTTGAAGGATGCACGCCAGCCTGGAAGAGGGGAACTCAACAAGGATGCAAAGCAGCACCAGTGGTGGGTGCTTTTTTGACCTAGGAGTGTCCTGAGGGCCAGATAACGAGACATGGAGGGCCACATTTGTCCCCCTGGCCTGAGGTTCCCCTTCCATAACTTAACACAAATTGCTGCTTCAGGAGGGGTGATCCATATTGAGACACTAGCAAGAGGATGAGGGAGGGGTCTTTAGCTCTCCCCACACACACCTTGCTGTGATCCAGATCAGGGCCATAGCAAAGGGGCCAGCAGTTAAAGCCCCTTTACCCCCATGTCAGGGTCCTGATCCATCAGGCTGGCAATTTGTGTGACAGCACACAGACCTGCACTTAAAGGCACAGCGAGACGTTTAATGTAATATGTAGTTTTGTCGTGAGTCAGGAGATGGCTGGCTGTGTTTTAGAGATAGGCTGTTTGCAATTCCAAGTGGTGCGTCATATTTTTGTAGATGCTCAGAACTGTAAGTACCATTGTATTATTACCATTCTTTGCATTTGTATACAGCTTCTCCACACAGAGACACCCTAAGCAGAGCACGTCTCAAGATCAATGGTACAGGAACAGGGACACTTATCAAAGCACAGTTGCAGTGAATCTGTAATGCTCTGTTACCCCAGGGAAGCTGTAGCCATTCAGCTGAAGTTCCGCACTCTGATCCAAGGCTAGTGGTTACATGGGGTGGGGGAGAGACACTCTGCACATGCTTAGAGGCATTATGGATTCTGTTATTACCTTACATGCTCCAGAACCAAACCCCATCATGGACTCCTCTTTTTCTTACTTGCTTACTATCCACCCACTTTTATTTTTGATGTTTAATTGTTTTTTATATGGTGACAACAGTGAACATGACATTTTACACAGTACAAGGGGACAGGCAGTGGCAGAGCCTATGCCTGTGCTGCCCAGGGTGGGCACACTCCTGAGGGGCGTGAGGTGTGGAGGGTGCCCTCCCTGGCGTACAATAGCCACTTGGGTGCATGGAGCAGTGCACACACCCTGCAGCCAGGATTGGAGTGAGCTGCCCATGGGGGCAGAGCAAGCCTCCAATGCGGACATTCAGCACATCACCTGCCCTTGACTGCCAAATGTCACCCCCCTCAGTGAAGACACCTGGTGTGGTCTGCCCCCACCACATCCCCCTTCCTCCGCCCCTGGAGACAGGTCCCTCCATATAGGCACTTAGAGTTCAAAGCCAACATGGTGGAAAAAACAGAAGGAGGGAATGCATGGCTGAAGTAGAAAGCAATATAATAAATAATAATATTTTTATTATTTGTACCCCGCCCATCTGCATTTGTTTCAGTTGATTGTACTAAGCCATGGTTATAGGCTGCACTGCAGCTCAAGGACTCGTTCCAGGTTAGGAGGAAATGCTCAAGAAGGATGCAAAGTGGTGCAGTGGTGAGGGGTGTTGCCTGGGAAGAGGAGTGTGTGGCTGGGGAGGCTGTATGTGGCCTGGGGAGTGCCATACTCAAGCTCAGGCCTGAGGTTTCTCCCAAAGCTTTTGGCCTCCTCTGTTCCTTGCCTTTCATTGTCAGCTGCTCCTCTTTTGCTTAACTCCTTCGGTTCCCAGAGAGGCATTTGCCAGCTGGCACTCATAGCATTACTCACCCTTGTTAATTGGCCCTGTTTGATGGCTCATCCCAACAAACTTCCCACTAGGTGCATAGTTGTCAAAACTCTGTAACTGGCCATTACCCCCTTCAGCAAGTTAGAAAGTTTGTGATCATTCCATGACATCAGCATCACTAATGGTGCGCTTGGAAATGACAGGCTACAAGCAGAGACTTTTAAGTTATAGTCCAGTTCACTTACAAGATGGCACAGGGACATTTGAATGACGCAGAGTACATATGGATATGTTTGCTGTCAGTAGCCAAAGCAAAACAGAAACCCACGCCGTGTATCTTGCATCTACCAGGCTTTCTATTTTGGAAGCAAAAAAACAAACCTCCCAAAACAAATATTGTGTAAAACAAATGAAGGAAGAAGTAAAAGCCACCGGCAAACATTTTGTCAAGTTGTCCTCTGGAAGAAAATTGCTACGTAATTGCAAGAAATTTTAGAAAATAATTGGACAAAATGAGGGTGCATCATTTGCATGCCTTGTCAGGAAACAATACTTCCCGAGTCCTTTCCAAGATTAAAATGAATGCTGTCATTACCTGCTCCATACTGATTAGCCATTGCCTCGCTAAGCACATGACACTCGGAAGCGAAAGTGGTTTGTTAAATCCCTCCGAGGTACGCGCAGTCTTGATAACATAAATTACATCTGAAAATGTATACTCTCCTTAACCCAATGCATTTCCTGGATGACACATGAAATATAACTGGGGTGTCTTGAGTGCTGGAGACCCACTCATGCAGCCTTCTTTCTGCCTTCCCCCAGGCCCGCTGGAGAGCCACTGGGACAAAAGATCACATGGCAATGTGGTCATTCCAGGAAGTGCTCCCAGGCTGGAAGCCCATTTAAAAAGAGACACTGTGAATGTCCTCAAGGAACTCACTGGGAAGAAGGAAAGACCAGGTCACCTCATAAGATAAATAACACCTGACCCACCTCCCTTTTCTAGCCACCCATTTTGGAGGCATGTTTGCGTCAGCCCCAACTCCAATCCTATTGGATGGTAAAAACAAACCAAAACAAAAACTCAAAGGTTCCACACAACATTAGCCAGTGCTGCTTAGAGCTCTACCACCATGGCTCTTCTGCTTTGGTCCACTGCCAGAGGAGGGTCCCCACCAAAGGAACACTTTACCCAAGTTTCCTGCAGTCGTGGAACCTGACCCTCTCACCCTTCCATCACACAAACCATCTGTAGGGAGGGAGGAAGACCATGCAATCGTCAGTACCTGGCAGTGTCCTGGCAGCTCCCTTAAGCCACATGTAGAAGATGAAAAGGCTGGGCAAGTCAGGCTTCCCTTTCCTAGCAGGCACTGCAGCTATCTAATGGTCAACAAAAGCTCCTAGGAAGCATCCCATGGCTGGAGACCTTGGACAGCTTCCCACTTTCTGGGTAGGATTGGTGCCTGATCTTGCCAACCATTCCAGTTTGATGCAGTAATAGTCTCTGCTCACCCATGGATTTAAAAAAAACACAAAGAAGGGAAATAATTGAACAGGAGCTTATAATGCAATAGCAGTGCCTCCATTTTGGAATGGCTAACATTTGCATTTCCATCTTTGGTGAGTCAGGAACAAGAAGACACTAGGCCTCTTTGGGCATTAGGACCATGTGGAGACAAGTGTTCTAGCCTGCCTTACTTTGTCATCATTCCCATCTCATGGAGCACACCTGTGTTAAGCAAGGGGCTTCCTGGATGTGCAGAGGCTCTCTGGGAAATTTGGAACCCTGGAAAGCCAGAGTTGTGAAATGCGCAGGGAACCTCCATGGATTCTCCTCCTTCACAAAAGCAGCCTCCATGAGTAGAGGGTGATGGGAATGATGATAGTGGAGGGGTACAGCTTGTTTTGTTCACCCCACTTCCCCCCGCCCCATGTGTTGTTGTTTTAAGCACTGGATCCTATCTCCCCAAAAGGGCTATTGTGATGATAACTTGGGAATGTGGATTGAAGAATACTGATGAAGCATCTTTAAAAATAATTTTAAAAATCAGTTTGAATAGTTAAATTATCAGTATCCAAACTTAAATTTTGAGAAGCTGACACATGCTCGGAGTCTGATTGGAGTACAAGTTGAAATTGTCATGGTTAGTGTAGCGCAGAACTCGTAAACATTCTGCAGGGATTGATCATGCTCATGGTAAGCTATCCTGCATCAGAGAGTTAAGAAAGCAACTACAATTAAGAATTGCCAGCAGTCATTAAGCAATTAAGTTGAGTAATTAATTCTGTAAGGTATGGATTCCATGATTGGCTGACTCTGTCATGTGCGCAGAGGCATTGAAAAAAGTGGCAGTGGAGAATAATCCTTGGGTTGCAGTGGAGCATAATTCTTTAGTTAACCCCGTCTTCCCATAAAATAATTTTCGGTATGCTTTCCACTGTGTAACTAAAACTGTGACTCTCACAGCTACCAAGTCTTAAACATTCTATTTTCTGCATGTATGAGGCATAAACAGACATAACTAAAGGTGAGAGAGGTAAGCCAAACGCTGTGTGGTCAACACCAGGCAGTTTGATTGTACTATAAGCTGCTCTGAACCCAAGTTACCTAAGGGACCACCTTTGTCCAACAACTGCACCCCACAGATGGAGCCCTCCCCCCAAAAAAAAAATTAAAGAAAAACACCTGGATGTACATTTCCAAAATATAAGATAAAAAACAAATAAAATAAAACCTACATACAGCAACAGTGTTTTGTGTTGTGTAGGCTCCTAGGATGTAAGCAATGGGCCCCGCCTGCTAGCCTGCTCCCTAAATTATCACTGGTTTGCTCATTTCTATATATAGGGTGCCTACATTCTGCATGTGCAAATGGCTTTAGGTACCTATTAGGTCCATAAATTACCGTATATCATATATTCAACACAAAAAAACAGTGACATTTTGTTGTGGACAAAGGACAGCTGGACATATAAAGGGCCCAATTACCTTCAGGGCCTCATCAAACTTAAATCCAGCCCTGCACATGCCCCAGAGGTGGTATGCATAGGGGCTACTAGAAACCAGGCTTTTAGTGTTTCAGCTCCAGCCTTCTGGAATTGGTCATCAGCTGAAATTAGGCATCATGATGTTAGGTGCCTACTGAATATGTTTCTCTTTCCTTTGAGGTTTGACCCAGCCATTTATGGAATTTTAATTGCCCATGAACTTTAAATACGGTTTTGCTGTTTTTAGAGCTTCTGGTTTCGGGGAAAGTAGCTCGGGGCAGGTGCAAGGGCTTGGGCTGGTGTGCAGCACATGCCCCAACTCCACATGAAAAGACGCTTCGCCACTGGGTGGGGCAGACGAAAGTGTGCTCCTCCCAGCGGTCATTCTTTCTCTGGTCACTGCTGTGGATACACAACCTGACTGCCTGTCTCTAGGCACTGGGGTCATTCGCAAGGGATTCCAACACAGCATGATTAATGCTGCCAGCATTCATGTAATGTCTGCAGACATCTTTGTAATGGTCTGCGAACTGGTCTGGTGCCTGAAGCCAGCTCCCTGTAAAGAGATCCTTTAGGATCCTACATTAAAACAGCAAATAAAACAATCCCAAACAAAATACTGCAAAAGAAAGTCAGTATAAATTCAAAGCAACATAATTAAGAGGAAACTAAAACGTTATCTTAAAGGTTTCAAAATGAAGCTTTTCACTTGAAGTAAAATAGCATGAGCAAGAACTGTGAACTATCTGACATCAAGTGTAGTTTGACCCGTAAAGTGCTACTCTCTTTAATGTACCATTTAGGACAAAATTGTATGTCTTCAGAGACCACCATTCAGTGCTTTTTCAGATCCTCATGATAATCATCACCCCAGGGTATTCTGTTGCCGGAATGATCTAGGGGAACAGTTCTGATCTGGTTTTGAAGACTCCTGTTTGTCAGGCGTCAGAAACCTTGAATTGATTGTGGCATTGCCTGGAAGTTAAACTACCTGTAGCCCAGGTGTCTCTCTCCAAAGCTTCAATGAGCTTTCCACATATGCAGTAATTTTATGTATCCATTTATTCTTTACATTTATTTATTCTCTTCATTTATACCATGTTGCTACAGCAACTTACCGCAAGAATTAAAATAAATAGCTGCTTCCTACTGACCTGTCTTTTCTGAAAGGGACAATCTCTCCGAACCTCCATTTGCCATTCATGTGCAATGAAATCAGTGTATGCATGAGAAAGAGAGAGAGAGAGGAGGTTCAACTGTTATGACTAAGGATGGAGGAGAAATCTGATTCATTTGCATTTAGAAGTGGACCTATCTGATTTCCACTTTGTGAAACAACCCAAGAACTGAAGCACAACCGTTCTTCAAACATCGGACTTCTCCAGATTTTGCAGTGCAGTTCTCCAGTCAAGTGATATGTACAAAAATTCATATGCTGGGGTAAAATGTTCATTAAAATGTATATATTCATGGGGGGGAGGCTATAAAAATGCATTATTGAAGGAGAAATTGCTCTGCAAAAGTTGCAAGTCACACCAAAAATGCTAAGGAATCTTTGCTAATGACTTAATTTCACTTTTTGCAAAGTTATGTGGAAATGTAGAGAAGTGGACTTAATATTTTAAAAATGAGAACCTTGAGCAAACCAAAACTGAGAGAATCCGAGTTATCCCATTCATAAACAACAGCAAGGCACAAACACAGAGAGCATTTTACAGTGTGCTTGAATTTGCCTTCCCTGCAGCTGCCTGCATCCTGTTTCCCATTTTTTTATAGGTCAAACTAATTTGAAATTCATGGGCAAATCTTTTTTTGGCTCCCTCCCCCCATCATCCGGCTTTCTATTGTGAATACAGAAAGTTCCATTTTATGGGAAGTTGATTAGCTGCTTGTCAGTATTTGAGCGAGGCTCCGCCTGAATGAAGTTTCAATCCTTGCCAAGGTGAATAAAGCTGGATGGCGCCCACATAAGCCTGAAGTACAGCCCCCTTTCCAGTTCTGCTGGGATGAGCAGTAATTCTCTGCTCATTAAAGCATTTCGTTCTTTGGCAAAATATGGTAAACGAAACAAGACGTGCCACGTTATTCTTGCAAACGTATTCAGCCCTCCCTGTCAATTGCAATCCCTCTTCATTCCATGAATTTACTTTCTGAGCCTCAGCTGCATCTGATGTGAGGGTCTTGATGAACCAGTACGCCAAGAATGCAACAGAGGAGAGGCTACGATTCATTTCAGACAGCAACTTTGGGCAAGAAACTCCTTCTCTGACCTATGCACAGTCATTCCAACATGTATGTTGTTGTGGTTGTTGTGGATGCGGGTGGTGCTGTGGTCTAAACCACCGAGCCTCTTGGGCTTGCCGATTGAAAGGTCGGCTGTTCGAATCCCCACAATGGAGTGGGTTCCCCTTTGCTCTGTCCCAGCTCTTGCCAACCTAACAGTTCGAAAGCACACCAGTGCAAGTAGATAAATAAGTACCACTGTGGTGGGAAGGTAAACGGCATTTCCATGCACTCTGGCTTCTGTCCCGGTGTTCCGTTGTTCCAGAAGCAGTTTAGTCATGCTGGCCACATGACATGGAAAGCTGTCTGCGGACAAACACCGGCTCCCTTGGCCTGAAAAGCGAGATGAGCGCTGTAACCCCATAGTCACTTTTGACTAGACTTAACCGTCCAGGGGTCTTTTACCTTTGCTTTACCTGTGGTTGTTGCAGTTATATCCCACCTTTCCTCCAAAGAGGCAAATAAGGTGGCATACATAGTTTTCCCCTCCCTATTTTATCTTCACAACAACCCTGTGATGTATGCCAAGCTGAGAGTGAATGAGCGGCCCGAGAGCACCCAGTGAGCTTCCTGGCTGAGTGGGCATTTGAAGTCCGGTCTCCTAGCTCCTAGTCCAACACTCTGGCCATATACAGTGGTACCTCAGGTTACATACGCTTCAGGTTACATACACTTCAGGTTACACACTCCGCTAACCCAGAAATAGTGCTTCAGGTTAAGAACTTTGCTTCAGGATAAGAACAGAAATTGGGCTCCGGCGGTGTGGCAGCAGCAGGAAGCCCCATTATCTAAAGTGGTCTTCAGGTTCAGAACAGTTTCAGGTTAAGTACGGACCTCCAGAACGAATTAAGTACTTAACCTGAGGTACCACTGTAGAGCCTTCTGTGCCTATAAATGTATGCAAAAGGCATTAACTCGGGGTGGAAATATGAAACGTTCCCCCCTGCCAATCCACTCTAGAGATGACGATGACGATGACGATGATGAAGATTTGTATGCTGCCCTTCGTTACAAGATTTCAGGTGGTTCACAAAATAAAATACAGGATAAAAACAAGTAAGTAATTAAAAACAAAACAGCAAAACAGTAACCTGCCCCTTCTTCCCACAGACACATTTAAAAGGCTGTAGAATATTCATCAGACAAAGACCAGGTTGAAGAGGAATGTTTTCACCTGACGCCTAAAAATATATAATGTGTTGTGAACACAGATTTAAAACCGAGCTCAGTAAGTGTGAACACAGCCCAGGAATCCAAGCACAGTGTTCTACTAACAAGTCCTGTCAATGGAAGGATTTCTGTTTAAACAGAAGAACATAAGAAGAGCCTATTGGATCAGGCCAATGGTTCATATAGTTCAGTATCTTGTCCTCACAGTGGCAAACCAGATGCATGTGGGAAACAGAGGAGCAGGACCCTAGCACAAGAGCATTCTCCCCTCCTGTGGTTTCCAGTAACTGATAACCAGAGCAGCTTCTGTCCATCTGGAATGTCTCGCTTAAAATGGGACACTTGGGGAGGTATATAAAGGTAAAGGGACCTGTGACCATTAGGTCCAGTTGTGACCGACTCTGGAGTTGCGGTGCTCATCTCGCTTTATTGGCTGAGGGAGCCGGCGTACAGCTTCCAGGTCATGTGGCCAGTATGACTAAGCTGCTTCTGGTGAACCAGAGCAGCGCACGGAAATGACGTTTACCTTCCCGCCGGAGCAGTACTCATTTATCTACTTGCACTTTGACGTGCTTTCAAACTGCTAGGTTGGCAGGAGCAGGGACCGAGCAACGGGAGCTCACCCCGTCGCGGGGATTCGAACCGCCGACCTTCTGATCGGCAAGTCCTAGGCTCTGTGGTTTAACCCACAGCGCCACCCGCATCCCTCAAGAAGGCATATAGTAGCCATCAATTGCCCTCTTCTCTGTGCACAGTGAGACTTCTTCCCTTTCCTCTTTTCCTTGCATAACACCATGCCCTACCATCATCTGCTCCAAAGGGTTGAAGTAACCATTCCAACAGGTGTGGGGAGCATCTGGGGGGAGAAGAAGGAGGAGAATGTTCCATTGCTCCGACAAAAATCCATGCTTCAATGGAATGTCCATGTTGGACTCCTCCCTAAGCACTTACTTTCTATGCTATTTTATTGTGTTTGACAGTCTGCCCATTTGCATACCTGCTTCTCTTTGCCTTGAGCAGAACGATTTGGTTCAAGCAAGGGAAATCAAAGGAAACTTGAGCCCACCTCTGCTTGGCTACGAACGTTCCAGCATCTCTTTGAACATCCTTGAAACAACTGCCTAGGAAAAAAAGAGAGGTGGAATTATCAATCACAAGCCCAGTGTTCTCAATGTATCTTGCTGTTTGGAACTTAACATTTCAGTATCCATTAACCTCTAACTGTATGAGGGGGAAAACAACAGATGGTATTTGCCTGCAGTCAAACGATGTTTGTTGAGTGAAGGCCCAGCAAGTGTTCCTTTAAAAGGTAATAAAGGACCTTTCTTTTTACTAAGGAAACGCTGGACAAAGGCACAACAAAAGCAGACCACCTATCATTTTCTGTCGCCAGTCAAAATGAACAGGAAAGTCCTTCTCTCCCTCAGGCTCAGTTCTAGGCTGCATGCATGCCATTCATTTGAAGCGCATTTAAAGTGCAGGGCTTCTCCCAAGAAACCTGGAAATGGTATAGTTTCACCTTTGCAGAACTACAATTCCCAGCACCATTGACAAACTGAAGTTCCCAGGTTTCTTTGCATCTGCAGGTGCTGCGGTGAATGGTCTAGATCAGTGTCTTGTTTCTGTAATGGACTGGAGGAGGGCCAATTAATGGAAGCTTAATGCAGATAAGAAGGGACACAGGTGGCGCTGTGGGTTAAACCACTGAGCCTCTTGGGCTTGCCGATCAGAAGGTCGGCGGTTCGAATCCCCGGGATGGGGTGAGCTCCTATTGTTCGGTCCCTGCTCCTGCCAACCTAGCAGTTCAAAAGCACGTCAAAGTGCAAGTAGATAAATAGGTACCGCTCTGGCGGGAAGGTAAACGGTGTTTCCGTGTGCTGCTCTGGTTCGCCAGAAGCGGCTTAGTCATGCTGGCCACATGACCCGGAAGCTGTACGCTGGCTCCCTCGGCCAATAAAGCGAGATGAGCGCTGCAACCCCAGAGTCGGCCACGACTGGACCAAATGGTCAGAGGTCCCTTTACCCCTTTACCTTTAATGCAGATAAGACAGTTAGTGGATCTTTTTAGACTGGATGGATTAGATGTGGCCTGCTCTGGATGGAGTTACACTTCCTCTGAAGAAGTAGATACATAGCTTACTGTCCCAGTTAAACCCCTATGCAGACAGGAAGAGCCTAATTTCCATGGTCTACACTTTAGTAGCTTCTAGGCTGGATTACTGCAATGCATTATATGGGTGGCTGCTTTCGAAAGTGGTTCAAAAGCAGCCACGCAGGTGGTGCAGAATTCAGCAGCCAGATCGTTGGCCAGGGCATGGCAGTTCAAACACAGAACACCAATTCTGGCTTGACTACCCTGGCTACCAGTTAGTTTCTGGGCTCAAATCAAATTGCTCATTTTGACCTATAAAGACTGTTGTGGCTTATCACCCCGATATCTCAAAGACCGCCTCTCCCCACGTGAACTGACCCAGACTCTGCAATTGTCATCTGAGACCCTTCTTCATGTGCCACCTCCACAACAGGTCCAGAAGGCAGCAACATGAGAACGGGCCTTTTCAGTGGTGGCACCCTGCTTGTGGAATGTTCTCCCCATGCTTAGTACCATCTTTATCTATTTCAAGGTGCCAGGTAAAAACATGTCTCTTTACCTGGGATTTTGGTCCTTGATTTGAAAGGTTTCAGGTAGTTGTGGCCTCTTTTAGTAGGGTAGGATCTGTATTTTATCTACATAGACGTATTTCACAGTTTTTATTGGTTTTGTTTACTACAACTGGCTTTAATAATTATACTGTTTTGGCAAGCCACTTTGGGTCATGACGGAGGGGAAAGAGACATTATCTTTATCACTCCACCACCAAAAAGTTCCTTTTCCCAGTGGCCACCAGTTGCTTGTCATTGGATGTAGCATCCAGAGAGGGGCCTCCAAAGATGTTCTCCCCCTGCAGTTCTTGTACTAAATAAATAAATGGAAATAATCATCTCCAAGAAACGTCCAATGCTTGAGTGGCTTCTCAGCTGAATGTTACACGCAGGTGCAGATTCCAAGAATACCATTAGCATCATTCAAGATACTGCTTTAGTCATACTCTTTCATTACACTTGGTGCCCTGTGGCTTCCTCCTTGTTCCTTACCATGAGCAAGATAAAATAATAATTGTTGTTGTTTAGTCGTTTAGTCGTGTCCGACTCTTCGTGACCCCATGGACCAGAGCATGCCAGGCACTCTTGTCTTCCACTGCCTCCCGCAGTTTGGTCAGACTCATGTTTGTAGCTTCGAGAACACTGTCCAACCATCTCATCCTCTGTCGTCCCCTTCTTCTTGTGCCCTCCATCTTTCCCAACATCAGGGTCTTTTCCAGGGAGTCTTCTCTTCTCATCAGGTGGCCAAAGTATTGGAGCCTCAGCTTCACGATCTGCCCTTCCAGTGAGCACTCAGGGCTGATTTTAGATCTAGATACTGTCTAGGTTTGTCATTGCTAATAATAATAATAATAATAATAATAATAATAATTATAATAATTATTATTTAGATTTTTATACTGTCCTTCATTATATAAGATCTCAGGGCAGTACACAGAATAAAATGCAGGATAAAAACAAAGCAAATAAGTAAAACAAAACAGCAGAACATTAATGCCCCCCTTCCCACAAACACATTTAAAAGTCTCAGAATATTAATCAGCCAAAGGCCTGGTTGAAGAGGAACTTTTTCGTTTGGTGCCTACAAATATACAATAAAGCCACCAGGCGAAACCACAAGTCTACCAATATCAGTGTCTAATCCTAAGAGAATTCTTAGGGTATTCAAACCTATGCATTCAGAGGAGAGGGATGTTGTTGTTCTTAAAAAAGCATGCCAACATCATATGTAACATAGCATCATCTGTAATACACTGTTAAGCCACAGAGGAAAAATAATGCAAAGTCTTGGCTAAGTCCTAAGGTTCATCAGCTGCTGATATCTTGTCACAGAAGAAGCTATCAAAGTGTGCATCTTGAAATCCCCCGGCTAAAGCAGAGCTTAACTCTTGTCATTGAGCCAAAGGATGAATCAAACAAGGCATTTTCCGTGTGGAAATCTTGGCTTTACCAACAAATAGCATGGGATTTCTCAGTAACGTTTTAGAGAAAATCCTCTGTTCTTCAAAGAGTAATGTTGCATGCATCATGTTTCAGGTCAGTCAGGCTGAAGGCACAGGAAGTTTTTGGCATGTGGATTTTTCTGAAGGTGGATTGGGGAGAGAGGAGAAATTAAGTTTGGTTTGTATCTTAATGCAAACCTACCAAAATTATAGTTTGCAAACCAATTCACAAACTGAAATCCTTCAACATTTGCTCCCCACAACCAAAGCTCACAATAAAACATATATTAGAGATATGTGTGCACAGAAAGTCATAGATTAGCAGAAACCAATGTTTAAAAAATGCATTTCATGAGGGTATATAGCTTAGAAATGAACATGTTGGGGAAAATTGTATGTGCATCTATTAGAAGAAATATGCATGGAAATGCATACAAATTTTCTGCAGACGTCTCTAAAAAACTGCAAAATATAAATAAATTGCAAAGTGATTCAGAGATGGAGTGAACTGAGGCAAGACTGGGAAAAAGTAGAAACTGAAATTGACAAATATGTCCATCCTTGTTGAATGTAGGCCTTTTAAGACTAATTTTTTAAACTTATTTTTTAGACACCTCTGTGTACCTTGCATGCAGCAAATGTGCGCTGTTGCTATGGCTGCCAGTAAAAGCTTTTCCTAAGCTAATGGCCAATTAAGAAAAATTGTCCAGAATACCTGTTTTATCACGTGCATGTCAGTGCTGTGCTTTCTCTCAAGCTAATGGACAATTAAGAGAAATAACTGCTTGACAATATAGATTTATTAATGCGGAGTCAAAATTAGTGATGTGGAAAAGCAACCTCCCACTCACAAAACACACACACACACACACATCCCAGCTTGTATTAAAAAAACATTTGTGCTTTTCATGTGTTGCCTTAAAATGCTTGTTTTTCTCCTGAGCATTTGAAAAGGAGGGTGGGGAGGGAAAAACCTCCAAGGTTTTTTACCACCTTCTCTCTCCCTTGGTAAAAAAAGTAAAAGGTTAAGTCCAGTCAAAGATGACTGTGGGATTGCGGCACTCATCTTGCTTTCAGGCCGAGGGAGCCAGCGTTTGCCCTCAATAGTCTCATCATATAGGGAAAGGTAAAGGGACCTCTGACCATTAGGTCCAGTCGTGACCGACTGTGGGGTTGCGGTGCTCATCTCGCTTTATTGGCCAAGGGAGCCGGCGTTTGTCTGCAGACAGCTTCTGGGTCATGTGGCCAGCATGACTAAGCTGCTTCTGTTGAACCAGAGCAGCACACGGAAACGCCGTTTACCTTCCCGCCGGAGCGGTACCTATTTATCTACTTGCACTTTGACGTGCTTTCGAACTGCTAGGTTGGCAGGAGCAGGGACCGAGCAATGGGAGCTCACCCCGTCGTGGGGATTCGAACCGCCGACCTTCTGATTGGCAAGTCCTAGGCTCTGTGGTTTAGACCATAGCGCCACCCACGTCCCTGTCTCATCATATAGCCAAATCCAATTGGCTTCACAGCCCAGTTCCAAGTTTTGGTGGGTTCCAGACAAACTGCTCTCAGTGGTCCCCCCATGGGACAATTGGTTGTGGCTTCCAATAACAAAGGAAGTTAAAATGGAACAAAATGCTTTGAAACCCAAGGTTTGGTCCAGCATTTTGCATGGTGGACAGGACTGCAGGAGTGTGTGGTTGCTTAAGATTGCAGAGTGGTCATTGTATATATATATATAAAAGTGTAAAGTTTCCAGAAACTGATATTGTTAGCAGTACCTAATGCACGTTGCGGTATACGACTTGATGATGCAACCTGGACCCAACACCACAGTGATTAAGATTATGCTTGTTTTGTCAGTCACAGGTAATTGAAGCTTCAATCTCAGCTTCTACAGCAAAGAATTGCACCAAGAACTCTTTCTTTCTTTCTTATCAGCACAAAATGTACAAAACTCCTGCATAAATTAATGGGGAAGAGAGGGAGAAAGAGAAATGACTCATCTAGCTGCAATGTGCTTGTGATTAAGTCCCATTTCCTGGGAACAACTAGGGACAAAAAGCTAGGCTGGAACAGGTGTGAATTTAGGCCTCATGGCCTGATCCCTGGCACTGGGGCAGGATTCGTTTTGCCGAAAGCATCTTAAGAAAACAAGCATAGAACATCAGTTCTCATGGAGTAGATTTACAGTGATACCTTGTATTGGTTCTCAACGCCTTGGTACTCAAACAATTTGAAACCCAAACACCGCAAACCCGGAAGTAAGTGTTCCGGTTTGCGAACTTTTTCCAGAAGCCAAACATGCTCCGTTTAGAGTGTTACACTTCCATTTTGAGTGTTACACTGAAGTCTGTCTGTTTTTGCTATTTATTTTGAGTTTTTGTTTTTGCGCCTCTTTTTTTGCGACTGTGTAGAACCCAGCTACTGATTGATGAATTGTGTGACTGCAGTACATTGTTTATTGCTTTCATTTTATGGATCAGTGGTCTCGTTAGAGAGTAAAATTCATGTTAAATTGCTGTTTTAGGGGTTGTTTTTAAAAGCCTGGAACGGATTAATCCATTTTGCATTGATTTCTATGGGAAAGTGCACCTTGGTTTTGGAACGCTTTGGTTTTGGAACAGACTTCTGGAACGGATTAAGTTTGAGAACCAAGGTACCACTGTACTGGAGTGCCCCATGGCAGGGGTTCTGTATATAGATCAAAGAACGTTAGTAAATAAATATTAAGGATGAAGAAATCATTATGGTTTATGTCATCCCCAGATGGTTTATGGATGTGATCCAAGATGACCAGAAAGTGTCAATGGAAGTGACCACAGCATTGCCAGAGAGAGAGCAGGTTTCGAAACCTGAGCTTTGTACAAGTCAAAAGTGATCAGCCTTCCTAGGAGCAGTGTCTAAAATATTTTTTAAAAAAATAAATTATAATTTTCACTGTTACAAATTTTTCACATTCACCAAAAAAAAATATATTAGTCATCGACTTCCCTTACCCCTTTCCATGGTTCATTCTAGTTGACAGAGTCATAGAATCTTAGAGTTCGAAGGGACCCCGGGGGTCATCTAGTCCAACCCCCTACAATGCAGGAATCTCAGCTAAAACATCCATGACAGATGGCCATCCAACCTCTGCTTAGAAACCTCCAAGGAAGGAGAGTCCATCACCTCTTGTGGGAGTCTGTTCCACTGCTGAACTGCTCTGTCAGTTATCCATTACTGCTGCATATTTTGATTATTCATTTTATCCCAGCTTAATTTATACTGCTGAATTTATTCTAATCCTACCATTTTAACCTGTTTACAACAATTCTTCAAATATTCTAAAAACATTTTCCGATCTTCCTAAAATGCTTTTTTTCTTCTCAATTTCTTATTCTAGTGGTTAAGCTTGCCAATCCGGCGTATTTCTCCCTTGTTGGTACTGTTCCCTCCCTCCATTCCTGAGCGTATACCACTCAAGCTGCCATAGTTGTGCAAAGAAACAAATTCTTTTGATCCCTGGGGACACCTTACTCGATTATTCCTAAGAGAAGAGCTAAAATAATTTCTAACAATCCTCCATTTAATGATGTGGCCAGCTTGAAACACATCAGAATTTGGAATCTTTCTTTTTTATTAGTATTGTAAAGCAAACCCACACATGAAATTCATTGTCACAAGATATGATAACTGACTTAGATGGTTTCAACATTCAAGAACACAAGAAACTGCCTTATAATGTCACAGAACTGGTCCTTCTAGTTCAGTATTGTCTACAGCAGGGATGTCCAACAGGTAGATCGTGATCTACTGGTAGATCGCGGGGGGGGGTGTCCGTGGTAGATCACGGACCCCTCACTCAAAAAACCCCACAACAACTCAACTACTTTGGCTCCCTAAAAAAGCTCAACAACTTTGGTAGATTACTGCCAGTTTCTTTATAGTGTGGGGTAGATCTCAGTCTCTTGAAAGCTGGACATTCCTGGTCTACAATAGCTGGCAGCAGCTCTCGGGAGCTTCAGATGGAGAGTGAGCTTCAGATGGAGAGTGGAATTTATCCCCAAGGTTGTACCAGGAGAAGCGCTTTGCCCTTTGAAGAAGAAAAAGAGTTTGGATTTAATATCCGACTTTATCAATACCTTAAGGAGTCTCAAAGCGGCTAACAATCTCCTTTCCCTTCCTCCCCCACAATAAACACTCTGTGAGGTGAGTGAGGCTGAGAGACTTCAGAGAAGTATGACTAGCCCAAGGTCACCCAGCAGCTACATGTGGAGGAGTGGGGAATCGAACCCGGTTCACCAGATTACGAGTCCACTGCTCTTAACCACTACACCACACTTCCCCATCTTCTCCACAACCTCTCTGTAGGAGTGCATGAAGGGAGGAGAGGGGGAAGCCGCATTGTGCAAGTGCTCTAAACGACCTCGGCCCAGTATACTCAAAGGAGCGTCTCCACTCCCATCATTCAGTCCGCACACTGAGGTCCAGCACTGAGGGCCTTCTGGTGGTTCCCTCATTGCAAGAAGTGAGGGAACCAGACAGAGGGCCTTCTCAGTAGTTGCACCTTCCCTGTGGAATGCCCTCCCACCAGATGTCAAAAAAAATGAAAAACTATCTGACTTTTAGAAGACATCTGAAGGCAGCCCTGTTTAGGGAAACTTGTAATATTTGATGAATTATTGTATTTTAATTTTCTGTTTGGAGCCGCCCAGAGTGGCTGGGGAGGCCCGGCCAGATGGGTGGGGTATAAATAAATTATTATTATTATTATTATTATTATTATTATTATTATTATTATTACTCTTGCACAGGACTTCTGGTGACGAGACCAACTAGTTGGATCCAGTTAGTTGAGTCTTTTCCAGTCCTTCCTGGCGATGTCAGGGGCTTTCTGCACATCCAGCAATTGCTGGATATATTGCTTTTCCACAAATACGTCAGTGTTACGATTGCTGATATTTGAACCCCTTGCGGACATGGATTCTTCCAGTTTTTTTCCACCCGCGAGCAAATTACCACCCTGAAATCTGCTAGGAGCTCTTTCAAATAAAAGACGATCAGCAACAGAGCTCCACTGCTGCTGTTTACTGGACATTAGACATACGTACTTTGCACTATGGAATGAATAATGCATCCACTGTTTGAATTCCTCTTAACAATAGCATTCAGGACTATATTATAATTATACCTATTGTACTTCCTTGTATTCAGACCTATGGGGATTTTGCGTTGTCCTTGCTGCAGCCAGTGGGACTGAAAAGAAAAACGTCGTTTAATGATTTCAGCTGTCTCAGACTCTATCATTTAATCAATCATCTGAAAGAAATTTTAGCCCCTTTTGTATTTAGAATTCTCTTGTCTGAGCAAGGGAGGGGGGGAAAATGTTCCTCTTTTCCTGAATTGCTTTAATAGCTATATTTATGCAGTTGAAAGTTCCCCAAGAACCGCAAGTGGAACCAAATTGCCGAGAATGCCTCGATAATTTATCGGAGAATATTCAATTAGAATTTATTAATATTTTAGATTTCCATCATTAATTTAATCTTCAGAGATTTAATTTAGCCCTTCAATTGCTGCAGCGCTGTGCGTGGGCAGAGTGTGAGCTCTTAAAACACCTGCCACAAACGGGTGTCTCTCTCTGCTTCCTTTTCCGTGGCACAAAATGCTTCTTTGCTAGCACTGAATTCACAGCAGAAGGAGACTGAATCCTGATTTGCTGCGTCTCTCTTACTGTGACAAGGTTCTGGGAAGAAGCAATATGGAGAGAATAATAATAATAATAAATTTAATTTATACCCCGCCCTCCCCGGCCAGAGCCGGGCTCAGGGCAGCAAACACCAATAAAACCACAGTAAAAACATAATGGGGGGGGGGACCAATTTAAAATACAAGTTAAAATGCAGCCTCATTTAAAAAGTAGCTGATAAATCAAGACCATAAGGGGAGGGAAACATAAGGGTCAGACTGAGTCCAAACCAAAGGCCAGGCGGAACAGCTCTGTCTTGCAGGCCCTGCGGAAAGATGTCAAGTCTCGCAGGGCCCTGGTCTCTTGTGACAGAGCGTTCCACCAAGTTGGGGCCAGTACTGAAAAGGCCCTGGCCCTAGGTGAGACAAGTCTAACCACCTTGAGCAAACAACAAGAAGAGCCTACATAGCTCAGGGGTTTGCATGTGGGGCGGGGGGGGGGGTGTCCCCAGCTTCAATCCTGGCATCTCCAGGTTGTGCTTGGAAAGAGTTGCTGCCATGTGTAGACACATACTGAGTCAGACGAACCATGGGTCCAACTTGGTCTAAAAGGGAGGACCACATCTCAGGGGAGAGGTAGATTTAAGATGGAGAGGAATATTTCACCTGCACTGGGTGCCAAGCCGAGAGGGCACTGCAAGGGGCGCCGCAACAATAACAAACAGCAGAAGACGAGAGGCGGGGGTGGCACTGAATTGAGCAGAAAAGTAGGGTAATTTTTTTAAAAAATAAAGCGAAAAATGGGCATCATCATCATACTTCTTTCCATATGAACCTGCCCGGACCCTGAGATCATCTTCTGAGGCCCTCCATGTGCCTCCTCCTTGAGAGGTTCAGAGGGTGACAACACGAGAACGGGGCCTTCTCTGCAGTGGCTCCCCACTTGTTGAATGTTCTCCATGGGGACGTTTGCCTGGCACCTTCATTATACACCCTTAGGCGCCAGGCAAAATGTTCCTTTTCAACCAGGCCTTTGGTTGATCTGATTTACATCCTATACCCTTTTAAAATGTGTGTGTTTTTTGGGGGGGGTGGGTTATTGGGTTGTTGTTTTAATTTTTATTATGTATTTTGTGGTTTTATATCTTGATTTTATTCTGTAAACTGCCCTGAGACCCCCGGGTATAGGGCGGTATAATAATAATAATAATAATAATAATAATAATAATAATACCACCTTACATTTTTAAGGAAAAAATCTCAAAGCTATCTACAACCTACAAAAAAACATCAAACGAATCAATCTAGAATGAAACATTACTGAGGAAAGTCAAATATGAAGTATGCATTCAAAGCAACAATCATTAGCAGGAAACTAAGATTAATTCCAAAAGTAAAATATTACAAAGGAGGTCATCAACATAATGCGCATTTAATGCAGCAAAGTTAACAAAAAAACAACAACCCTTTTATCTTAAACATTTCAAAAGAAAACATTACTAAAGGAAGTCAAATTCAAAATGCACATTTAAAACATCACAATCAGAGAGAGAATACGCATTATAAACATAGAACATATCAGCTGCTGTTGCAGCCATTGGTATTCATGCTGGGTGGTGGCTATAGAAGCTCAAGCTCGATGACCTCGGTCTGCACTGAGAGATAGGTAAAAAAGCTAAAGGATCCCTGGACGGTTAAGTCCAGTCAAAGGCGACTATGGGGTTGCGACGCTCATCTCGCTTTCAGGCCAAGGGAACCGGAAATCATCCACAGACAGCTTTCCGGGTCACGTGACCAGCATTACTAAACCGTTTCTGATGTAACAAAACACCATGATGGGAACCAGAGCGCATGGAAACGCCGTTTACCTTCCCGCCGCAGTGGTACCTATTTATCTACTCATGCCGGTATGCTTTCAAACTGCTAGGTTGGCAGGAGCTGGGGCAGAGCAACGGGAGCTCACCCCGTCATTGGGATTCAAACTGCCAACCTTCCGACTGGCGAGCCCAAGAGGCTCAGGGGTATAGACCACAGTGCCACCCGTGTCCCTAAGAGATAGCCCAGGTGGTCTCTGGCCTCTGGCCTCAGCAGCCCCAGAGTTATTTGTTGTTGTTTAGTCATTTAGTCGTGTCTGACTCTTTGTGACTCCATGGACCAGAGCACGCCAGGCACTCCTGTCTTCCACTGCCTCCCACAGTTTGGTCAAACTCATGCTGGTCGCTTCGAGAACACTGTCCAGCCATATCGACCTCTGTCACCCCCTTCTCCTTGTGCCCTCAATCTTTACCAACATCAGGGTCTTTTCCAGGAAGTCTTCTCTTCTCATGAGGTGGCCAAAGTATTGAAGCCTCACCTTCAGGATGTGTCCTTCCAGTGAGTACTCAGGGCTGATTTCCTTCAGAATGGATAGGTTTGATCTCCTTGCAGTCCATGGGACTCTCAAGAGTCTCCTCCAGCACCATAATTCAAAAGCATCAATTCTTCAGTGATCAGCCTTCTTTATGGTCCAGCTCTCACTTCCATACATCACTACTGGGGAAACCATAGAGTTTGTAGCTGGAGTCAGTCAGGTCCCTTGGCCCTCCCAAGCCAGGTGGGAGAAGACCAGCAAGGCAGGGAGCAGGTCTTCTGGTTTTTGCAGCCAAGACACTGTGAGCAAGTAGTGGCTGGAGTTCACACATTAATTTGAAGGAATCAGCCCATTTTCCTTGCTTTCAACTGCACTGGACTTCAAGCTGTTATAGCGGCTGACTTCCAGAGCCAAAGGTATCACACCATGTCAATCTTTGTGGAGATGCTTCTCCTCTCACCCAGCAGTGCCGTTTCCTCTGTGTTTCAAAGATGAGCTGCAGGAGCGTTGTTGGCTAACACTTCCTTCGAACTGGGGATACAATCCTTCTCTCGACATTTCAGTTTTTGATGAGAACTCCCGAGGGACAGCTGATCATGTCTTTGATGGCATTTGGTATTTGTGTCTAATTTGCTCCAGTTGACAGACACTTGTTAGGAACCTCTGTTAAACAAAATCTGTATAATTAGACAATCGCTGATGACAATCTGGGTAACTAAACAATTTGGGTGACTGTCTCAAGGCGGTCTTTACAGGCATTCTGTTGTTTGCTCAGAAATGGGTGTTTATCCCAGTGGAGCTGTCAAGGAGGTTTCAGGCACCTAATATTGGAGGGGTGGATATGTGTTTGTGTGAGAGAATGCATGTGCATCGTCTACCCGTTTTTCAGAAACCTTTGCGACACAAATAAGCACCTTTTAATTTTCCTCTGACAAAGCAGGGAGGGTATCTTCCCCCTCCGAATCCTTCACTTTATGAACCTCATCTTACTATTCTGCTAGTTCATAGTGGGTTTTAGCTAACAGATGCACCTTTATGGTTGTTTACTAAACTTTTTTTTTTGGGCCAGAAATAAAAATCGTAGCCCAATATTGAATACAGTGGTACCTTGGGTTAAGTACTTAATTCGTTCCGGAGGTCCATTCTTAACCTGAAACTGTTCTTAACCTGAAGCACCACTTTAGCTAATGGGGCCTCCTGCTGCTGCCGTGCCGCCGGAGCACGATTTCTGTTCTCAACCTGAAGCAAAGTTCTTAACCTGAAGCACTATTTCTGGGTTAGCGGAGTTTGTAACCTGAAGCGTATGTAACCTGAAGTGTATGTAACCTAAGGTACCACTGTACCTAAGATGAAGAAGCCAACCGCTGCAGAGGCGTGAAAATGCCTGTTGCGGGGGAAAGCAACATTTTTCCAGCAATATCTTCCACCTCATCACATGCTCAGAACAGTTACCTACAAAAGCAAAAATGTGTTTTGTTTTGCCTTCATCACACAGATCCTAATCATTGCTGCACATGCATATTCTTGACCAGCCACTGGTCACTTTAATGATTATTTTGTACTTTCTGAAACAATACGCAAACTGAAACACAGCCATCGTTCAAAACATTTGTATCCTCAGGTTTTGCAGTGCAAATCTCCAGCCAAATAATTGTCACAAATATGCACAAACTAGGATAACGGTGTGCACAATCATAGGCTAGTGAAAATAACATACAAAAATGCATTTTGGGGAAAACTGCTTGCAAAGATGCGCATATTAGCAGACATTTGCATGAAAATGGTGGTGATACTCTCACGTGGGACTTAAAAATGAAGCAAACTGATGTGGAAATGTGGGGAATGGAATTTAATACTGGAAGAACGAGAAACTAAAACTGATCGATCTACCCATCCCTAATCATGACACAGCATAATTCCATGGGAGTTGGGGGGGATGGCAGCCTCACTGTCATTACCCCCTGAGAATGCTACTTGAAACTATGTTAAGTATCATTCTGGGGGGTTGGTGGAAAATAAAAATGGAGGTGTAATGGTTGTAAGGGGTTACTTGTGCGTAAGTTGCCTTTAGTTTTGGCTAGATTGCCTGGCCAACCATGCTTTGGCTGACAGCTCACACTCCGTGGCCGGTCAGTCACTTGCAGAATCCGTCAGTGGGCGTTTCTTGAACCTCTTGAACCTCTTCCAGCATAAGAGCTGTTTGACGCCAAGTCTCCTCCTACTTTCCCTGCACGGAACTCATCTGCGCAAGTAAGGGGAAGGCAGAGGCGTGTCCGCGCTTTCCTCACTAGTCTCGGGTGAAGGGTCTTGGAGACCTCTCTCCGAATCCTCCATTTCCCTCCCTTCTCTACCGGTGTTACGCTGAATTCCTTCCCCCCCGCTGGTCCCCTCTCCTGCATCGCTTTGGAGCCTTGCCTCCCCCTCCCGTTCTGATGTCAGTTCCCTGACAGGAGGCCAATTGCCTGAGGAGATGCAAGGAAGATTGGTGAATTTCTACACACACACACACACACACACACACACATTATGCAACACTCCACCTGATAGGTTGAATTTCCTCATCCCCCTATTTGCAGATTCCAAATGGGGGTTATTTTCACTCACTCTTCAGCATGTCTCTGATGAAAATAGGGGCATGCTATTCCATAACAACAACAACAACAACAACAACAACAACAACAACAACAACAACAACATGTTATATGTTAGAAGCTGCTCAGAGTGGCTGGGGCAGCTCCCAACATATTTTAAAACATACTAAAACATTAAACATTTATAAAAAAAACCTTCCCTATACAGGGCTGCCTTCAGATGTCTTCTTAAGGTTGTCTAGTTACTTATCTCCTTGGCTTGGGGTTCGCATAACTCCATCCCCTCCAACATTTCTCTGATGAAAATAGGGACGTCCTAAGGAAAAGTGGGATATTCTGGGATCAAATCAGAAACTGGGACGGTTTTCTAAATCTGGGACAGTCCCTGGAAAGTAGAAACACTTGGAGGGTCTGCACTCAGCTCTACAACATCAAACCACCAGTCATGGGGAACACAGAAGAGGACCTGCTACTAAGTCCAACCACTGGTCCATCTACACTGACTGTGGCTCACCAGAGTTTCAGACATCAGACATTCCCAGTGTTACCTGAAGAGGCCAGGGATTGAACTTGAGACCTTCTGCACGTAAGGTCAACCAGTGAGCCATGCCCCTTTCCCTGGAGATGAACAAACAAGCTGTGTACATGCACCTCCTTTATAGCATAGGGCATGGGTAGGCAAACTAAGGCCCGGGGTCTGGATCCGGCTCAATCGCCTTCTCAATCCGGCCCGTGGACGGTCCAGGAACCAGTGTGTTTTTACATGAGTAGAATGTGTCCTTTTATTTAAAATGCATCTCTGGGGCATAGGAATTCATTTATTATTATTTTTTCCAAAATATAGTCTGGCCCCCCACAATATCTGAGGGAGAGTGGACCGGCCCCCTGCTGAAAAAGTTTGCTGACCCCTGGCATAGGAAGCTACAAAGGAAGCAGCACCATTCTTTGAAATGTTATAGATCTACGTGTGTGTGTGTGTGTGTGTGTGTGTGTGTGTGAACTTGTATGGATGTTTGCATGTATTTTAAAGAGTGGCAGTGGGGGGAGGGGTGTATTAGGCTCCCTTCCACCGGGAGGATTATGATTTAGAGGAAACTGATGATACAATTTACTTACTGGTAATAGCATTCTGCAGCATCTAACAACAAAATCATTTAGGGGCAAAAAGAATCAGATATCATCAGCACATAAATCATTTTCCCGAGGCTGTAATAGTTATTTATGCATTTGACAGAGGAGAACTTAGAGAGGCAAGGAAAGAGATTTCTGTCACTGATGGAAAGTACAGCTTGGCAATGCCTTTTGCACGAGTGAAAATGTACACATCCACACATGTGCACACGCGAGCACACACACACACACACACCCCTGGCAAGCATATGGATTCAGCTTGCTGGCAGGAAAGCACTACAGGGTAGCATCTGGCTTTGCAGGAAGGTGGGCATTTAAATAGGAACTCAAAGATCGATGCACACTTTAAAACAACTGCCTAGGTTCTACCAAATAATTTTGCATCAAGCATTATGTTTATGGCGCAGTTTTCTGCACATTAGATTTTTTATTTTTTTTAAGAGGCAATTCAGAATTTACGAAACAGCTGCTAGGCCTTGTAAAGCGTCTTGGGGATACGGTGACACTATTATGTATTTCTGAAGCCATTAAAAGAATTTCTCTGTCGTTCCCTTTCAATTACATCTTATGGTTTACCTGCCGCTTTTGAGAGAACATTTCCTCTACACTGTATGATTAGACATGAATGCACAATTTAAATCTTGGCAATAGTTTCTTGTTTCATAATGTGCTGATACTACATTTTGGCCCCTCTCTCTCTCTCTTTGCATAAAGCTGTAAAAACACACGTCTTGGGATTTTTTTTCCTTTTCTTCTTAACCTCTTGTTCTTAATGAGACTTCCTTCTTCTCCCCATGAATCATTATTTAAGCAACCTTCAGTTGTGATTAATCAGTAATTAGAGAAGGAGCCGTACTGATTTTCAAGGCTCTTGTATCCTCCTTTCCACACCGAAATCCAAATCATGAAATCTAAAAGCCAGGGAGGGTGTCAATATTGTGCCACTTCAGGGCATGTGATCATAACATTATCACATCTGCATCAATAGCACTCTGTCTTATTGCGATTTGGCTTATGGGAGGCTAAGAACACCTAGCTGTTACACAGAACCCCGATCTCTGCCAATTGGTGTGCAAGACTTCAGTGGTTTCAGGCACTTACCCAGCATTTGTGTTTCCTTTGGAAAACTAGGCATAATGGAGGCTATAGCGTTTTTATGATATATGGTTTATTTACACCTATATACGACGCGGGTGGCGCTGTGGGTTAAACCACAGAGCCTAGGACTTGCCGATCAGAAGGTCGGCAGTTCGAATCCCCGCAACGGGTGAGCTCCCATTGCTCAGTCCCTGCTCCTGCCAACCTAGCAGTTCGAAAGCACGTCAAAGTGCAAGTAGATAAATAGGTACCTCTCTGGTGGGAAGGTAAACGGCATTTCTGTGTGCTGCTCTGGTTCACCAGAAGCGGCTTATTCATGCTGGCCACATGACCCGGAAGCTGTACGCTGGCTCCCTCGGCCAATAAAGCGAGATGAGTGCCACAACCCCAGAGTCGGCCATGACTGGACCTAATGGTCAGGGGTCCCTTTACCTTTATCTTTTTTACAACCTCCATGGGAGGGGCTCATAGCATCACCATCCCAAAGCACACCAGTTTATTCCATCACTGCTTCCTGGTTGTATCACTCTCAACTCCAACCCCATAGCTCCACTGCTAGCCTAAGTTCTGGCCTGTTTTATAACCTGGAGGAAGGTCCCTCCTTTGATGTGCTAAAGCTCATTACCTCAAAGGGGATTAGCTTTCCACAACTTATTCACACTTAGCACTTTTGATGCTTTGAACTTCGAATGGTCTATCCTCCCCAGGCAGTCACCTCATAAGGAAATTAGTCTTTTCAATTAACACTTGTTGATTTGCTAGGATGACTGCCCTAATACACAGCCCTGCAAGTACGCCTATTTAACTAGCTTTTACGTGTCCTGATTCTGAGTGGGTCCACCACACTTCTCACCACCCCATATACACACTTGGGTCTGGCTATCCCTCCATCCTTACATATCAGTTCTAATTAAATCCCAACAGTTATAAAAACCCAACCATTTAGCACCCACAGATCTGAACACCAACACTGTGAAGGGCAAGTAATGGTGTATCAGGGCTTACAGAGATATTTGAGAGTCAGTATGGTGCAGTATGGTACGGCAAGGCTGTATATTGTCTCCCTGCTTATTTAACTTATATGCAGAATTCATCATGCGAAAGGCTGGGCTGGATGAATCCCAAGCCGGAATTAAGATCGCCAGAAGAAATATCAACAACCTCAGATATGCAGATGACACAACCTTGATGGCAGAAAGTGAGGAGGAATTAAAGAACCTTTTATTGAGGGTGAAAGAGGAGAGCGCAAAATATGGTCTGAAGCTCAACATCAAAAAAACGAAGATCATGGCCACTGGTCCCATCTCCTCCTGGCAAATAGAAGGGGAAGAAATGGAGGCAGTAAGAGATTTTACCTTCTTGGGCTCCATGATCACTGCAGATGGTGACAGCAGTCACGAAATTTAAAGACGCCTGCTCCTTGGGAGAAAGGCGATGGCAAACCTAGACAGCATATTAAAAGCAGAGACATCACCTTGCTGACAAAGGTCCATATAGTTAAAGCCATGGTTTTCCCAGTAGTAATATATGGAAGTGAGAGCTGGACCATAAAGAAGGCTGATCGCCGAAGAATTGATGCTTTTGAATTATGGTGCTGGAGGAGACTCTTGAGAGTCCCATGGACTGCAAGAAGATCAAACCTATCCATTCTGAAGGAAATCAGCCCTGAGTGCTCACTGGAAGGACAGATCCTGAAGCTGAGGCTCCAATACTTTGGCCACCTCATGAGAAGAGAAGACTCCCTGGAAAAGACCCTGATGTTGGGAAAGATTGAGGGCACAAGGAGAAGGGGACGACAGAGGATGAGATGGTTGGATGGTGTTCTTGAAGCTACCAGCATGAGTTTGATCAAACTGCGGGAGGCAGTGGAGGACAGAAGTGCCTGGCGTGCTCTGGTCCATGGGGTCACGAAGAGTCGGACACGACTAAATGACTAAACAACAACAACAATGGTGCAGTGGTGAGAATGCTTGATTTAGACTAGGCAGTCTCAGGAAAATGGTACAAATGAAAATCTTCCTGCAGCAATGTGGCCCTGACCCAATTTATTCCTCTGTCTCTATTTGCTCTTAAGCTTTAGGGGGAAATGGTGAGAGTTCTAGGCCTAGGTATCCTGCTGCCTTGTCTGTTTTGGCCCTGAAAGAGTCTTCAGTGTTAATAGTTGTTCAACGGAATCATTCTCTGATCTGGACTTTGTGTAGAAATGAACAAGCTTTCCACCTCCAAAAGCTTTATTTTTTTTCCTTTATTTTTTTATAATGATATTTTATTAAATTTTAACAATAAAAAAATTATAAAACAAACAATAGAGAAAACACAAGAAAAAATACAAAAACACAAAAGTACAAGAATACAAAAAATGTAGACAATTAACATAAAAACAAAAAAAACCCAAAAAAATCCCTATCTTTTTTTTCACCTCTTTAGTTAACTTATTTTCCTGACTTCCTCACGCCTCCCTTTTTTGTATTCCACTTAAAAATTAATTCAGTAAATTCACTGACTTCAAACTGTCCTCTAACATCCGTCCATTCTTACATAATCTTTACCTTATTACTAGAACCCCTTCATTTCATTTCAATGTCATCAACATTCAGAAATTTTACAATGTTTCTGTAAGTAGGTTTTAAATTTCCTCCAATCTTCCTCCACCAACTCTTCTCCCTGGTCTGGGATTCTGCCACCACCTCCAAAAGCTTTACTGCAGAGCATTCTTAAAACTAGTTGCAATTGAATATTACTAAGAACAAAGTAATGTATTACACTCAGGTAGAGGCAAAGCGGTTTATTCCTTTAATACAGCCTAGGAACATCTCTCTCTGATCCCAGAGAGAGCCTCAATTATTCTGGAAGCTCCTTCTCCCAATAATCTGATCTGGTGATCTTTCTGCTGGCTTCCCACAAGGCAAAGGCAGCTGAGTTTCTCAGGTTTCAACTTCCAGCTGAGGATAGCTGTTTGGCTTTACTGTATTAGCTAAAGTAAAAAGTTCCCACCTAATTTAAACTTCTCTTTACAATCATTTTAAATACAATGCTTTTGATCACAGCATTTTCTGTATATAAAACTTTTGTATCTTTAACATTCAGAGCCATAACCTGACCAGTCTTTTTGAAACATAGCAAGCAGAACCTGAGCACAAGAGTACTCTCGCCCCCTGCAGTTTTCAGCAACTGATATTCGGAAGCAACCCTGATTCTGCTTCCAACCATAGAGCCAAAGCATAACCATCATGACTAGTAGTTGCTGATAGTGTTGCCCTCCATGAATCTCAAAATGCTGAGAAGTGTGTTTTTGAAGGAGAGCTACAGTTTGAACCATATGTTGCTTTGAGAAGTGAAAATTAGGTCGCCTTGCATTAAAATGTGGATTGAATCCCCACCTCTCCCGGATATTGTTGTGTCTGGATCATAAAAGGCTTGCCTTACACTCTGTATACCTGAAGGAGCGTCCCCACCCCCATCGTTCAACCCGGACACTGAGGTCCAGCTCCGAGGGCCTTCTGATGGTTCCTTCACTGTGAGAAGTGAAGTTACAGGGAACCAGGCAGAGGGCCTTCTCGGTAGTGGCGCCCACCCTGTGACTTGGTCACAGTGGCCTGTGTAGCAATGATTTAAGAACAATAATGCCAGGGTATCGAGATAAGGCCACTTGAATCCTATTAAGTAAGCTCACTGTGAAGATATTGTGTTTTCAGTAGGAATCCTCAGAGGAAGCAAGTTGGGTTGAGGAGATATATGGCAGGTTTTTCAACATTCTGTAACACGTTTGGATGAACAAGGAAGTGAAATCATATGGGAGCTGGACTGGTTCTTGAGACATCACCGAAAGCAGAAAACAGTAGTGCAGTATAATACTAACCATGTTTACTCAGAAATAAGTCCTATTGAATTCAGTGGAGCTTAAACAGAGTGGCTGGGGGAAACCCAGGGAATATCATCACCCCCACCACCACGATCACCCCCAGGTAAGGGGGGAGGGTAGGACTGAAGCCTTAGGCTTCATTCCAGTACAATATTCTAGTGTTTCCCCTTTAAACTTTCCAGTGGCAATGCGATCTACCTCAGGAACAAGGCTTAGAAGAGATCAGCAGTGGCTCCTATATGTCTAAGTATATTCACTCCCAAACCTCCATTTGGGAGGTTGAGTTACAGAGGCTGAGTCACCCAGGGTAAGAAATCAGCAGACATCCCCTAGCTGCTCTCCATTAGCTTCGACCAGTGGGGTGTTCCCATCATCTTTTAAACAGGCCTGAGACCTCTTGATTTTGCAAATCACTCATCTCCAAATCAAATTAAATCGAATCACCATGACTCACTGGCATTCTGTAGCCTTGGAGAGGGAGAACGTTTTTGCTGTGCACCCAACTGGTAGACGCATGAATACCCATTGAAGTTAAGAACCTCCACCCCAAAGAAGAATGCAGCCAGCACACCATTGCATTTATCACCCCTGGTGGGAATAGGAAAAGCTCACCAGCACTCTTGATGCTCTTCCTCTGTAGGAAAGTCCTGCAGTTTCCAGCAACTAGAATTCAGAAGCATGCAGACTTTGACCAAAGGAGGAATCCCATCAGATTTGATGAGTCCTTACCAAATATATAATGAACGGCAGAGGCCAAGATGGAGAAGTATTTCAAACTTCCTTCCTTCCTTTTTTTCCGGCAGTAAAATTTGGGTGAAAATACTTAAGAGTCTTTGGAGATGCTAATGTAGGATCTAAGGCTATTCTCTGATCCAGGTTAATAAACATTTCCATTTTTAAAACCCTGTATTCTGCACTGATGGGATCTGATATTGAAGTCCTCCCTGTGTTAGCAAAATCAAACACCATTTTGAAAGCAGGAAACGGGTTCACTTAAAGATGTGGGAAGCTGTTCATCAAAGAGAGGGTGCTAATTACACCCTATGCTCCCCCTCCCCCACTGGGTAAATTCACTCTTTATTTCTCTGACTGGAGACTTGGATAAAATCATTTAAAGCAATCCTACTGAAATCAGTGAGGGGTGTGTGTTTTCTGGGTGTGGTAGATGAAAAATAAGTCACAAATTACATTTCCAGATACACTCACTGGGTCCAGAGGAGAAATGGGAGATGAATCTGCAGAAATCAGATTCAAAAACAGACTAACATGATTCAGTCCAGGCAGATCATAGGTTTGGTTCACTTCAGAATCCACAGTCCTGTATTTCCAAGGGCTACACAGCTGCTCCTGTCTGGTAACTGGTTCTTTACCTCTTTACAAAAAGCTCCAAAACAGGTCAGCCAGCTGACCACAGTCTGGATCAACTAGCTTTGGAGTTTTTAAAAAGGCGGCGCGGGGCGGGGGGGGGGGATCAGAGGCAAAGTTGCAGCCCTTGGACAGCTTTGTAAGAATATTTATTATTTTTATTTTATTTTGTTACAGAAATAACTGCATTTCTGCACAGATTTCACATGGAAACAGGACAGGATGGATTCAGTCCCATCTAGGGATGGATGAATCTGTCAATTTTCATTTTCTCGGTTTCTCGTCTTTCATTCAATCTTAAATTTTGTTTCACACTTTCAGAGAAAGTTGTGATTAAAAAAAACAGCTCAGGAAAATATCATCAGCATCTTTTTGCTGATCTATTTTGTATGCAGTTTTAGCCAACACACTCATAGAAACATAGAGTTGGAAGAGGATCATCTAGTTCAACCCCCTGCAATGCAGGAGGAATATGCAGCTGTCTCATACGGGAATCAAACCTGCAACCTTGGCATTATCAGCACCACAATCTAACCAACTGAGCTGTCCAGGCTCAGCAATTTCCCCTAATATAATGCATTTATTCCCACTAATTACGTTTCAATGCACATGCCCCCCCCCCCCCCGCCAATATAGTGCACATTGTACATATTGTTTGGTGGGAGAACGGCATTGCAAAGTTCAGAGAAGTTAGAATATTGAAGGTCAGTGTGTATATTGGTCCAAGAAGTGGGAATCAGGTCACTGAAAAGCGAGCAAAATGAAATAACTCCTCCTTCCTTGTTCCTGTTGCCACGCACAATTTGGATGGACAGGAGTATTTACGGATTGTTGGGAGCAGGGAGCTAGCCAAGAACTGCACTAGAAAAGCTAGAGATGTGCGAGAACCTAAGGATGACTGTCTCTTGATCCACATATTAGCCGAGGAATTAAATTAGCTGGCTTAAAATCAGATTAGTTCACTTTAAAATGCAGACTGATTGAAAAAAGAAAAAGAAACAGAAAAGCGACAGAAGGTAATGGAATATGCAGAAATAGCCAAACTAACAGGGAAAATTCGACAACAGGCGAGGAAACATTTCAAAAAGAATGGGAAAAAAATATGTTGTATATAGGGAAGATAAGATGAAATAGTAAAACCAGTAGAATTGGAAACAAACCTCATAACGGGAAAGATTAAGAAAAGTGATGGATAAAGAAAATAAAAAGAAGCAAAATGTATAAGGAAACTAATATAACTAACAGTAGTGGTAAATGAATACAGACAGAAAGCAAGAATTGTATAAACATGAGAACTTATTTGTTTATGGATACTCTATGGACAAATATGGAAAATGAATAACAGTATATAAAATGGAAGAAAATAATGCGATAAAATTATATGTGATATAAAAAACCAGAAGAAGGAAGGAGGGAAGTCAGCTCTGAAGAGCAAGTATAAATGTAAAATGTAATACAATATGTGTATGTGGAGTATCTAATTGAAAAACTAATAAAGATTATTTGGAAAAAGAAAAGAAAAAAGAAACACTTGAGCATCCTTATTCAGGAATGCTGTTGCAGGGAAGGCAAGACTTTCTCTTTGGGACTGACTCTGGCCCAGCTGTCACAGGCAGGAGAGGTGAGCATCGCATATGTGCAATATCTGTGCACAAACATCCAAGCTCATCATCCACTTGCTGCTGAATCATACAGTGCCTAGATTTACAGCTGGAGGTGTGCAGGAGAGTCACAGTGCTGATTCATGGAGCTTGCCCACATGAACAGGAAAATGGAAGGGAAAGTAGAAGAAAAATATAGCGGGAGGAGATAATGAATCTCTCGCTCGCTGTGTCCACTCATGCATGTTCCTATATCTGAGAAGTAAACAAGTCCTTACCTCCCACTTGCCTCATTTCTACGTGGGTGGGGAGAGGCAGACAGAGACGTTTTGCTGCATTCTTAGTCACGAAACATTTACCAGTGCATGCCGGGAAACAAAGACTTTCCCAGGAAGGAAACCAGATGGGAAGTGACAATCTCGGAGCTAAGAAAAGACCAGGGCCACATTCACTCCATAAATTTAAAGCGCTGATCCCCACAGTCATGGAGAATTCCCTCAGGGCAATTCCGGTAGCTGTAGTTTCATCGAATCATAGAACTGTAGAGTCGGAAGGGACCCCAAGGGTCATCTAGCCCAACCCTCCTGCAATGCAGGAATCCGTTTGGAAGTTAACTGTCCAAGATCCCTGGGAATGGCCTCAAGGTCTCTGTTTAGCTGGCCCATGAGTCCATCGTGGTTTGCTAAGGATGCTGACAGTTGTTAGGCATCCCCCATTCTCCTCACAGTTCTCAGAATGGTTTAACAACAAATTCCTCTCCCCACGAAACTCTGGAAACTGTAGCTCTGGGAGGGAATGTTGTTGTTTAGTGTTTTAGTCGTGTCTGACTCTTCGTGACCCCATGGACCAGAGCATGCCAGGCACTTCTGTCTTCCACTGCCTCTGCAGTTTGGTCAGACTCATGTTAGTAGCTTCGAGAACACTGTCCAACCATCTCATCCTCTGTCGTCCCCTTCTCCTTGTGCCCTCCATCTTTCCCAACATCAGGGTCTTTTCCAGGGAGTCTTCTCTTCTCATGAGGTGGCCAAAATATTGGAGCCTCAGCTTCAGGATCTGTCCTTCCAGTGAGCACTCAGGGCTGATTTCCTTCAGAATGGATAGGTTTGATCTTCTTGCAGTCCATGGGACTCTCAAGAGTCTCCTCCAGCACCATAATTCAAAAGCAGGGAGGGGAATAGGGGCCTCTTAACTTTTGACACCCTTCCCAAACTACAGTTCCTTTAATTGGAACTGGATGTGGCCTACAGCAGACTGGTGACTGGGAGTGGGTACCGAGACCATATAACACCGGTTCTGAAAGATCTTCATTGGCTCCCAGTACGTTTCCGAGCACAATTCAAAGTGTTGGTGCTGACCTTTAAAACCCTAAACAGCCTCGGTCCTATATACCTGAAGGAGTGTCTCCACCCCCATCATCCAGCCCAGACACTGAGGTCCAGCACCGAAGGCCTTCTGGCGGTTCCCTCACTGCGAGAAGTGAGGCTACAGGGCACCAGGCAGAGGGCCTTCTCAGTAGTGGCGCCTGCCCTGTGAAACGCCCTCCCACCAGATGTCAAGGCAATAAACAACTATTTTACTTTTAAAAGACAACTGAAGATGGCCCTGTTTAGGGAAGTTTTTGATGTCTGAAGCTGTATTGTTTTTTATATTCGGTTGGAAGCTGCCCAGAGTGGCTGGGGAAACCCAGCCAGATGGGCGAGGTATAAATAATAAATTATTATTATTATTATTATTATTATTATTATTATTATTATTATTATTATATAGGAACATGGTGCACATTGAGGAAGTCATATAACTCCCTCAGTCTTGATGGGGCAAATGCTATGTGCCTGCCTCACTAAAGTGACCATTTACAGATAGGTAGTCGTGTTGGTCTGCCATAGTCAAAACAAAATAAAAAAAATTCCTTCCAGTAGCACCTTAAAGACCAACTAAGTTAGTTCTTGGTATGAGCTTTCGTGTGCATGCACACTTCTTCAGATACACTGAAACAGAAGTCACCAGACCCTTCTATATAGTGAGAAGGTGGGGAGGGGTATTACTCAGAAGGGTGGTGGGATTGGGTGATTGGCAGATAGCTGTGATGAGCCTGTTGACGACTCTAAACGACTGCAATAGGTCTTACAGGAAAAAGCAAGGGGTGAGAAGGTGAAAAATGGCTTTGTCATGACCCCTCCCCACCTTCTCACTATATAGAAGGGTCTGGTGACTTCTGTTTCAGTGTATCTGAAGAAGTGTGCATGCACACGAAAGCTCATACCAAGAACTAACTTAGTTGGTCTTTAAGGTGCTACTGGAAGGAATTTTTTTATTTTGTTTTAAAGTGACCATGTTCAGCTGGAGTGCCCATGAAATAGCATTTGGACTGAGATCACCTCAGTGACACAACACAGGAGACACTGTCCACTTCAAGTAGGCCATGGCTGAAACCCTTGATGGAGGGACACCATGAGTTGGGATGCTGTCCCAGGTGAACACCCTTGCTCACTTGTAGGGATGGGTGGTGTTACGTATTCAGTGGTCTGTGTTTGCCTGAGCTTGAGTCTGGACTCAGGATTTTGAGCCCCTGTGTTCTGATTCGATACATGATATCCAATCACAGAACATTTTGGGATTTCGTCCTCTGCCATTGGCCCTTAAACTCTGAGTCATGATTCACAGCTTGGAATTTTAGACAGCCAATCATGTTGTGAGTGGGAGTGGCCCAGGCCTTCATAAATGCATATAATTAGTTGCTTTGCCCCTGTTGCCTTGTTCTGTTAATCCAATAAAGGTTCTTGCTGTTATCACTGTGTCTTGCCTTGTGGGAACCCACCTACACTTCAGGTGGGGATTTTTTTTAACCCCAAGGGGTGCCTTCCCCCCACTCAACATTACAGCAGCCACATGGCAGTGGCATGTGGTCAGTGGATTAGGGGGACAAAGCCAGTCCCCTAAATGTTCCCAGTAAATTAGAGTATTAAAATATTAAAGCCTGGTGCTTCCTTCCCAAAGTCTGGGGAGCTTCTGCCCAGCTTGGGGAGGGAGGAACGATGCTCGTGCACATGGTGTTCCACACTCCCAATTGCCATCGCAAGCTGGTACCTCTGGCTCTAACTGTTCCCCTACCAAAAAAATGGAATAAATCGCTGCACGCCACTGGGTCAGAGGCTAAGCGAGCAGAGCAGTGAATCTAAAGTTTACCTTTGTGCAACTTCCCGAGGGAGACTGTTCCACTGTTGAAGCAATGACTTCATTAACAAAGGCTTTTTTAAAAATAAAAGAGAAGGCAACCCTTCCTTTATTGAGATCACTCCCCCACAGAATAGAGGCGGAGAGAGTGTAAAAACATGGGGGCAGTTACCGTATTTTTTGCTCTATAGGACACACTTTTTCCTCTCCAAAAATTAAGGGGAAATGTGTGTGCGTCCTATGGAGCGAATGCAGGCTCCTTGACTTCAGTGATAACAACGCGAAGCCTCCGAAGCGAAGAGGGAGAGCTCCCCCCACGTTCCGGAGGCTTCACGTTGTTTTCACTGAAGCCGCCTGAAGCCCCTGGAGCACAGCGGGAACTCCCGCTGTGCTCCGGGGGCTTCAGGCAGCTATCCGCAAGCCTTCCGAGCACAGCAGGAGTTCCCACTGTGCTCCGAAGGCTTGCGGATAGCCACCTGAAGCCTGGAGAGCGAGAGGGGTCGGTGCACACCGATCCCTCTTGCTCTCCAGGCTTCGCTTCACTGGAGAGACGCTGCACAGTTTTCCCTCTCTGCACAGCGCCCCTTCAGTGAAGCGGGAGGAGAAATGGAAGGGGCTCCGTTTCTCCTGCCGCTTTGCTGAAGGAGCGCTGCGCAGAGAGGGAGAGAATTTTTTTTTTTCCTGTTCTCCCCCTCCTATGGTCCGGTGCGTCCTATAGAGCGAAAAATACGGTAATCTGGGTGATGCAACCAGTGCTTTTTTTTCTGAAAAAATGTTTAGGGATACTCTCATTTTGACTCAAGAAAACCACCATTTGATAGTTCAAATCGGGGGAAATAAATACAGTAAATGGACAAAAGTACAAAGATTCACAAAATGTTTAGGGATATGTGTACCCCTGCGTACCCCCGGGGGGAAAAGCACTGGATGCAACTGTGTGTTTTTGTGGGTGCGGAGGATTACTTTCAGGAGTATCTCAAGCAATTCATGGAGCGCATCAAGCATGCTCTGAATCAGGGCCAAATGCTTGTGGCTTTTTGGGGAAGCGGGGACATGTAGCTGCCATTCTCCTCAGTTATTCCCTTTTGCAGCGGTATTATTCCTTTGGTGAATTTCCCTGCATTTATTTTTATAATCTCACCTGTATCGCTATGAACATATATGATGGGGAAGTGACTAATTTCCTCCATCCTACCCACCGTTAATGTGCACGCATCACTGGCAAAGCATCTCTTATTTTCACTCCACTTCTTCCATCAAGAGAGGAAGGGGCTGATGCGCTTAATGAATTTAATATATTTATTTTCGGCAGCCTCCATATGTCCGGGTTACTTCCCAACTTTTCAATGTCAAATAAACACGACAACAACACAGGTGGGTTAAAAAAGAAATGTATTTATATCCTCCCATTGTACATGAAACATTATCTCTCTTCCCCCACCATTTTATTTCTCTTCTGCTCAGTGAAAAGATGAAAATCAAAATTGTGGACCTTTTCTGAATTAACATAAGAACAATGCAACATAATACAGCAGGTTTCCTCAACCTTGTCCCTCCAGATGTTTTGAGACTACAATTCCCAACATCCCTGACCACTGGTCTGGCTAACTAGGGTTCATGGGAGCTGTAAGCCAAAAACATCTGGAGGGCTGAGGTTGAGGAAGCCAGTAATACAGTATTTCTCCTTATTTCAAGGCCTGGTCAGAGGCCAGTTGAAGCCAGCAGATGCCATCTCCAAATCTCCCACTTAGGTCCCCAAACCCAGGGGCAAGAAATACAGTGGTTTACTCCTGCTCTGATGACTAAACATAGACAGTAGAGGGGCTGCAAATTATATATAATATATTTTAAACCCATGATGTCTCTCAAAGAATGCTAAGTATTGTAGTTTGCCCCTCACAAAGCTACAATCCCCAGCATTTTTTTAGGAAAGTCCACATGATTCTTTGGAGGAAGTTGTGTGCTTTAAATGTATGGTTTCTCTGCAGCCTAAGTTCCCAGTATTTAGGGTTGACACAAAATGCCCTCCCCCCGATTTGCAACAATACCCAAATTTAATTGGTTTCAATGGGTTATGGATTGTTGTGGTTTTGAGTTGGGGTCGTGGAACAGCTCTTGGAAACACATAGTGGGTTATGGTTTCCTTATAAGATGATGACCGTATCATTATTATTCATAGACTATAGAATCATAAACTTGTACAGTTGGAAGGAACCCCAATGTTATCATCTAGTCCAATCCCCTTCAATGCAGGAATCTGAGCACATGGTCCCCCATCCAATTTGGAACCATTCATGTCCCTGCTTAGCTTTACAAATCTGCTAGTGGTTTTATGGCTGCACCACTATTAACACCATCAATACTACAGTGGTACCATGGTTTACAACCATAATCTGTTCCAGAGGTCCGTTTGTAAACCAAAACAGGTTGTAACCCAAGGCACGCTTTCGCCAATGGAGCCTCCCCCCAAAAATTGTTCGTAATCCCCCCAGAAATGGGTTGTAATCCAAAAAAAGGTTGCAAACCGGGACATGCACTTCCAGGTTTGACGTGTTTGTAATCCAAAACGTATGCAAACCAAGGTACCACTGTACTACTAATAATGATGAGAACAACATTCATATCCCAGCATTCTTCCAGGATGCCACACATGGTTCTCCCCCCTTGAATCTTCCCGCCACAATTGCCAGAACGTAGTGCACTACACCCCGAGAACCACCGCACTAGCGCAATTAGTAAATCCAGCCCATAATTTATACATATATGGCAGTATCTAAATAACTTGTTCCATTTGAGCAAGGTTTTCCACTTGTACGCTGGAACTTCCCCCTTCTTCATTCCCTTTCACCCCCCCTAAATCTGTTATTGGGGTTCCCCAACCCCCTGGAAATTTGAGGAGGGTACTGGATGCCCCCCCCAAAAAAACCAGGAATTCATTGCACAACCGGAATGCCTTGCGCAGACAGAATGACTTCATTGGATACTGTTCATCGTGTTTTCTCACCACCTAGGTTTGCCTTTAGAGAGAGCCATATAAGTTTAATACATACTTTTTTGAGCAAAGATGGTGTTTCTCATGAGTGGGAAGGTTTTCTTAAAAAAACAAAACAAATCTAAACAAAAAAAACCCACCAGACAGCAGATGAGGACTTGTGTCATCCCTTTTGGAGTTGAAGAATCAGAAAGCTTCAATGGGGGAGAAAATGGTTTTGTTGAGGGTTTTTTTTTTTTTTTAATATATACATCATCCCTTTTGGGAACTGCACATATTCACTTCTGCTGATGGCAAGTGCCAGGAAATGGTGTGTGAATCAAAGAAAAAAAACTGAGGAGGAAGAGGGGGGAAATGCAAAGTGCCTTGAGTTCTTCCACTTCGCAGAGAAATTATTTAAGTTTCCTGCAGCTTTCCAGATTATGACAAGCTGAACAACTTGTTCTGGCTTGGTACTCAAGCACCATATGGTACTACTTCAACAATTTGATGTGATATTATGAAGAAGGCGGGCAGGAGGAGGGAAATGGTTTTGTTACTCTGCAACATGCTGGCCTTCTGCAGTAGCTATTAAAAAAAAAAAAATCCATTTTAGATGAGAAGGAAGACAGACGCCAGAAATAGCAAACCTGACTCCGGATAGCCCAGACTGAAAATGGAGTTTCAGAGAAATAATCCTGGCCCCTGTGAGCTAATGAGGACTAGAGATGCCAGATGTTGATTTTGAAAAACTAGGTCCATAGACAGGAAGCAGAATCAGGGTGGGTGGAGCCTAGGCAGGAAATGATGTGTTAAGGGTTGAGACGGGGAATTGGGCAGCTCAGAAGTTGAGTTTGGGGCAGCTAGGAGCTAGGATCGAAACTTAAGGATAAGGAAAGAAACAAGAACAGATTCTTCCAAGTCAAGGGTGTAGCCAGGGCCAAAGATGGTGGATTATGGATGGAGCGTGCCAGAGTCTGAAGATTACTATGTTATTTGAGTCTTGTGATGGTTACCTGGGAATGTGCAGTTTCACAGGAAAATACTGGTTGACTAGCAGTATTAAAGGGCACAGAGGCATCCCTGTCATAAGGCAGGATGTGATGGCTGCCTCAGTGCTCCAATGCAACCTCACTGAGTTTCCACAAGAAAAAGTGTGGTGTGTTTACTGGTGAATGGGTGTGTGTGTGTGTGTACCATTTGGAGTGCATTTTAAGAGAATAGTTGTATTATTATTTTTTAAGCCTCTAGTTCTTCATGTTTATTGCTGCTCATTTTATCTGGTTCATTATTGTTGCTGATGTTTTTTAACAACAACAACAACAACAGTAGTAGTAGTAGTAATACTTATTATCATTTATACCCCGCCCATCTGGCTGGGTTTCCCCAGCCACTCTGGGTGGCTCTCGACAGAATATTAAACAGAATAAAATAACAAACATAAAAACTTCCCTAAACAGAGCTGCCTTCAGATGTCTTCTAAAAGTCAGGTAGTTGTTTATTTCCTTGCTATACGATGGGAGCGCGTTCCACAGGGCAGGCGCCACTACCGAGAAGGCCCTCTGCCTGGTTCCCTGTAACCTCACTTCTCGCAGGGAGGGAACTGCTAGAAGGCCCTCGGCGCTGGACCTCAGTGTCTGGACAGAACAATGGGGGTGGAGACGCTCCTTTAGGTATACTGGGGGTGCACCAACACTTTGAATTGTGCTCGGAATATTTTTTAAAACAATATTGCACTTCATTGCTGTTGTAAGCTGCCTTGGGGGCATTTTTTTTCAGCCGAAGAGCAGCAGTTTCTCTTCCTTCAAAGGCCCATTTTGGTAGCAACGACGAAGACTTACAGGCTAGTTTAGATGGGTTTTATTTAAAGAAAACGGATCAGGCATACTTAAGAAAAGTTATGTTTATTCACAACTCTTAGCACTGATAGCTAAATGGGGCCTTCGTGTTCGTGGGCAGTGTATCTTTGAAAACTGGATGCTGCGGATGAATAGCTCTTATAAATATTTTCTTGGGAAGTTTCCTTTTTGCCCTGCTTCCAAGGGGACTCTGGTTAGTGATGCTAGGAAACGGAGGACTGAAGCAGATAGACTCAGAGCCTTATGCAGCAAGCCATTTCTTATATTTTATAATACTTTGGTTGCTTGTACAATTTAAGGTTTCAGCACTGCTATCTGAGGAGCATTATCCAATGATAATTCCTGCCTGCACAAACTTAAGAGTTCCAGCGGCTTTCAGTCAAAGCCATCACTGACTGCGTTGGGTCGTTCACAGGTCACTGTTTTTTTGTCCAGAATGGTGTGTTGAGTTCACCCAAGAGAATAATCCTGCTCTTGTTTATGTGATCATTTCCTTGGTGATTCGAGAATCGCTGGTCTTCTTGCCGGGAGTACTTGACTCTCAGCTCACTTCTGCATCTGATTCACCCTCTGAATAGGTAAACATACATCCTAGGCGGAAGAGAAATCAGTGGCGTTAGCCAAGATAAATTCAGGTGATGGAGCCCTGAGAAAAGTCACATCATCCTAGCCTAATGACAACTGCTGTAATGAGAAGGAGCAGTGCTCTCCAGTCAAAACAAAACAAAAAAAGACAAGGGAGAGATTGGTTTCTGAGTGAAATCCCTTCCAATTCTATAATGAATCCCACCTTCCCACTTCACTAGCAAGATCACTAAATCATGTCCACCTGGGTATTTCTGCTTAGTTAAACTCATAAGTAGACCCCTGCTGGATCATGTCTGTCAGGGGACTGCCATTGGAACAGGGGAGGGAGGCAGGGGGGCCATTGGAATACAGAGTGCCTCCAAAAAACCTGAGGAGCAGCTCCTCCTCCAGCGGTGGGGAAAGCCACACCTCCAGTGAAGGAGAGAAGGAAGGGGCCAGCCAAGTGGGGAAAGGGCTCAAGGATGCTGCTGAGAGCCCCAACGCCTCACATAGCCAGGCTGGCCAGGAGGGACGCATGCCCCTTCCGTCGCCCAGCCTGCTCAGAGGGGTGAAACATAAGGAGGGGGGGAGGAGGCTTGGGGTGCCAAAGTTCTTATGTTCTGGAAGAAACCGGAAGGGGCCACTCCCAGATTCTGCAAGTGACTAACACAGACATAAACTTTGTGTTTTTGCACTGTAAATGTGGTGTTGTTGTTTAGTCATTTAGTCGTGTCCGACTCTTCGTGACCCCATGGATCAGAGCACGCCAGGCACTCCTGTCTTCCACTGCCTCCCGCAGTTTGGTCAAACTCATGCTAGTAGCTTCTAGAACACTGTCCAACCATCTTGTCTTCTGTCGTCCCCTTCTCCTTGTGCCCTCCATCTTTCCCAACATTAGGGTCTTTTCCAGGGAGTCTTCTCTTCTCATGAGGTGGCCAAAGTATTGGAGCCTCAGCTTCAGGATCTGTCCTTCCAGTGAGCACTCAGGGCTGATTTCCTTCAGAATGGAGTGGTTTGATCTTCTTGCAGTCCATGGGACTCTCAAGAGTCTGTAAATAGTTTGCACCAATAAAACCTGTAAAAGACAGGTCGGAGTCCTGCCTGGTTACTCATGAGCAACTGCCACCCGCATCTGACAACGTCAAAGGCCCATCTAGTCCAGCACCCTGTTCTCAAAGGATAAACTTATGACTGCAATTGTATACTATAGAATAATTCCCACTGAGCTCAGTGGAGCTTACTTTGGAGTAGGAATAGGTGAGTCTGTCAATCTTGGTTATTTTATTTCTCCTATACTTAGCCTCCTATATTCCAAGTCTATGATTCTATGAACTTCTAACTTTTTTCTTTATCTTGGTGATTTTTGTAAACCAAAGTGTGCAACCTCCCACATCCCTTTACATGATTAATCAGACTTTAATAATTATTTGCCCTCTCATAATGCCTTTTCCCCCCAGGATCGCAGGGTGCTTTGTAGAGATTAATTAATCCTCATAATGCCACCTCAGGGAATCTTGGGGTGTGTGAAGAGTGTTGGGATGAGCTTTCTGCTTTCCCCCCACTGTTTATTAATAAAGATATTTACTTGCACTTTTGTCATCCTTATGATTTCATGGAATCCTTCCAAGGTTTTTGAAGGATCATCAGCCCTCTTCTTTGTGAGAAGTGTAAACCAGACCTCAAGAGTTTCTCAATACTAGTGTTCTTGAGGCCATGTAGCAGATTTGGTGGGTTAAACTTGGAATGCAGTGGCACTTTGAATACAGGTGGTAGACTGCACTCCCTGTCTGCATATTAAATATCTGCTAATTATTCAACCTTCATTATCAGAGTCAGGCACCACTGATCAGCAGTCTGGAAGTCACTGTCTGATGCCTGATAGATTGTGACTTCAAGCCTGCTTTCTACAGAGACCGACTACCCCGTGCCAGGCCAAACTTGGCTGACGGGTCAAGAGTTTCACCACCGCTGTTTAGGGCTTTAAACCAGCACTTGACATTAATCCTGGGAACAGAGAGAGATTGCCGGTGCAAATGACGTCTCTCGAGTTCCAGATAGCAAATTGGCCACTACATTCTGAACCTTTGAAGTTTCTAGGCTGTTTCTAAGGGCAGGTCCGTGTAGAGAGCATTGCAGCAATCCATCCCAGCAGTAATTAAGGCATAGGTAACTGAGCCGGGTCTAGGTTCCCCAGCAGTGTTAGAAACTCAGATATATAAGGTAGGCACCAAAGGGCACCTTAAACCTAGGTTACAGGAGAATGTCTGTTTGCCAGGGAGTTGGACCGGATGATGCTTGGGGACTATTCCAATGACACCATTTTAGGATTCAGTTCTAGGATTCTATCTCAACTTTAGGGAGGTTTTTGGTGTTTTATCGTATTTTAATATTCTGTTGGGAGTCACCCAGAGTGGCTGGGGAAACCTAGCCAGATGGGCGGGGTATAAATATGTTGTTGTTGTTGTTGTTGTTGTTGTTGTTGTTGTTGTTGTTGTTGTTGTTGTTAGGGCTGCCATGCACCCAGAATTTCCTGGACATAGCCGGCAATCGGAAAGAGTGTCTGGGCGGAAATCGCTGAAACGTCTGGGAAAAATCTGGATGTATGGCTCGACAACTTCCTGCTCCCCCCCCCCAAAAAAAATAGCTCGACAATCCTGAATATGGCAACCCTAAACTACATTGCTTGACTGTAGTTTGCTTTTAAAACAATTCACTTGTCCTGATATACAAGAAGGAGAAACACACACAGTGGAAATGGAAATGGTATTAACTATGGACTAAGGCAGAGGTTTTTAAACTGTGGTTACCAACCTGGCAGGCAGAAATCTCCATGTAAGTCGCAGTTGGGCCTGTGCACCAGTAGCAAAATGTACCTGTTGGGTGCCTGGAGAATTTTGAACACTGTTCCACAGATAGCAGGGGAGCGGAGGCCTCAGGCCTAATCTTTTTACCTCTCCTATACATGCACATTGTCTGTACACCAACATAACATAAGCTAAATTTGCATGCGCTGGCTTTTGGAGGGGAGAAAAATAAAGCACACGTAGCACATGTACACCAAATCAGATCCAAGTTGGATACCTCAAGAAGCAACCTCTCTTCCCGTTAACATTCAGGTTGGAAGGAGTTTCCCACAATGTGTAGTTGCTTCCAGCCTGTGTTTAGTTGACTGATACTCCAGCTAAGGTAAAGGTGAAGGGACCCGTGACCATAGGTCCAGTCGTGACCGACTCTGGGGTTGCGGCGCCCATCTCGCTTTATTGGCCGAGGGAGCCAGCGTACAGCTTCCGGGTCATGTGGCCAGCATGACTAAGCCGCTTCTGGTGAACCAGAGCAGCACACGGAAACGCCGTTTACCTTCCCGCCAGGGCGGTACCTATTTTTCTACTTGCACTTTTGACGTGCTTTCGAACTGCTAGGTTGGCAGGAGCAGGGACTGAGCAACGAGAGCTCACCACGTCACAGGGATTCGAACCGCCAACCTTCTGATCAGCAAGTCCTAGGCTCTGTGGTTTAACCCACAGCGCCATACTCCAGCTATAAATGTGGTAAAAGGATGGTAGGCAAGGCTAAAAAGGTAAAGGTAAAGGTACCCCTGCCCGTACGGGCCAGTCTTGACAGACTCTGGGGTTGTGCGCCCATCTCACTTAAGAGGCCAGGGGCCAGCGCTGTCCGGAGACACTTCCGGGTCACGTGGCCAGCGTGACATCGCTGCTCTGGCGAGCCAGAGCCGCACACGGAAACGCCGTTTACCTTCCCGCCGGTAAGCGGTCCCTATTTATCTACTTGCACCCGGAGGTGCTTTCGAACTGCTAGGTTGGCAGGCGCTGGGACCGAGCAGCGGGAGCGCACCCCGCCGCAGGGATTCGAACCGCCGACCTTTCGATCAGCAAGCCCTAGGCGCTGAGGCTTTAACCCACAGCGCCACCTGCGTCCAGGTACCAAGGCTATGCGGTACCAATTCCAACCCCACAGCATTTGGCTTTCAGTGTGGAAAGAGTAAATTGAAGTTTACAGCAAGCAACCAGAGCCGTGCCCTGGTTCCGATTGATTTCCACTTGCTGTTTTTGCATCCGCCTTATCCTCTGAGGATTCCTTTTCTGTTGTTGTTTCTCCTTCCTAATATATTCCCAGTTGGAAGTTAGCCGTTGCAAGATCTCTGCGTTGATGTGGTGTATTCTGATCAGTTGTCGCCTCCTTTTATGCGGCGCTCTTGCACAGCAAGAACATTTTAACCTTTTCTTAATGATTAACATTTCCATTCCTGCTGTTCATTAATCTATACCGGGCAAGGGGAGCAGTGTGCCACCCCACGAACATGCTCTTTTTCGCTATTATGACTAGCTCTGCGGAATTCCCTTGCCCACTGAGATTTGAGTAGGCCAGCTACCGCTTCCCTTTTGAAGTCTGAACTTAAAACCGATTTATTTATTTTGTAATAGATAGGTGGCTGGCTGTCCTAGTGAGTTATCTCCTTTTGTGAAGCGCTTTGAAGCACTAGATGTGTCGAAACATTCTATAAATACCAGGCGCGGCTACTGTTCTCAGGACGCAAACAGCACATGGCAAATTCATTGCACAAAACTGACGGAAGCTGAAATATACTTGTGGGAGGTTGGGCAGAAAATGGAAAGCTGTGACCAGCTTAAAAACACACAATACAAAGCCCCCTGCATTGAGGAGATAATCTAGAATTCCTCATTCAGATGCAGACAAGTGGAACCTGCAACAAATTTTGCAGTATATTCTTTCAGTGGTGTAGTATGGGGTGCCACAGGGTGATTGACACAGGCACAAAATGGTTAGGGATGCAAAATTTCAACACCCAATGCTGCCTCAATACAGCTGTGTGCTTTCGTTGCTGGGCTCCGTTGAAAACAGCTTCTCTGGGAAGTGATCTCTCCAGACGATGGAACAACTCCTCTTTTCTTATCTCTGTGACTGCGGTCTCCTGGGTGACGTGGGCACCATTAGGGAGTTAAATTTGAATGAGTACTCCATCCGTTTCCCTTCCTCCATGTGGCCCTGGTCACTGGCAATGCAAGCTATGCCACTGTATTCCTTACCGCCTAGCAGGAGTGCTCTTCAGGGTTCCAGCCAGCTGTTTCCTCGTCCAGTATATTATAGGGCAGGAATAAGGAACCTGTGGACCTCCAGATGTTGTTGAACTACAACTCCCATAGTTTACAGCTATTGCTGCTCCTGCTCCAAAAGGTGTGCAGTGGGGGGGGGGATATTGTTGAAATAGGGTCATGATGTGTACATCCATACAATGCATGAGGAAAAGTACACAATTGCTGCTCCATGATAGGAAGCAATTTGGTGGCCCAAGGTTAAAGGTAAAGGTAAAGGGATCCCTGACCATTAGGTCCAGTCATGACTGACTCTGGGGTTGCGGCGCTCATCTCGCTTTATTGGCCGAGGGAGCCAGCGTACAGCTGTGGTCATGTGGCCAGCATGACTAAGCCGCTTCTGGTGAACCAGAGCAGCGCACGGAAACATTGTTTACCTTCCTGCTGGAGCGGTACCTATTTATCTACTTGCACTTTGACGTGCTTTCGAACTGCTTGGTTGGCAGGAGCAGGGACCAAGCAACGGGAGCTCACCCCGTCGTAGGGATTCGAACCGCTGACCTTCTGATCGGCAAGTCCTAGGCTCTGTAATTTAACCCACAACGCCACCTGTGTCCCTTCGGCCCAAGGTTAGGAATGTAGAAAACTATATTATACCAGGTCAGACCATAGGTCTGTTCACCACAGCATTGTGGACACTGACAAAGCAGAGGCTTTCCAGGATTTTGGACCAGGAAAATTACCAGCTGTACCTGGAGATGGCTGGGATTGAGTCTGGAAAATTCTGCATGAAAAACACTACCTATACGTCTGAGGGACAGCCCCTCTCCTTAGATCCGGTCTCTGAGGAGGCAGTGGACTCCAGAATGTATTTGAGAAAGGCAGGAAGCTGCTGTGTACGAAGTCCAGCCATTAGTCCATTTTGCTCAGTAATGTCTTGAAAGCCATACCCAAACCATTCTGGAGGTGTTGGGGATTGAACCCATGGCCTTCTTAATAGAAAGCAGATGTCATATCACTGAGCTATGGCACTTACCCAAAGCTAACTAATGTTAGTATGAACCAGCATGAACACATTTATTCTTGATCATGGTTTCCAACTGCAGGCAAGGATGTTTGCTGTTTAAGCCCCAGATCAGTGACACCATATAACTAATGAAATGTAAGTGTGCAATCATATAGTTTCCTTTTTGGACTGTGCTGTCTTGAGGACCATTTTTTAAAGAGTTCTCTTAGGGCAGTTTGTTATAGAAGTACATTTCAGGGTGGTTGTTTTTCTTCTCCATGAAAGAGTTTTCAGGCTCAAAATGCAGTTGCGGGTGAGGATGTGCACAAAACCAGGATCTGAGGCTGTCGTATTAGGATAATTTTGCCAGAATAGGAATATTCTGTGACTCCAGTCAAACTTCAGACAGGCCCTCCTTTTTTTATATCTATAGCTGGAGATTTGCTGAGATTCCCCGAAAGCCCCTTTACCATAATGGAATAAAAAGAGCACCTTTTGATTTTCTTCTGTGTTATCGGGAGGCAGAGGCATATTAGAAAACATGGTTTTGCTACAACTTGATCATGTTGCCTTGGTTGGATTGCAGAATGTTCCACGGAGATTGTGAGCGCTGACATGCTCTCCTTGGCATGGAAACACAATGTCTGACCTTTACCTCTTGAAATTCATTATTTAAATGCCAAAAAAACCACCCCTCCATCAAATCCAGGATGCATACAGAAAGACATGGGTTTGCTATCAGCTATATAAAGGTTCATTTTATCCCCACCACACACTTATTTATTGCAAATGCAGAAAGAAAATGAGTCTGGAGATTCTGGCTGCATATATATTTCTACCTCCCTTCCAGCCTCTTCTCTAGCTAGTTGTGTCTTACAATCAATCCATCTTTCGCACATCGACTCCACTTGACTGAGCATCCCTAGGGCTTCTTGACACAAGAGTGTCATGACCCCCTGGAAGGCTGAAAACAGATTGATTGGGATGTGGAGGGGGGAAGAAAATAACATGCCTGACTGTATTTAAAGTGACAGGATCCATCACCATCCATTTTATTATTTAGGCAGAAAGGGCTGATTGGCACCTCGTAGTTTGTCATGCATAAACCGGGCTGGGACTTAATCTGGATGGGCTGTGAACTCCCATTTGATGGAGAATAAATTAGACCATCTCAGGATACTTAACTGTTTTGAGGCTGCTGGTGTGACTTCAGGTAGACCTTGTAACCCAGACATTGGACCAGTACCTTTAAATCTGTTGATGTAGCAGAGGAAGAGACACGGCTCCTCTCCATTCTTCCCATGCCCTGTTGTCTCATATCACTCATGCACACAACTCTGCCTGTTGCAGAATTCCAGCTATGCTGCCCAATAGTTGAGAGGGCAAATGAACAAGAGGACTGAGGAAGAACTTATTGGGATGCCCCTCTGTTTATTTGTATGCCTCTTTTGCACAAAACTGTGCCCAAAGTGGTTTGCAACGTATCTGATGAGCAAGAGGCATAACAGTTTGGAAGCATCTGAAGCAATGATAAATCCCAACATCAAGAAGTATCCCATCCAATCAATCCACGCGACCATACAAATAAGCTAATTTAACTGCCTAAACTAAACACCGCTGGATAAAAACAATATGAACAAGGAAGCCTAATTAAACAACGAAAACTACAATTCCCAGAGTGCCTTAACTGTCAATCCCTCTTCCCAGGGAGCTGCTCCAAGAAGGCGACTCATTTGGGAAGATGGCCTGAAGTTTTGTACTGAAGAACTGTCATAGCGTGCCGCTAGGAAAATCACTGGGGAAGTTGGTGCTTGTGCAAATATGGCAACCCTGAACCCTAGGAACAGGGAAGTTAAGGCCTGAGGGCTGCATGTGGCCCTCCAAGCCTCTCTGTCTAGCTGTCAGGGACTGACTGGATGAGGAGCGGTAATGGCTGGATTCTGATGAGTGGGCATCAGGAGAAGTGGGGTTGAAGGCTCACTTGAAAGAAAGGATCACTGATCTAGGGGAGGCAGTAACAGCCAGGAGATGAGAGTCAGAGGCAGGAGAAGCTGCAGGATTGGAGAGTGAAGTATAGGTGCAGGAGAAGGAAGAGATACACCAAGGGCTCCCACACCTCCTCCTTCTCCTACCTCCACCTCTCCTGTCCCACTGTCTCCCAGGACCAGAAGAGGGTTGAAGAGGGAGGAGCAGAAGCAGGTTACATGCAGGCATAGTCTCTGCCTGCTTGTACACAGCTTGGTTGGAAAAAATATATATATATAAGATGAGGTTGGCAGGGGGTGGGAGAAACTGCCTCAATGAGTGCACACCTAGGAGTAGCTGAGAGATGTAGGACTGATGGACATGTCTTTCCCTAACTTGTAAGTGTGCTTTTGACAATAAAGAGTTAATTCCTCACTCTGGACATTCCTTGCCCGGCAGCGCTGTGACACTGGCCCATGTAATTCTCCCAAAGCTTGAGTGCTTTTGTTTAGCTGGAATGTGTCCTTGAGCTGTGGTCCCATCTACACTGTACATTTATTATTATTATTATTATTATTATTATTATTATTATTATTATCATCAGAATTTATATACCGCCCTATACCCAGAGGTCTCAGGGCGGTTCACAGAACAAAGCAACATCATACCTCTTTGAGCAGTCATGGTTTCCCCCAAAGGATCTTGGGAGCCCTGGTGTGTTAAGAGTGCTGATAATTCTTAGGAGACCCTCTATTCTTCTCATGAAGCTACAATTCCCAGAGTAGTTTAGCAGTCAATCCCTCTTCGCAGGGAACTCTGGGAATTGTAGCTCCTCTTGTACCAGAACCCCTGCCCTCCAACCTTTCCCCTGCCTTATCTGTGAAGCCAGCCCTACTTTGACAAACTTAACTTTGCCGCCTTCCAAAATAATATCTGCCAGGCGCTACAACATATTTTGCCAGCTGCCTGCGAAAGACCCAGAGTCAAATATATATAGAAATAGACAAATACAGCAATCACATTATTCTTCGCAACAGCCATCTACAGCAATGTCAGAAGGGAGGGAATGTAGGAAGGTGAGAGATTTCGGAAGACAAAGTGTCCCCGGGGTATTTTCATTCTGTTGTACAGCAAACGTCTCCTGTTGCTGCAGCCTTTTCTCCCCCTGTTCCCTAACAATGAGCCGGCTTTGCTGTTTATTCAGCGGAGGAAGAAGATGCCGAATGTCACTGTGTTCTTTCTCAGCATCTTCTGCAGCTGATTTGAATCCTTTCTCGAGATGCTGCCTGGTCAGAAAGTCTTCAGCATTTTGTGACTCATCAAAGCTAGCAGCGGGGAAAGAAGAGAAATCTTGCTGGGCAGCTTCTCTGAAAAGCAAATTTCCCTGCAGCTGGGTAGTGAAAATGTATCTGTTTAATATACCATCCTGCTTTTATTGTGTGACAAATACAGGCGCCACAAAATAGCTTGCACAAAAAAAACCCCGTGTATAACCTTAACCGTATCATCAGACAGTAGGAGAGATTCAAAAGGATAATGCCCCCAACCCAAAACCACAAAAGCAACCGGAAATTACACAATAGCTATGACTCAGTGTTGATCCCACATGCCCAGTGGAACAGAACTGTCTTCACCCAACATCGAAAAGCAAGTGAGAAAGGGGGCAGGCTGTATCTCATATGGGGAGTGAGTTTCATAACTCTGGTGCCTCTCCTAGGCAGGTCCCAGCCCACATCAGCGCGCTCCAGACCTTTGATTGGAGAAGAAACAGGAAGAGGGCCTCTGTAGATGACCAATGTGTGAGAGTAGTTTCACATGGGAGCAGGTAGTCCATAAGGTCCCCACCAGCATCTCCAGGAGAGAGAGCCAATTTTGTTGTTGTTCTTGGCATCTGTCTCAAAAGACGATGGAGTGTGCCTCCAGGGGTCAAGGCAAACTGTGGTTTTTGCTCTGTTACCAGCATCGAAGTGATCTCTCCGGAGTGCAAGCCTGGGCAGTGTGTATAGAGGTCCTGGGCTGCCCAGATGACAAAATCTCTCTCCCTGCCTTGCTGATATGGTCCAAAGGAAAGCAGAGCAATATGTTTGGCACTAGCTGGGCTGCAGGAGTTGCTGAAAAGAGGCATATAAGGCACCACCCAAGCATCTTAGGGACTCCACTCCAGATTTGTGTAGGGTTTACTGCCTAGACGAAGAGACTCACAGAACGGATTCTTTTCGTCTTGCGAGGCACCACTGTAGTTTAAATGTGGTGACTATCTCTTTATGGGAGAAAGCCCCCCTTTTCTTCTCTTGCCCTGGAGCCAAGGGTGCATTTTAGTAGTACTGTTATTGAGATGGCATTGATAGAGACAAGAGAGACAAGATGGTCGCCAACCTGTGCTTCTGGTTCTTTCTACTTCAGGAGAGAGGCCACGCCCATCTCAAGTTACACATCGGAAGTTTCGTCTCAGTCCTGGAAAGCAGGATGTTCCGGCTGGAGGACTGAGACAACATTCATGCCTACTCTAGCATGACTGCACCTGATTCTTACATCCCACAAGACACACACCCATTGCTCTTGTCTGTTCAATCTGCTGGAGCCTGTCTTCTCGTCTAGGGAAAGTCCCTAACTCACTCAGGGTTTGAGACTGGTCAATGCTGACAATATTGAGCTAGGTGAAGCAATGGTCTGACTCAGTAAAAATCAGCTTCCTATGTTCCTGTGTAACTGAGCAGAGCTTTGAAAGGCTCAACAAAAATAAAAATAAAAATTGCCATTGATTTGGGATTGGAAATCTACTAAGAACTTTATTAAGAAGAGGCCTGCTGGGTAAATGTTGCCTGTTGTAGAATTCAGCAGGGAGGATGATGGAGACAAATCTCACATTTGTCTTTCTTCTCATTGGTGATCACTTGTAGCCAAGTAAGATTGTCTTCCATGAATACGGTCTTAACAGTGTGTCCATAGGTGACTGTGGAGGCCAGTTCAGGATCCATAGGCTCTCCCGGTCAATGGTTCTGTCTCCACCTACAGTCAGTCTCCTTGCCTTCCACCCTACCAGTCCCAATGGGTCTCAGTTACCACTGTCAGTGACCTTGCAAAGGTACCAGTCTGTCTGTGCATGCCAGAGTGCTGATCTCTCACTTTGACTTGCAGTGATTAGTCAAAATAATTAGGATGTGCTTAAGCTGGAACCTCTGGATGAAAGTTTTGCTTGCCGTTTCGAAGGAATTAAGCTCTTCCTTGTTTGCAAAAAGACAGCAAAAGCGGGGGGGGGGGAGAGAGAGACACCTCCTTTTGCAGCAGGTCATCCAACCTGCTGAGATTGTGTTAGTTCAAAGGGAATTTCTGTTGTTAATGTCGGCAAACAGAATGTGCACTGTTGGCAAATGTTTCCGATGGCAAAACAGAGACTTATTAAAAATGTGCAAAACAACCCATCTTGCAAAATGTTTGATTCAGGTGAGCCCAGGGATAACTTTGGAAGAGTAAGCAAAGAAGAAGGGGGCTGCAGGGAAAGGAACAAATGAGTGCAGGTGTATTTATTTATTTATGCATAAATACACGTGGAACCTTTGTGTAGAAAAGTTTCAAGGTTTTGGCTTGGTGGACCAATATAAGCAATGCACGATTTCCCCATGTATCTGTAATTTATTTCCTTCAGGCAGCTGGTGTAAGCAGTCTTCCGTGGAAGTAAGTTCCAGGGAATCAGTGGGCTTACTTTTGAGTAAATAGGCACATCACCCATAGCCACCGCTCATATTCTGTTTCTGCGTTTATCAGCACAAAGGCTTGTTTCAAGTATAACAGAGCCCAAAATACACCACCACCCCCTGACACACCTTCATAGCTCAATTTTCAGGGTGCAAAACATGGGGAGGGGTTTTTGTTTTCTTCAGGTGAGTAGAAGAGATCCTAGAAACTTTCAGGAATTGGGGGTGGGTTACTGGAAAAAGTCACTAGCCAATGGGACCTGCCACCACCACCTTTCAATAATGCCTCTGTAGCAATGCTGTAACACTGGGATGCGGGTGGTGCTGTGGGTTAAACCACAGAGCCTAGGACTTGCTGATCAGAAGGTCGGCGGTTCGAATCCCCGCGACGGGGTGAGCTCCCATTGCTCGGTCCCTGCTCCTGCCAACCTAGCAGTTCGAAAGCACGTCAAAGTGCAAGTAGATAAATAGGTACCGCTCCAGCGGGGAGGTAAACGCCATTTCCGTGCGCTGCTCTGGTTCGCCAGAAGTGGCTTAGTCATGCTGGCCACATGACTCGGAAGCTGTACGTCGGCTCCCTCGGCCATTAAAGCGAGATGAGCGCTGCAACCCCAGAGTTGGCCACAACTGGACCTAATGGTTGGGGTCCCTTTACCTTTACCTTTAACAATGCTATGTCATGGTGTAGCTGTGTTTTAACCAGGGCCCTGACTCAGTTCACATTTATCACTAACCATGTGCAATTGAGCTAATGTGAGCATGCCCAGAACCACGATTGTGGCCACTGTATTCCTCCCCTTGTCCTGCTGCTGACATGTGACCTAGAGCTAAGCCATTATTTGCGTTGCATCAAACCTTGGGCAGCAGATGAACCACAAGATGCAATGAAGGTTTGTTCTTGGTTTACCTGTGGCTTTCCTGGAACAAGAGAAACCATGAGCCCAGGTTTGGACACAACGCTAAGCCAAATTGTGGCTTACTCCCCAGGTATTGAGATGGCAAATAGACGGGGGAAGGATTGTGTGATCTTTGTGGTTGTTCTTAATGTTAAATGTGAACTGGGCCATTGTGATGGACTGCTGCAGCTGCAGTGACCAAACTCTGTTAAGAAAGAAATATTTTAAAATACACTGGTCCTAGTAAGGCCCTGCAAACGTCAAGTGTGTTTGTTGTATTTATATAATACAACTTTGTTACAAATGGATTCCCACCCCCCCCAGACCTGTTAAAAATACAAAATGATCCAGAAGTTTTAAGAAAGCATGTGGCAGAAACTCAGTCCATGAGACAGTGACAATATACATCACAATATACAACATGACATCACAATATACAGTGTGTAGTCAATGAACTAAGCAGGTGAAAAGTACATTCCATTTGTAAAGCTCATCCCATAATTGTTGTTGTTGTTTAGTCATTTAGTTGTGTCCGACTCTTCGTGACACACACACAAATCCCACTTCCTCTCACACCCTTACACAAATACACCCCTCTTCTTAAAACACAAATACACACAGGCCATTGCCCCTCAGCTGGGACTGTGCATTCCCTCTCTGGAATGTTCCCCACCAGGATGATTTTTGGGCTTTGTAATTCTAATAACTGAGCCTTTGGAGAAAGGTCTAGAAACATGCATCTTCCTCCCTTCTCTTCCCCTGATCGGAAAAAAAAAGTGCAGCTGCTTAGCCTGTGAATAAATATCTAAGCTGCTTGAGTAACCATAACAAGTCATCACACCCTGCGAGCCGTTCAAATATCATCTCAGGTTCTTTGCATAATGGTTTTAATAAATGTTATCTCCATTTTAATATTGCATGTATTTCATTTTACAAGGTGATGATGATGCATTTGTGGGACATGACGCGCATTTCATTTAGCGGCTACAAGCTAAATCGAATTAAACAGATGATTACTCTAATTCTATATGATTTGATGGATATTGTATTCGATTCGACACTCGGTGCCGTTGCCATCACCTGCTCCTCTCTGCATACTATGTTTCCCCCTCCGTGTAAAATGGTGTGAACTTTAATTAGCATTCTTAATGTGTATTTTTTTTGGGGGGGGGATTTAACTGCTACAGGGATGGGAAGCTGTAGCACTCCACATGCTAGTGGGCTGTAACTCACATCATCCCTGGTCATTGGCTGGGATTGATGGAAGCTGGAAGTTCACCAAAAATCTGGAGGGCTGCAGGTTCCCCATCCCTGAGCTACTGGAACAACGGAGGACCTACCTACATCTCTACGGGATGTCCTCTACGTACCTACAGGACCGCCTCTCCCGATATGCCCCACGGAGGACCTGAAGGTCCATAAATAGCAACATCCTAGAGGTCCCAGGCCCTAAGGAAGTCAGATTAGCCTTAACCAGAGCTAGGGTCTTTTCAACACTCACTCTGGCCTGGTGGAATGCTCTGTCTCATGAGACCAGGGCCCTGCAGGATCTGATTTCTTTCCGCAGGGCCTGTAAGACAGAGTTGTTCCGCCTGGCCTTTGGCTTGGAATCAACTTGATCTGCTCCCCTTCTTTCCTTTTTCCTTTCTCCTTCTGTGATGGAACCCCTATTTGGGGACTTCCCTGGCTTTTTTCTGGCCCACGTAGGACCAGTCTGGATAGTTGGCCTTGGTGAAGACTTGACGTTTTCATCCCCAAAAAAGTTTTTGATTTGAGTTCCTACTGAAATGAGGCTGCATTTTAATGTTGTATTTTAATCGTGTTTTTAAGTTGTATTTCAATCAATTGTTTTTATATTTGGTGTTAGCAGCCCTGAGCCCGGTCTTGGCTGGGGAGGGCGGGGTATAAATAAAATTTATTTATTACTACTTCATTTATTATTTATTATTTATTTATTACTACTACTGCAGAACTTCCTAGCTACCTGCATTTACCCCAGTGTTTCCTGAACTTGGGTCTCCAGCTGCTTTTGGACTACAATTCCCATCATCCCTGACCACAGGTCTTGCTACCTAGGGATGATGAGAGTTGTAGTCTGAAAACAGCTGGCTACCCAAGTTTGGGAAACACTGGTTTAGCCTCTATCAGCAGTGAGGGACCCGGATGTGACCCTCTAGGCTTCCCTATCTGGTCCTATTGGACCTTTCCCAGGTCACATCCTTGACTTGCCCTGCGTTGAAGCCTCCTTGAAGGGTTGTTGTTGTTTTGTCTCGGCTGTGATGTGTGTCCTTGTAACCTGATTATACCTCTGTTGGCCTGGATGCAGGATAGAGTGGGGTGTAGAAACTAGCCTACAGTACAAAAGTAAAAATTATGTGAATAGTTCTGTGTACTGTTTCTTCTGGTCCCACCCACCCCTTGTATTTGGCCCCCAAAAGGTTTCCCCAAAGGGGGATGTGGCCCTGAATTAGGGTTGCCACCAATCCTGTATAATAAAGGATCGTCCCGAATTTCAATGTAAATTTGCGACGCTACCCAACTCAGTGACCATCACTACATCTTGTGGGAATGGAATTTCATAGTTTTAACTCTATGAAGAAATACTTTTTTGGTCAGGAGGTCAGGAGGTCTGTTCTCCCACCCCCCACCCCCCAAAAAACCCAACCAGCTTCATTTGTGGCCCCTGTTACTAGTAGCACAAGAGCGGGGTGGAAATTTATATATATCCACTTTTTCAACACCGTGAGTAAATGCCTCCATCATGTTATCCCTCCTCATCTCCCCCCTCCCAAGGTCCCAAATATTGTAACCTTTGCTGCATTTTGGTTGTCCTTTTCTGAACCTCTTCCATCTCTACAATATCATGGGGTGGTGAAATCCCAGTGTCAGTCGGTTGCAATCCATCCTCTAAGTCCTTAAACTTTCCCTGTTCCTTAAAGCCTGCCAGATCCCAATACAATATCCTTGCCACTTCTTGAACAGATATTGTAATTTCCCTTCCACAAGCCTTTCTATAAGAATTTCTCTATGTTTCATGATTGGGCTTGTTGCAAGATTCTTCACACACACACACACACACACACACACACACACACAGGTTCTTTGGAGACCAGCCTTCTCATGTTCTATCAAGCAGTGAGCATTGTCTGCATCACAGTGGATCAACTTAACCAAATGATATCATTTCACATCCCTTCAGCACAATCCCTATTGCTGAACGGGTGCATCAAACATTTAAGCCAGCTGAAGGTTTCTGAACAACTCACTCTTTTCTGAATACCTATGTATAGAAGGAGATGTTTAGTACATCCTGCGCTGGATAGAAAAGGCCTTCAGCCCCAAAGCCTCATGCTTGGTGTAATTTTCTGCAGGTTTTCATGAGAAAGTGGGCTACACCCAACATTTTCTGTCCACAAGTGCCAGGGGTCTTTGCACAAAGGTCCCTTGTCCAAAAGGTCTACAGAAGGGTTGGGGAAATAATAATAATAATAATAATAATAATAATAATAATAATAATAATAATAATTTATTACTGATACCCTGCCCATCTGGCCAGGCCTCCCCAGCCATTCTGGGCAGCTTCCAACAGAATATTAAAAACACAATAAAAGATCAAACATTAAAAACTTCCCTAAACAGGGCTGCCTTCAAATGTCTTCTAAAAGTCAGATAGTTGTTTATTTCCTTGACATCTGATGGGAGGACGTTCCACAGGGCAGGCATCACTACTGAGAAGGCCCTCTGCCTGGTTCCCTGTAACCTCATTTCTCTCAGTGAGGGAGCCTCCAGAAGGTCCTCGGAGCTGGACCTCAGTGTCCGGGCTGAACAATGGTGGAGACGCTCCTCCAGGTATACTGGGCCGAGGCCGTTTAGGTCTTTAAAGGTCAGCACCAACACTCTGAATTGTGCTGAGAAACATACTTGGAGCCAATGTAGGTCTTGCACCTCTCCAGATGTTGTCGGACTACAAATCCCCAACCACTTTCATCTGGAGGGGTGCAGGCTCCACTATGAGAGACTTAAACTTGGCAAAATAATATTAACCCTCATCCACATTCCACAGGCCAGGAATTTTGACAGCACCCAGCATTCTCAGGCAGGTCCTGAGTCCCAAACACCCCATCAGGGCCCATTTCCAAACCTGGCACAGGGCTCCCACTAGCAGAGCAGTCTGCCATTTTCCATTTCTCACGGTACCCCAGAGCAAACTGGGGCACGATGGGAAATTTAAAAAGTGGTAGCTGGGGGCCCACCAATGTTGGAAGAGGCCCTCGGCTTTGGCCCACAGGGGCAAAAGAAGCAAGAAGAAAAAGAAGCAAGAAGAAATGCAGCAGGAAGCGAGGACAAAGGCAGCGAGCCATACTTCCTCAACATTGCAGTTAGGGGTGAGAATTAAAGGGCTAAGTGGAATGGCCTCGGTCCAGTATACCTGAAGGAGTGTCTCCACCCCCATCGTTCTGCCCGGACACTGAGGTCCAGTGCTGAGGGCCTTCTGGCGGTTCCCTCATTGCGAGAAGCAAAGCTACAGGGAACCAGGCAGAGGGCCTTCTCGGTAGTGGCGCCCGCCCTGTGGAACGCCCTCTCACCAGATGTCAAAGCGATAAACAACTACCTGACATTCAGAAGACATCTTAAGGCAGCCCTGTTTAGGGAAGTTTTTAACATGTGATATTTTACTGTATTTTTGGTTTTTATGGAAGCCGTCCAGAGTGGCTGGGGAGGCCCAGCCAGATGGGCGGGGTATAAATAATAAATTATTATTATATTATTATTATTATAATGTTCACAGGGAAATGTAGGCTTTGAAGAAGTATCTGAAGGCAAAAAGAAAAGTCACTGTATGTTGCTGTTCAGGCATAAGGGCAGGCAAGTGGGGTCATAGCTATTTAGGAACACAGGATGCTGTGTTCCTAAATATTAGGTCTCACACCACCTGGTTCAGAATCTTTACTCTGAATACTTGCCACTCCAAAATTTCAGAAAGGGGGTCTCTCCCAGTCCTACCTGGAGATGCTGGGGGTTGAAAGGCATGAAAGACAGATGCTCTACCACTTAGCTATGACCCTTGCCCCAAAATGAAACAATTTAATGGAACTGCAGAGCCTACATTTCAAAGACAGCATTTGGAAATGGATCATCGTGATTGGCTGGTCGTGAGCTCTTGTTCCGTGGTAACTGGATTTGTTTATAATTGCTGTTGTGGTGGTTTTACTATTATGTGATGGGGATGGCCATTTCATTTTTAATTGGACATTTTGGTCGTTTGCAAGCCCCCTCAAGCATAGGGGATACAGGATAAGTAAATAGCATAAGTAAATTGTGTGTGTGTGTGTGTGTGTGTGTGTGTGTGTGTGTGTTTGTTTCTCTACACATCCCCCTAATTCAGACCTCATGATACTAGAATGAGCATTTGGTATGAGGAACGGCAGAAGGGGCGGCGGCGGCCCCTTATACTCTCTTCCGTCACTAGCAAAAGAGTTTTCATTCAGGGCACCTTTTCTCTGATCAAATAGCAAATTACCATATGGAATTAAAGGCATCTCTTAACAAAGTAAAGAAGGTCCACATTGTTTATGCCTGGCAGAAGAAACACAGAAAGAAACTGATGCAATTTGAACACTTCTGACACCCGCACCCTCTCAGAAGGCAATCAAAGGCATTATTTATCCACATCCTTCTCATCTGAGCAGAAACACAAGCTAGACTGACAGTTTTCCAGTAATCTACATTTTCTTTCTCCTTTCCTCTCGCATATTTTTCCCCTCCTCCTCAGGGTGGGGGGAAATGCCAAATACCATCTTATGCAAATGGTAAATATGACAGCAAAGGCCTTGTGCATGATATGCATTTGGAGGCCGAGTAGAATTGCCAGGAATTGCCATGGTTTTGAACCTCGAGGGATTCTTTCAGACTGCCAAAAAATGCTTACAGGTTAATTTGTGCCCCTGCTCCAGGGACTGTGGGTGCTATTTTATCCAGGAAGCAGAGAAAGGAATGGAAACCAAGCCAAGGGCTGCAGGAAAAGGGAAGGATTTCAACATTGTCCCTGGATCACACCTTTCAAAAGGTGGCTTTGATCTCCTTCCCACATTCTGGTAAACACCAGAACACTGCTGGATGGTATGCAAAGTTCCCCTCTAAAGATTTTGCCTCTGGGAGCATCAAATCTACCCAGCAGAGATGTTTTCAGTCTTTCTCTGATGAAAAGAGATTGTGCTGGATGATAGAAAACAAGAAGCGGCTTAGATTCTTCAAGTGCTTGTTGCTAACAAAGGCTGAAAGGTTAGTGCATTCAGCAACACTCTCTAGGGGTTCCCAGCAGAATTAGCTCCTGGAACACAAGTAGATAATATGTACATAATATGTTCGTTTCGGTCACCCTAGAACACACGTTGCAAGGAAGTGAAGAATTAACCACAGCATTTTGCTCCTTGTTGTTGTTGTTGTTTAGTCATTTAGTCGTGTCCGACTCTTCGTGACCCCATGGACCAGAGCACGCCAGGCACTTCTGTCCTCCACTGCCTCCCACAGTTTGGTCAAACTCATGCTGGTAGCTTCGAGAACACTGTCCAACCATCTCGTCCTCTGTCATCCCCTTCTCCTTGTGCCCTCCATCTTTCCCAACATCAGGGTCTTTTCCAGGGAGTCTTCTCTTCTCATGAGGTGGCCAAAGTATTGGAGTCTCATCTTCAGGATCTGTCCTTCCAGTGAGCACTCAGGGCTGATTTCCTTCAGAATGGATCGGTTTGATCTTTTTGCAGTCCATGGGACTCTCAAGAGTCTCCTCCAGCACCATAATTCAAAAGCATCAATTCTTCAGCGATCAGCCTTCTTTATGGTCCAGCTCTCACTTCCATACATCACTACTGGGAAAACCATAGCTTTAACTATACGGACCTTTGTCGGCAAGGTGATGTCTCTGCTTTTTAAGATGCTGTCTAGATTTGTCATTGCTTTTCTCCCAAGAAGCAGGCGTCTTTTAATTTCGTGGCTGCTGTCACCATCTGCAGCGATCCTGGAGCCCAAGAAAGTAAAATCTCTCACTATTTGTCCCACATAGAGATTTCTCAGGAGACAGATGAGGTGATCAGGCACTCCCATTTCTTTAAGAACTTGCTGCCCAACGCCAAAATTGATGGCACCTAGTCAACCCCAAATTTCTCTCCCCTTCCCAGTTACGAATGGAATGCTATTGACTGAACTAACTGTTTGGTTAGTAAGAGAGTGCATGCAGACCAGTGCCTGTGTTGGATGGTAAGATGCACATCAGTTTTATCCCAAGGGTATGTGGTGACTCAGCTATGAAAATGGCATGCAGTTCATTAGCATAAGTTACAGTGAAGCAAGTCTTAGTGCTAGAACCCTGAAGCAGTTTTGCTTCCACCTACCACCAGTTATGAGGGACGCAGGTGGCGCTGTGGGTTAAACCACAGAGCCTAGGACTTGCTGATCAGAAGGTTGGTGGTTCGAATCCCCGCGATGGGGTGAGCTCCTGTTGTTTGGTCCCAGCTTCTGCCAACCTAGCAGTTTGAAAGCACAAAGTGCAAGTAGATAAATAGGTACCGCTCCAGCGAGAAGGTAAACGCCGTTTCCATGTGCTGCTCTGGTTTGCCAGAAGCGGCTTAGTCATGCTGGCCACATGACCCGGAAGCTGTCTGTGGACAAACACCGGCTCCCTCGGCCAATAAAGTGAGATGAGCGCCGCAACCCCACAGTCGGTCACGACTGGACCTAATGGTCAGGGGTCCCTTTACCTTTACCTTTACCTTACCACCAGTTAATGCTCCTCGTCTGGCGTGACAAGGCTTTCAGATGACAGGGGGAATACTGGTGCCAGCTCAGAGTTGGAGTAAGTACAGGGCCCAATCCCAGGGAGCAGACTTTCAATCTGTCAGCTCCAACACCACCCCAGTTTGGCCTCTATAAATAAATAGTACCTCAGTTTAAGAACAGCCCTGTTTACGAATGATTTGGTTTATGAACTCCACAAAACCGGAAATGGTATCCCGGTTTATGAACTTTACCTTGGCCTAAGAATGGAAACCGAATGGTGGAAGGGCACCGGTGACAGGAGGCCTCATTAGGGAAAGTGTGCCTTGGTTTAAGAATGGTTTCGGTTTAAGAACGGACTTCCGGAACGGATTAAGTTCGTACACCGAGGTACCACTGTATTATTATTTGTATGCTGTCATTCATCCGTAGATCTCAGAGCAGTTCACCACATAAAAATACAAGATTCAAAAACGAAATACATGCTAAAGACAAGAACAAAAAAACCCCACAAACCAATAAACCCCCTCCCTCTCACAACACATTTAAAAGGGTATAGGATGTTAATCAACCCAAAGCCTAGTTGAAGAGGATCCTTTTTGCCTGGTGCCTAAAGGTGTAGAATGAAAGTGCCAGGTGATCCTCCCTGGTGAGGGCATTCCACAAATGGGGAGCCAGCACTGAAAAGACCCTGCTCTTGTGCCGCCACCCTCCAGACTTTCCATGGAGGGGGCCCATGAAGAAGGGCCTCAGATGATGATTGCAAGGTCCAGGTAGGTTCATATGGGAAGAGGTGGTCCTTGATGTATTGCAGTCCCGGCCCATTGAAGGCTTTATAGGTTAAAAAAAACAACAGCTCTTTGAATTGGGCCCAGAAACAAATCAAAAGCTAGTGCATTCGGGCCAGGATTGTTGTATTTGGCTCAAACCGTCATGCTCCAGTGTGGTGTAGTGGTTCAGAGCGGTAGATTCATAATCTGGGGAACCGGGTTCGCGTCTCCGCTCCTCCACATGCAGCTGCTGGGTGACCTTGGGCCAGTCACACTTCTTTGAAGTCTCTCAGCCCCACTCACCTCTCAGAGTGTTTGTTGTGGGGGAGGAAGGGAAAGAAGAATGTTGGCTGCTTTGAGACTCCTTAGGGTAGTGATAAAGCGGGATATGAAATCCAAACTCTTCTTCATCTTCTCTGGTGAGCAACCTGGCTGCTGAATTTTACACCAGCTGAAGTTTCCAAACAATCTGCAGAGGCAGCCCTATGTATGATGCATTGCAGTAATCTCGATGACCAGCTGAAGCACTGTGGAGTAGATCTGCACCTAAGTACCAGGGGATTGAAAGGAAGACATGATGCCCTGCCAGCTGAACAGTGTCTGGCCAACAGATGGGCTTTCCTGTCCCATCTTAAGCCCTTCCAACCATCTTCAGCAGGAGTTAGAATTGCACTGTTAGCTAGGCTGGCAAACTTCCTGGATTCCACCCAGAGGCTGATGCCGCTTGATCCCTGCATTCTAGATCTGGTTGCCAGTCCTGACTCCCCTGCCCTCAACAGGATCTCTTCTGAAGATCTTAAAGTGCGAAGCGGCTCACAACTATGGCGCAACTCAGTCTATGTTGGAAATATCCCCAATGCCATGCTTAACATGGAAATGCATTCAATACCATTGTTCTCTTTGAGCCCTTCTACAGTAACTGCCACATCACAGCCCACTTGGAAGAAGGGGAGGGTGCATAAGAAATAAAAGTGAAATTCAGGCGTCAGATTCTTCATGAGAAATAATAATGGAGAAATGGAATGGTGAACGCTATAGAGATGTGTTGATAGTGCCTTTTTAATAATGGCATGAGACTGCAGTGAATAGATTAAAAAAAGCCAATAGAGAACACAGAGAGAGAGGCAAGGATCCCTCTTAACTTAGTGACAGAGATTGCATTTGCTGGGGTTTTTAGTATTAGGCCATAGCAGGCTGCTAAGATATCTACACTTCAGACAAGCGAGGTCTGATTTCTAACCTTAAAAGATAACAATCTGTTTCCTTGGATTTGTTTCAAGCTTTGCAAAGCCAGCTGCATAAAATGCCACTATGCTCTTCTACAAAGAGACATTTGTCGTCGCTTCACCCTATGGGAAGGGTGGAAATGTCTGCTTTATGATGTCCTTGAACTCTGATAATGCCTTTTGCTTGCCTGGGTGAGGGATAGAAAAGAGGTGTGTGTGTGTATATATGTGTGCAAGCAAAGGCAACACCTGCATTCATTGCTCTTCCCACCTTGGGCATGTGCCTTGCTAGAAAGTCGCCCAGAAGGGAATGTGCCCCCTGGGAATGAAAAGGCTTCCCCTCCCTTGCTATAGAACAGCCTTTTTTTTTTTAAAAAAAAGTGACATTAATGAAATGGAAGCTTAAATAAAGAAGAGCACCTGTTTCATGGCTCCCAAAGGAAGCTCATGTACCAATGGATGGTGAATTTATTCCCCAGGACTTAAATTCCTGATCTGACAGTATGGACTGCATCCTCTTGGACCCAACCCTACATTCTTCCTCCCTCCCTTAATTCAAAGTGCCAGGAAGGTCATGGCAACTGCCCCTGGGGCAGAACTCAGACCTCCATACTGCACAACTGTCCCATTTTAAGCTGGACACCCTGGATTTAGAGAAGCCTCCCCAGCTTCTGATCCCAGTCCCAGACGTTGGCTCCCATGCCAGAGTAAGAGACCAAAACACTTGCATTTATTCGTACCACGCTGTGGTGCAAGTCAGCTGGCTCACACCAGAGCATGGTACCCAAAAAAGGAAGTCAAACCTACCCCCCCATGCATCACCACTCTTCCTCCTTCCGCCATGGCTTTCCAGCTGACATACTTCTGGATGCTGGCACTGCACTTATGGAAATACTAGTGGCTTCCACATGGATGGTGGAGGCAGAGGCCACAGAGGTGGGCAAAGGTGTGAGGAAGGGAGGGAGCCAAGAAGGGTTGAGGCTGGAGTGAGAGGGGGTCATCTCCTGATTTTCCTTATTCCGGTGTTGGAGGGTATGGAGCGCTAGAAAATAAATATGTGGGACCTGTTTTGAATAAACACAACAAGCACCACCCCGCTTCTGCCATATAAAGTCGGTAATGTTGCAAGGACATCAGAATAAACAAGGAGGGGACTTAACACAGAACCCTGCAGTATGGGGTTCAGCCAGCCATTTCTTCTCTCCCCCTGCCTAGTTTTTTTGTGGGTTTTTAATCATTTCCCACCCCCAAATGCAGTCAGTACTCTGAGACAGCATGCTTAGTCCTGCTCCAAGAGCTTACAGTTTAAATTTCAACAAAGGTGGTGATGAGAGACAGGGAGGAGGAACGGAAAGTCGATGGTAATATTAGCGAGGAATTTTAAGCGTTTCAACTCTGCATAAATCAATGTTTTTGTTTTATAAATCCTGCACAAGCATACTGTACAAGACAAAAACAAGATAAACTATTATCTCATACTTGATTCACTTTTTCCTGTCCAAAGTTTGTGTCGCTCTAAAACTAACTCTCTTGGTTTTCTCTGCACATTAACCTTCACAAAATTCAGCAGACATGCCAGTAGCTCAACTCTTTGGTTTGATATTTCCTCAATTCTTTTAATCTTCCGAAAATTTCTGTGGCCGCCTGATCTTCCTCCACACCAGAACACAAAGCAGAGGAAAAGGCATAAATCAATATTTACCATTAAGATCAATTCCTTTTTCCTAGACTTTTATTTCTAGCAATCAAATGTGTGGTTTCTTCCAGACAAATTCTGATCAGAGGCTTTCGGAGATGCTTCCTTTTTAAAAAAACAAAGTTTTTAAAAGTCCGTCGTTCCTCATCTAAGCGTTACAGATCTCTCCATGCACCACCACCCCCTCTCTCCAGTTGGCTTCCAGTGCTTTTCAAATGCATGGAAGAAGAGAGAAAATGTAGAACATGAATAAAAGGTTTTTAAGCATCTGAAGAAACCTGCAGGTCAGGCCCATTAAGAAGAAAACTGGCTCCTCAGTCTTTATCTGCATAACCTTTTCCCTCTTCTCAATCTTCCCATCTGAGATGTAATTTCTCAAACTGCTTCTTAATGATGAATCTTCCGTCTTATAACTGCAATAATAGAAAAGTGAGGTGCAGTGCAGGCTGCAGGAGTCTGCAAAGGGTTTCATGTGAGCATGGGTCAACCTCTTTTGAAATCCAGTAAGCATTGCTGAAGGTGCAAAGGGGCAGCAGGAGGAAACCCATCAATGGCACTGTCTTGGCCTTATTCTGGCCAATTACTCTTTGCATATCCAATGGCTTCTTGCTTAAAATGCACAAGGCTAGTCATACGCTGTCAGCTGCAAATGACAAAGGCTTCCAAGCAGAGTTTGGGATGATAGAAGCAAACAGAGGGGAGCATTGCAGAGGCTCCATGCCAGACATGGGTTCAATCCCCGGGGGCAAGGAATCTCTGGTAGCAGGTGCTGGATCACAGTCTTCCTGAGAGCCTAATGATCTGTTGTCAGTCAGAGTAGGCTGGGCTAGGAGAACCTGTCCAAAGTACAAATTGGGGAGAAATTTGCATTTGCATTTCTTCACATTTTGACTAGATTCTTCAAACCTGCTTTATTATTACTACAGTAGTACCTTGGTTCTCAAACGCATTGGTTTCCAAATGACTTGGTTCCCAAACACCGAAAACCCGGAAGTAAGTGTTCTGGCTTTTGAATGTTTTTCAGAAGCCAAACGTCTGGTGCGGTTGTTGGCTATTGTTTCCGGGGCGCCTGCACCAATCAGAACCCGTGCCTTGGTTTCCGAACATTTCAGAAGTCAAACGGACTTCTGGAATAGATTAAGCTCAAGAACCAAGGTACCACTGTATTTGGCGCTTTTGTTTTTGCTATTTATTTTTCTGTTCTCACCCTGAAGCAAAGTTCTTAACCCGAGGTACTATTTCCGGGTTAGCAGAGTCTGTAACCTGAAGCATCTGTAACCCGAGGTACCACTGTACAAAGAAAGCTGCCGGGGCAGTATAATAATAATTTATAATAATAATTTATTATTTATACCCCGCCCATCTGGCTGTGCCTCCCCAGCCACTCTGGGCAGCTTCCATAGAAACCAAAAATACAGTAAAATATCACACATTAAAAACTTCCCTGAACAGGGCTGCCTTAAGATGTCTTCTGAATGTCAGGTAGTTGTTTATCGCTTTGACATCTGCTGGAAGGGCGTTCCACAGGGTGGGCGCCACTACCGAGAAGGCCCTCTGCCTGGTTCCCTGTATAAACAAGACAACTGACTCCCGGAAAATGCGTCTCCACTCTCAGCAGCTGAGAGTGGGCAGGAGTGGTTCAGTAGTGCTTTGGTTCCAAATGTGCAACTAACAAACCTACCCTTATTTTACACTATTTAAGATGCAGCCATACGAATGCCATCTAAATGTTTTATGTTCTATAAAGGTTTACTGGTTTTAAAAGGCTGCATGGATTCCAGCAGAGGAGATTTTTTCATGTTCGGTTCTGCAGTGTTTGTTTCTCCACAGGCGCCGCGTATCTTCATGTCTTATGTTTTACTGCAGAGCTTTATTTTCAGGGAATGCAAATTGGGAAACGTGATAGCTCCTTTTTCCCAGCTGCAGGAGCCTACACCATTTGCCAACTTCCAGCACTCGGAATTTCATTTTTCTCCTTTCCCTCCACCCTGAAATATTCATATCCTGTGTCAGGGATTGAACCTGAAACCTTCTGCGTTCAGAGCAGGTGCAGTACCACTGAGCTACAGCCCATCCAGGTGTAAGAAGGCATGGCCAGGCCAGAACACTTGCCTGCTCCAGGTGTCACATTTTTGTTAAGTACCATATTTTTTGCTCTATAAGACTCACTTTTCCCCTCCTAAAAAGTAAGGAGAAATGTGTGTGCGTCTTATGGAGCGAATGCAGGCTGCACAGCTATCCCAGAAGCCAGAACAGCAAGAGGGATTGCTGCTTTCACTGCGCAGCGATCCCTCTTGCTGTTCTGGCTTCTGAGATTCAGAATATTTTTTTTCTTGTTTTCCTCCTCCAAAAACTAGGTGCGTCTTGTGGTCTGGTGCATCTTATAGAGCGAAAAATATGGTATTTAGAAGGGGGAGTGATGGGAGATAGAATGGAGGGGCAGGAAGAGGAATAGAGAGAAGGACCATTAAACTGTAATGTGAAGTAAGAAGTCTGAGTTAAAGGCAGATCCTACCTCTGAAGATGTTGAAGACAATTGTCTTAAAAACAAAAAGTACCATATGAGCCATCATGATATTGAAAACAAATTCGTCTAAAGCGATCTCATCAACATCTTGGAAAGGCTAAATTAAACGGGGAGTTGTGTATCCCTGTTCTCATATGCAACTGACGTTTATTTCATTTGTATAGTCTTTGATCTGTGTGGCATTTTTAAAGGAGCAACCTGAAGTATGGTCTTAATCCTATCCCCTCCTGGCTAATCACATTTCCAAAACACACACACAAAACAAAAACAAAAGAGGCAATATTTAATTTACAAAGGAGACCAAAGGCAAAAAAAAAAACAAAATAAAATCAATTTGGACCACACCAGCAAATCTCGTTTAGAAATTCTTCAAAGACTCTCTTCCCTAAATACATGTGCAATATTGAAGCTGTTTGTAATTACTACCTTTATGAAATGCTTTGGTAACTGAATGGCATTTACAACTGAGTGATAAAGGATTTGATAAAGTAGCATTTAAATATTCCTTTTGCCAGGAAAAAAAGATTCTATTGAGCAGTGCCGAAACAGCTGGAGATGGAGTAATTGTCACGATGGGATTATACTCCATTTGTACTAGTTGAGCTATTTTAAACCCATATGTGTCATACATTAATATAGCTGGTTGAAAGCTAACATTTACAATTCATTTTAGAGTAATTGTCTACTCCTGCAGTTGCTTCTTCTTTTGGTACAACTGCCCAGCTCTCTGTTGTACTTCAAATCTTTGAGTCACCTACCTCAGCGCTACAGCAGAAACCACAAGGCACAGCAATAGGGAATAAGCTGAGTCTTGATTCTACCTGAAAGAGATTTATTTAGGTTCCTACCTTAATCCCCCTATATGTGCCTTCACCTGCTCTAGGATCAAGCAAACTTGGCTATGTGTGTGTCATATCACATGTTGTTATTATCTTAGGAACTCGGCTCTCCAAATCTGCCGTCCGCAGCTGGTGATTTGAGCCTGAAGACAGACAGAGAGTTAAAATACCTTTACAGAGGAAAGGCTGTCCGTAGTATGTACTCTCATCCCATTGCGTCCTCTGGTGAACCCAGCCAGTCGTGGCCGACTCTGGTTTTGTGGCGTTCATCTCGCTTTATTGGCCGAGGGAGCCGGCGTACAGCTTCCGGGTCATGTGGCCAGCATGACTAAACCGCTTCTGGCGAACCAGAGCAGCGCACGGAAACGCCGTTTACCTTCCTGCCTTACCTATTTATCTTTTTTTAAAAAAAAATATATATTTATTAAAGTTTCAAAAGAGTTACAAAAATCAGAAAAAAACAAAAAATACAAAATACAATAAAATAAAAACAATTAAAAACAAACCAACTTTTCCATATCTTGTCTTTCATTTACTTGTTTCCCTGACCTCCTCACACCTCCCTTTTTCGTATTCTAGTTCAATCAGTTATTTCAGCAAATCCTTTCCATTTATACTTTTATCTTACTAATTTATCTTAATATATTATAACTTTACTTTCTCACCTGTTAATAATCCATCTTTAAATACTCCTTTATAACATTACTACTGGAACCACATAACTTCATTCCAACATCCTTCTAACATTCCTTAATTTTACAATATTTCTGTAGATAGTCTTTAAATTTCTTCCAGTCTTCTTCTACCGAATCTTCTCCCTGGTCTCGGATTCTGCCAGTCATTTCCGCCAGTTCCATATAGTCCATCACCTTCATCTGCCATTCTTCCTGGGTGGGTAGCTCTTGTGTCTTCCAATACTTTGCGATGAGTATTCTTGCTCGGTACCTATTTATCTACTTGCACTTTGGTGTGCTTTTGAACTGCTAGGTTGGCAGGAGCTGGGACAGAGCAGCGGGAGCTCACCCCATCATGGGGATTCAAACCGCTGACCTTCCAGTTGGCAAGCCCAAGAGAGTCAGTGTTTAAACCACAGCACCACCCTCACCCCTATTTTCACATAAATTCATTTTGGTACAGTTGCTTTTTATGGATATTCTCAGCAGGTACACATATAAATATAGGTATTATTATTATTATTATTATTATTATTATTACTACTACTACTATCCTGCACGCACTCAGCTCAGCGCCCTGTGCTCTTTCTCCGAGTGGAGAGATTTCCTTCATTTGCCTGCATGTTAGATGAGTACTCTCTTCAGGTGGAGTCTGATCATTGATAAGGGTGATCTAAAATGGCTAATGGATAAATAGGAATGGCGGGGAAGCTTCAACCTGTTTGGATAGAATGGAGGCTCTCTCTCTCTCTCTCTCTCTCTCTCTCTCTCACACACACACACACACACAGCTTTTCTGAAGAACTTATGAAAAACCTTAATGGGTCAGACAAAAGGTCCATCTCAGAATCCAGTGATCAAAAAAGATGCTTCTGGGAAGCCTACGGGTTTCTTTGAGAAATTAGTTCCTCCTGCAGAATTAGGGTGGCCTGTCTTCCTAAGCTACTATTCACAGGGCTTGTGAGAAGCAAAATTCTTGTTTTCTTCCCTATGCTGTGAGCTGATTTTGTGGGAAGAAGAGCATTGCCTAGATGTTCCTATGGAATTATCACTGCTAGATGTATGCGGTCCCAAAGGCTGCTCGGCCTATACATTTTTAGATAAATTGATTCCACTATCCTTTCCCAGAGGAAAGAATGGTGCAAAAGTGGCCATCCATGTTCCACTGCTTGGGCTTAAGCAAAACCAAAATTATGACGCAAACAGAATGCTTAGTGACACCATAGGCCAGAATTCAAATAATCTGAAAACCAGATCCATGTATCCCAGGTTGGACTTTTGAGACAGAAAACTATCCCCAGGGCTGGCACGAGATATTTTGCTGGCTGAGGCAAAGGACAAAATGGTGCTCCCTCCCTGCCCACCACCTCATTCCATGTACAAAAGCCAACCAGAATGACAGCTGGATCTTAGTTCAGCACTGGCAATTGGACAGCATTCTCCACTCCACCTGAAAGCAGCAGGCTAGCTTAGACCCTGCGGTGTGCACAGCTCTGCCTCCTCCTCAGCACTCAACATCTGCCACCTGAAGGCACCTGCTTCACTCTGCCTCATGACAGGGCTGGCCCTGACTATCCCCCAGATGTTGGGGACAAGAAAGGAGAAGTGCCTTTCTCTGCCACACTCTGCTCTAGGTGTTTCCCAGATAGGCTACAGTTGCTGAAGTTCGCTCTTGTGCACCATTTACGTACATCCAATGATGGGACGCGGGTGGCGCTGTGGGTTAAACCACAGCGCCTAGGACTTGCCAATCAGAAGGTTGGCAGTTCGAATCCCCGCGATGGGGTGAGCTCCCATTGCTCGGTCCCTGCTCCTGCCAACCTAGCATTTCGAAAGCACGCCAAAGTGCAAGTAGATAAATAGGTACTGCTCTGGTGGGAAGGTAAACGGCGTTTCCATGCGCTGCTCTGGTTCACCAGAAGCAGCTTAGTCATGCTGGCCACATGACCTGGAAAAACTGTCTGTGGAAGTGGACAAATGCCGGCTCCCTTGGCCAGTAAAGCGAGATGAGCACCGCAACCCCAGAGTCGGTCACGACTGATCAGGGTTCCCTTTACCCTTTACCTTTACATCCAATGATGGTCTTCCACAAAGTACAGTCATACCTCGGGTTACAGATGATTTAGGTTGAGTTTTTTTGGGTTATGGATCCACCAAAACCCGGAAGTACTGGAACGGGTTACTTCTGGGTTTTGGCGGTCACGCATGCGCAGAAGCGCTAAATTGTGCTTTGCGCATGTGCATAAGTGCCAAATCGCAACCCGCGTGTGCGCAGATGCACCGCTGCGGGTTGCAAACGTGCATCCCACATGGATCACGTTCGCAACCCGAGCATCCACTGTAGATCCACTGTAGTTAAGCAACATGGCTGGCTTGGGTTCAGTAATTTCAAGGCGTCTCGCTCTCAATAGAACTCTCAAGTTGTAGAAGCCATGTTCTCTTCTGTATGTTGCCAACCTGTTCCTAGAGCACAGCCCAAACACGTGGTGAAGGAGTTCTTCATGGGTATACTTAGATTGTGATAAGTGACCCTTCAGATTGGAAGTCATTTCTGACAGGTTATCTGTGCCCACTCTGTTGTCTATAGATAGGTAAAGGTAAAGGTACCCCTGCCCGTACGGGCCAGTCTTGACAGACTCTGGGGTTGTGCACCCATCTCACTTAAGAGGCCAGGGGCCAGCGCTGTCCGGAGACACTTCCGGGTCACGTGGCCAGCGTGACATCGCTGCTCTGGCCAGAGCCAGAGCCAGAGCCGCACACAGAAACGCCGTTTACCTTCCCGCTGGTAAGCGGTCCCTATTTATCTACTTGCACCCAGGGGTGCTTTCGAAGTGCTAGGTTGGCAGGCGCTGGGACCGAGCAGCGGGAGCGCACCCCACCGCAGGGATTCGAACTGCCGACCTTTCGATCGGCAAGCCCTAGGTGCTGAGGCTTTAACCCACAGCGCCACCTGCGTCTATAGATAGCACATCATAATTACATCATGGTCGTTATAATTGTTTGTTTGATCAAACCTCTAATTTCTTGTCATTTGCAAAAAAAAAAAAAAAGGAGTCTAAAAGTTGTCATTTATTTTGAACTGCGTACTAAGCACACCAAGAATAGAACAGGCTGCACAACAAACAATGCACAAATTGATTCTTTGGGCAAGAGGTAACATTTGAATGCTTCCTTGCACCTGGCTTCCATAAAGGGTGTCGAGTTCTGTTGTTTTAAAATGCAGCCTTTGTGCCTGGATATTTTCTCCCTCTTGCAACACTGCCTTTGGAATGCCAGAGGTAAAGGGTTTGGGGGGTTTGGATGAGCAGGTGACCTTCAGACAACTTTAGTGGGAAAGGACAAAGTTGGAAGATGAATGCATAAATGCAAGAGACGTGCCGTGTTTCAAAACCTTTCCCTTTGACCATTTTGTGCTTTGCAGGTGTATCAAAACATCACAAACACAAATGAAATAAACAAATATTGCCAGAAAGGAAAACACAAGTGTTAAAAGAAGCAGGAGGACACAAGACCCCTACACAAGAATCAGTGTGGTGTAGTGGTTAAGAGCAGTCGACTTGTAATCTGGTGAACCAGGTTCGCTTCCCCGCTCCTCCACATGCAGCTGCTGGGTGACCTTGGGCCAGTCACACTTCTCTGAAGTCTCTCAGCCCCACTCACCTCACAGAGTGCTTGTTGTGGGGGAGGAAGGGAAAGGAGATTGTTAGCGGCTTTGAGACTTCTTAAGGGGAGTGAAAGGCAGGATATCAAGTCCAAACTCTTCTTCCTCTTCTTCTACTGGATAAGACAGAGGGTCTATCTACTCCAGGGTGGGCATATTTGACAATGGGTAGGTGCTTGGGGACTGTAGTCTTGTGGGCAGTAGTGGGCAGAGTTGGCTGTTAGGCATAGAATGGTAAAGTAGGAAAGGGTTCCACAGGTCATCTAGTCCAACCCCTTGCAATGCAGGAATCTCAACTAAAACATCCATGACAGGTGGCCATCTAACCACTGCTTTAAAAAACCTCCAAAACTACCACCTCCTGAGGGAGTGCTGTTTGCCTGATTGCCCTGCTGTTTTTTAACTACAACTTTGTGACCCCTGAGCTTTCAAGCAACACAGGAATCAAGAATTGGTTTGATGAGAGAGTAAGGAATGGAAGAAAATATCGGCTTAGCAATTATCTTATTGCCCATCCTGAATCTATGTGGAATAATGTTCTTACATTGCTACTGAAACCAGGGTTTCTGTAACTGCGTGTCAGAAAATGCTAACTTCTTCCACCCGTAAACCATAAAAATCATCTTTATGAATGTATTTAAAACTAAATGTTACTTTTGGCTTGGCTAATTGATATTGTCTCAGTTTTCTTCGAACTGCAATGAAGAAAACGTTAAGCAGTTGACATGCCATTGCTGTGAATGTGATTTTAATTATGACCGTCATAGGTTTATGGAGCTAGCTCCGTAATTGCATAATAAATGCATAATTTGCTTGAAGAGGCTAGGACTGAGATCCTAAGCACACTTACTAGGGAGTAAGTCCCATTGAATTTAGTGGGATTTGCTTCTGAGTAATCGGATCAGGACACAAATGATAATATTAAACAAGCTATGGTCAATAGCTCCTCTCTCCCTTCCATAACACTGAGTTATAAGGTTTCCCCCTCTCTTTTTTCCCTTTTGTTCAGGGGTCTTGGAGGTGGGGTCTTTCTGGAGCCTGGGAATGCATCACAGCACAGGAAAGACTTAATGCAATGGGCAGGAGCCCACAATTCTGCATATTTCTTCTTCTTGCTCTGGTAGCTGCCAGTATCAAGCCACATTTCAGTGCATAAAGTAGTTCAAGAGGGATAACCAGTACAAGGATTCACAATGGCAACTGTCAGCTCCACAATGGAGCATCCCAGTGCCAAAGTTGTGTTGATTTATGCTTTGGCATGCAAAAAAAAAGATCAAAGTTTCTGGGAATTGCAAGTATGGAGAGTGCTGTTGTGCTCAGGTCCTGCTTGGGGATATCTAATTGGCCATTGTAACAAGATGTGCTATTGGTCACTACTTGGTTGGGGTTCACTCATGACAGGGCCTTCTCAGTGGCCATTTGCAGAATACCATCCCTATTATAGTGCATCCTTCTTCCTCGTTAATGCTCAGGGGGAATTTAGAAACTTTCCGGTTTACCCAGTCATTTGATGGCTGAATGATACAGTTCTCAGCAACCTTGAAATTATTAGTTGTGAGGGTATGTAATTGTTTTAAAATGTTTTGGGTGCTTTTAATTGTCTTTAAATTGAGTATTCCATATTTAATTGTACTGTTTAAACGTGTTTGCAACCCAGGCCTTCTTAGGAAGGAAGGGCAGGATATAGATTTAATAAATAAAGTAAAAACAAGATAACAGGTGGGCCCTTTGGATTGATCCAACAGAGTTCTTCCCATCATCTAATATCAAATATTGTATTCTTCTTTCTCTGTACTAACTCACTACAAACTGACTTGCTGGTAAATCGAGCTTAATTCGTAATTAATAGTTTAACAGTCAATCCCTTTTCGCAGGAAACTTCGGAAATTGTAGCTCTACGGTGGGTTGGGGATAGGGACCCCCTAACAACAGTCATCACCCTTAACAAACTACAAATCCCAGAATTCTTTGGAATAAGCCATGACTGTTGAAAGTGGCATAGTGCTTTAAATTCATGGTATGAATATAGCCCAGGAACCTGGGTCATATGCTTAATTTACATTGCAGCCATATGCATTCCTTCTCAAAATTAGAAATAAATTGAGTGGGGATTACTTTATTGTAACTGTGTTTATGATTAGATCCCTGATTTCCACAGTACTGACCACGACTCAAAAACACAGTGCTTTTGGCCCTTACTATTTTGCACCTTTTTAAAATTATCACCATCATCAAAGTAAAAGGGGAGCAAATTAAAATTCAGACTGGTTTTTTTTTTGGGGGGGGAAGGGTGCAAATGTGGGACCAGATCCCCCTCTCTTGGACTGGAAAACATTGCATCCTTTGTTTAACTGCCTGATCTAGCAGCAACAAATGCATAAAACTTAATGCTACCGTTCATTGGATTCGTTTACAATATGCCATTCATTTCTCTAAAGAATAATCTCAGAATGTCTGCGTATTCCACAGTCCCCCTTTAACACAGCGATTCATCATGTCTCTTGAACATACATCATTAAGATGATCATATGCATTTACAGATCTAGCAAGGCTGGTGCTGAAAATTCATTTCGCGATGACATTTCAGTCCTTGTTTTCTAAGCCACTGTTTGCCATGATTTAGTACTGGTATACATCACTTATAAGAAAGTGTCACATTTGATGTCCTTATTTATTTCCCTTTCATTGCTGATTGGTATAATTTATATGAATGCTCTAAGCCCCCCATTGCGCCTTGGCTACTTAAAATGCACATCTAATTACAAACCTTTCTTCCTTGCTGTGTATCTGGAAAGAAAGGACCTTCTCTCTCTCTCTCTCTCTCTCTCTCTCTCTCTCTCTCTCTTGCTTTTTCTTTCAGGGTTGCCAATTTTTTTTAATTTTTACTAGCTCCTGGCTCTTCTGCCTTGAACAGAAGTTTGATCCACACATATGAGCAGGTGATTGGGTCCAGCTCCAAAGCAGTGAAAAACATAAATGGCTGGTTTCTGCAGATCAAGCTCCATTAATGGGAGCACAGCAGGCGAGGCCATTTTTCTGGTCAGTTGGCAATTGAGCTGGAAACATTGGTTCACATCTCCCCGAAACAGCTTCGCTGGGGGTGGGGAACTGTGCCAGACTCCACAGCTGTTGATTGAGTGATTGATTGGTGCCACAATCAAAGAAATGGAGCCAATTCCATGCAGAACAAACAATTCCAGATTATCACCCAGAGCTGCAGATACTAATCCAAGCCTGAACAACTTGTAACCCAACAGGAAAAATGTACCAATTAATTGTGCAAATTAATTGAAACAAACTAAGTAGTTTATTGTACAAAACTCACATATACGTACATTAGTAACGGATATGACCTCCACTATTTTTAAGCAGCATTTGAACATGGTTTGGCATGGAGTCTACTAGTTTTGAGCAGTCAGTGTTGATTTTCAGATCCCTGTACAGTGGACGCTCGGGTTGCGAATGTGATCCGTGCAGGAGGCATGTTTGCAACAAATTCTCAGTGGGGTTTATGTCTGGGGAATTCCCTGGCCAATCAAGTACCTGTCATGAATTTCTTTATCACTTTTGATGTGTGACAGGGGGCTAGGTCCTGCTGCAATATCCCAGTACCGTCAGGATACCTCTTTTCCAGCTCTGGAATAACTCTCTTTTGAAGCACCTCAATATATTGTGGTGAGCGCATCATTCCTTCTGTTGGCTGCTGGCTTCCAACACCATAATGATCAACTGACTTTTCCTGTTTGTATTGAGTACAGGATTACGAGTAAGATAGAAAACATGCTTTGTTTCAATTAATTTGCACAAGGGTGTTGCTATGTATTGTGTTCTTCTAGATGCTTGACAATCTCCCTGTTTCTGAAGTCCCAGGTTCTCGTGTGCACAGTTATGGTTGGTTTAGCCAGGGCCAGAGTTATGGTTGGTTTAGCCAGGGCCAGCTTCAAGTCTGATATCTAGGGTGGTTTTTTTGCACATCACCCCAAAAAGAGGACACAGATTTGCATGAAAATTGCAAATGTTGATTTATATGCATGTGTATACATTTAGAAATAATTACTGTGGCCTGGATTCAACTAGCCAGGTATGTAAGTATGTAAGAACTCCAGCTAGCACAAGAGGGCTTCCGTCTTTCTCCCCATCCCCCACCCCATGCCTTCCCCAAATCTGCTTTGGAGGGTCGTGATAACCCCTCCACCACTCAGGGGGAGGAAAGGAGAGATGGTTTCACTGGACAATCAGAAATGCTCACTCTGACAGAACCATCTCCTTAGTGCCACATTGCTTCCCACCCAGTAATTTAAATAGAAATACAATGCATCTCCCCATAGTGAGGGGAGAGACAGAGAGACTGTGACCAAGTGACCTTTAAACTGGACTTGGAGAGAACACAAAAGCCTTTCAGACACAGCAAGTGTAGGGAATCATCTGGATGTTGCTAAACTACAGTTTCCATCAGCCCCAGCAATCATGGCCACTGGCCAGGGATGATGTGAGTTGTAGTTTGTTAGTTGGGTTTGGAATGCTGACTGGTGTAGGCTTCTTCTTTTTTAAGGAAAACCAGGGTGGATACAAAATAGGATAACCTGGAAAGGGGGCCTGGCTGCAACCCTGAATGGGAGCACTCTTTGTGCTGCAACATATTGCTGTCCAATTTGATTTCTGCCTCTCCTGTTTTTCTCCTTCTCCTTTCTCTGAGCACACACTCTTAGCTTGCATCGAAAAGGGCACATTTTGCGTTGTTACAAAGACAGGAACTCTGGAGCAATGAAAAGTTTAAAGAGTCGCCTGGTGGCAAATTGCAAAACACAAAAGGGGAGCTAGGCGACCCAGATGTGGCAACAGCCTAATATTGACAAGGCCCAAGTCTATGTTGCATGAGTTAGAAATTTGGTTTCCTAGACAAGGTTTCCATGGTTAAATCAAGCAGTCAAGGATCACTGTTCACGGCAGTGAGCAGATTAGTTCTCCCTGGGAGAGGGTGAAAATGTTTTCCTTCGCAAACATTGGCTTTCTGTCAGGGAACTCAGCAACATACAGACTCTGAGGATCTGAGTCTAAAGTGGTATGTTAAAAATGCAATAGCTCGGTGTGCGAGAGAGATCATTACCCTGTACACAATATGTGAAACGGGGGGGGGGGGGGGAGGGGAGAGAAAGTTTCAGAACAGGATGAAGTTAAATTATTTGATTCACTTTAGTAAAAATTAAAACAGGGAGCTGGTGTTAGTTTATAAACTTTCTAAACACCCAAGATCCCTAATTGTCAATTTTGAAGTGTTTTGATGTTAATGTTGTCTAATTAAAAGCGACAAAGGGTTTTGTGGCACCTTAAAATAATAATGATAATACAGTGGTACCTCGGGTTAAGTACTTAATTCATTCCAGAGGTCTGTTCTTAACCTGAAACTGTTCTTAACCTAAAGCACCACTTTAGCTAATGGGGCCTCCTGCTGCCGCTGTGCCACCAGAGCACGATTTCTGTTCTCATCCTGAAGCAAAGTTCTTAACCCAAAGTACTATTTCTGAGGTAGCCAAGTCTGTAACCTGAAGCGCATGTAACCTGAAGTGTATGTAACCCGAGGTACCACTGTAATTTATTATTTACACCCCGCCCATCTAACTGGGTTTCCCCAGCCACTCTGGGTGGCTCCCAACAGAAGAAGAAGAAGAAGAAGAAGAAGAAGAAGAAGAAGAAGAAGAAGAAGCAATAAAACATCAGATATTAAAAACTTCCCTAAACAGGGCTGCCTTCAGATGTCTTCTAAAAGTAACATAGTTGTTTATTTCCTTGACATCTGACAGGAGGGCGTTCCACAGGGCAGGTGCCACTACCGAGAAGACCCTCTGCCTGTAACAATAACGGCTAAAAATTTGCTGTGGCAGAAGCCAGGAAAGGGGAGACTCAGCCCCAGGGGACCAAATGCAGCCCCTAAGAATGCTACAGTGCAATCTCACACCTTTCTGTTTAGAAGGAAGCCCTATTGAGTTCAATGGGATCTACCCCTAGGTCGGTGTGTATATGACTGCAACCTAACTGTTGCAAGCCTAAGATAAGATTTTTGAAAACAACAGTTATTACAATAAGAACAGAGAGACTTAATGCAATGGATAATGTTATGCTAATGAGGAAAAAACAAACAAATTGCACAGCAGTTGGATTAAATTCTGAGAAGGTGTAATGAATTTTAAATGCTAATAGACTTGCATTAATATGGAAGTGTTGAATGGCAGGCAAATCCAAGCAGTTATTTTCATAGAACTCTTAAGGCAATGCTAAACAATGGCACTCTTTTAAAATTAAACACAAATAAACCAAACATAACAACGGTTACAATCAGGATTTAAATATGGTCTTGCTAAGTAGGCAGCAAGCCGATCCGTTTTGCCTTTTGCTTTACATTTTGTTTTCTGTTTTTAACTTCCGCGGTCTTATCTCTAACAGTATCTCCATCTGCATCCTTATCACATTCCACATCGACTCATCACTGCTCCTGCTTCTATTTGGAGATGCTGGCAGATAAAGCAAACCAAGGTCATAGCTAGAAGTCAGATGGCTGCAATTTCCATGTCCCAAACATTTATCAAAAGGTTCGGAATAGTTCTGTTTGGGGCAACACACTTTCCCTACAGTCTCCTCAAAGCAATGTGCACAAACGAGACTTTGCCTGGTTTTAGTGGTGTTACACCTGTCTTCTGTTCCAGCCAGACTATTGCAGGGGGTCACTCAGTGGAAATTATGCAGCAGGCAAAGCAGGAAACAGGGTGAGGATCAGCACCAAGGGGAGCTCCTAGGAAAAGCAGACGTTGCTCCAAAAGAAACCCTATTCATTTCCCCACCCACCCACTTTGCTAACATCCAGCTAGTTCAAAAAATGATTCAAGCACACTTTCTTCTTTATCCACTGTTCCCTGAAGCACACTCTGTGTCAGAACTCACCACAAACACCTCCCTCAATGGCAATGGCACCTACCTGAAAGGTTCTGGAACTCAGTTCTGGCAAGTTCTGGCTGAAAAAAGCTGAGAATCTTTGACCCTCCATAGTTTCTGAACTACAACTCCCATCAGCCCAAGGAAGCATGGCCAATGACATCATACACGACATGAGGAAAGTGGGTCTTGGACAAAAGGTGCTTTGCAGGTACCTTCAGTCAGTTGCAAAGCCCCTTCCCTGGTGTTTACCAAGCACAGACTATCAGCTGATAGTTGGTGCTTGGCAAGCCTGTGCAGAATCTCCTTTTGACGCCCTGGTTTGATACCAGTTCACTTGCTCCCCAATCCAGCTTTGGGGCAGAAACACTCTTTTGTGCATATCTCATGTACTGGGTGCAGAACTGCCTTTGCAAAGGGTTGTTTTGTACACTTCACATTGCTCTCTCGCTAGCCAAAGAGCGGGACTCTGTGCTCATAGACCTGAGTCAGAAGATCAGTGATATGACTAGCCAGCTGTCTGGGGGAGAATGGGATTGGATTTAGTCTCATCCATCCAAATAGCTGATAGAATGACTACCTGTTATTTTTCAGGGCTACTTCCAGCTCAGGCTGTTGCATCCAGTTAGGTTAGAGGCATTTATCTTTTTCTTTACATAGGTGCATCGGTGAGACAGTTGTGTTCTAATAATTTTGAATGTGTGAATGGAACACACAAGTACACCTATAAGACAAAGGAACCAGAACTGGGAGAGGGGGCACAAAAACTATTTGCTAGCAAAGAGTGAAGAAAGAAATCGCTGCTTTTTCTCTTCATCACAGCAAATATTAATAAGTGACTTCCAGAGTTTTCTTTCCTACAGTGATGAAGACCACAAGGTCACCCTGTAAAATCAAAGGGTAGTCATGGTTCTCAGGACCCCCCTGCCTGTCACATGACAAGAGTGATCTTTATTTTCTGAGAGTCAGTGTGGGGTAGTGGTTAAGAGTGTTGGACTAGGACCTGAGAGGTAAAGGGAAAGGGACCCCTGACCAGCCAGTCGTGGCCGACTCTGGGTTTGTGGCGTTCATCTCGCTTTATTGGCCGAGGGAGCCGGCGTACAGCTTCCGGGTCATGTGGCCAGCATGACTAAACCGCTTCTGGCGAACCAGAGCAGCGCACGGAAACGCCGTTTACCTTCCTGCCTTACCTATTTATCTTTTTTAAAAAAAAAAAATATTTATTAAAGTTTCAAAAGAGTTACAAAAATCAGAAAAAAACAAAAAAACACAAAATACAATAAAATAAAAACAATTAAAAACAAACCAACTTTTCCATATCTTGTCTTTCATTTACTTGTTTCCCTGACCTCCTCACACCTCCCTTTTTCGTATTCTAGTTCAATCAGTTATTTCAGCAAATCCTTTCCATTTATACTTTTATCTTACTAATTTATCTTAATATATTATAACTTTACATTCTCACCTGTTAATAATCCATCTTTAAATACTCCTTTATGACATTACTACTGGAACCACATAACTTCATTCCAACATCCTTCTAACATTCCTTAATTTTACAATATTTCTGTAGATAGTCTTTAAATTTCTTCCAATCTTCTTCTACCGAATCTTCTCCCTGGTCTCGGATTCTGCCAGTCATTTCCGCCAGTTCCATATAGTCCATCACCTTCATCTGCCATTCTTCCCAGGTGGGTAGCTCTTGTGTCTTCCAATACTTTGCGATGAGTATTCTTGCTCAGTACCTATTTATCTATTTGCACTTTGATGTGCTTTCGAACTGCTAGGTTGGCAGGAGCAGGGACCGAGCAACGGGAGCTCACCCCGCCGCGGGGATTTGAACTGCCAACCTTCTGATTGGCAAGTCGTAGGCTCTGTGGTTTAACCCACAGTGCCACCCACGTCCCATAGGACCTGAGAGACCAGGGTTCAAATCCCCACTCCGTCATGAAGCTCATTGGGTGACCTTGGGACACCCACAGCCTCACACCTTAACCTCCCTCACAGGGTTTTTGTAGGGATTAAATAAGGAGGGGGAGAAACATGAATGACAGCTTGAGCTCCTTGGAGGAAAAGATGGCATATAAATGTAATATAATAATTCTGTTATATTTTTGTTTTATGACTGGAGTCCTGTGAATTTCCAACCCCATCCCTAGATACAGACATTGACCACTGCTTCCTTTCTCCATGATTTTTAAAGGATCGGTCTGTTATCCAGCATACCTTTAATTTGTCAGGATTTTTCAGCATATTATTTTTTACATCATCACAGTATGCAAAACCAGTGGATTACTCCCCAATGTTTCTATGAATAATGTGTTTATTATTCCTTCCTGGAGCCTCATTCCCTGCAACAGAGACACTCACATCATAAAAGCAGTTGTCATTCCATCATGTTAATAGAATAACGGTTGCATATAATGCTGAGAATATTACTCCGCAGTTCATATTGGAGACAATGCCACGGGAAGGCTGGCACATTTATAGTCCCAAATGATGGCCGAGTTTAGGTGAAAAATGTTTTATCACGACTTTGCAATGAAAATAATATGAACACAGGCTTTTTATTTTGTTTTCAAAAAAGAGAATTATAAAACCCAGGCTCCAGCTGGATGCCCAGGAAGGTTAGTTTCCGATGCCATGGCAACCCAATATTTGTGAGAAGCAGCCAGCCATGGAAGCCAAGTTCAGAGGTCAGGAGGGGTTTTTTTACTGCTCATTCCTTCCAATGCCCAGCTCAAGTCTATCCAGCCACTCAGCTGCAGGCAGTAACTCTTCTGGGGTGCTTTGGATAAGAAGGTCATGTCAGACAATAGGGCTGTGTACAACACAGCAGCAACTTCATTAACCTGTCTTCTGTTCCAGCCAGACTATTGGAGGGGGTCACTCAGTGGGAATTATGCAGCAGGCAAAGCAGGAAACAGGGTGAGGATCAGCACCAAGGGGAGCTCCTAGGAAAAGCAGACGTTGCTCCAAAAGAAGCCCTATTCAGTTCCCCACCCACCCACTTTGCTAACATCCAGCTAGTTCAAAAAATGATTCAAGCACACTTTCTTCTTTATCCACTGTTCCCTGAAGCACAATCTGTGTCAGAACTCACCACAAACACCTCCCTCAATGGCAATGGCACCTACCTGAAAGGTTCTGGAACTCAGTTCCGGCAAGTTCTGGCTGAAAAAAGCCCTGGTTGTGGAAGGGGATAGGGAAGGGGGAACTATTGGTTTGTTTGTGTTCTTTTTATTATGTACTTTGTGTTTTTTATCTTGCATTTTTATGTTGTGAACTGCCAGGCCTGAGGTTCCTCACCCCTGCTCTTAATAAACCAGCTCAGTTACCAACATCTGTGTAGGATTTGAATTCCATGCTCAACAAACAGACAACACCAATGTCAAAATGTATGCATGTGGTCCCCTCTTAAGAGAAAGGGCTGTAGCTCAGTGGTACCACATCTGCTTTGAGTCCCTGGCACATCCAGGTGGACCTCAGAGAGATCTCTGCCTTTAACCATGGTCGGCCACTTCCAGTCTGCATAGATAATATTCCGCCAGATGGCCTGCGTTCCTGTATCTCTCCTAATTCTGGAAGTTCCACACTTCTTTGAAAGATGCGCTGCGGGGTTTGTTACATTCCTGCTTTGGCCCCACCCTACTGTCAGCTTGCAAGGTGGCGGAGGGCAGAAATTCAGAGGCAGCTGAGTCTGGGAGCTTTTATGGGGAGGTCATCTGCAACGCACCTCCTTATGCCAGCTCTGATTTTAGAACCCATAGAATGGTTGCTGCAATATGGAGAGGTGGAGGGGGGCAGAGAAAGAGCTTTTGTATCTCTGAACTAAATGTTCCTACGGTGAGATCAGAGCATCAGTGGGACAGTTGGTATGTGGGTAATTGGCAATTCTTAAAAAGGAAAAGGAGAAAAAAAAGCAGTTCAGGATCCCGGTGAAGGTATCTGAAATAAATAGAAGAATGATCTTCCCTGCTGACATTCGTTTGACACTGCTGGAGAAGGCAAGATATATAAAGTTGAGAGGAGAATAGCAAAGGTTATTCACTTTAATTCAAGCACACTGTTTAATTTCAGCAACAGAGCTTTCCTATCATCGAACTCCTACCTCTCTAGATGACAGCAGGAAGACGGGCCCAGGTCTGCCTTAGAGCTCATTTGCATACCCTGCTGAACCAATGTGGTGTGGAGTGTTTGACTAGAGCCTCAGAGACCTGGGTTCAAATCCCCCCTTCAGCCATGAATAATAATAATAATAATAATAATAATAATAATAATAATAATAATAATAATTTATTATTTATAACCCTCCCATCTGGCTGAGTCTCCCCAGCCACTCTGGGCAGCTCCCAATCAAGTATTAAAAACAATACAGCGTTAAATATTAAAAACTTCCCTGAACAGGGCTGCCTTCAGATGTCTTTTAAAGATAGGATAACTACTTATTTCCTTCACATCTGAAGGGAGGGTGTTCCACAGGGTGGGCGCCACTACCGAGAAGGCCCTCTGTCTGGTTCTGTCTGAAGTTCATTAGCTGAATACCTGGGGCCTGTCACAATCTCTCAACCTAAGCTACCTCACCGGGTTATTTTGAAGGAAGTTTGAAATGTGAAGTAATACGCTTTTCTATCTAAAGATATAGGGTGTGGGTGTGACCATTAAGTTCAGAGTCTAAAACTGACTGACTGAACTATGATGCAGGAATTTAATGTGATGACTAAGGCCTATATAGACCCTCCCATGTACCAAAGGGTATGCTTCCTCAAAACATGAAGAAGGCTTTATTTATTAATTTAAACATGCTTTACCCTGGTCTTCAGCAAAAAAAAAAAAAGAAAATAAAGGCTTTCAGAGTGGTTTACAAATCAATAAAAGCAAAGCAGCCCCTGGTGTTGGCCTTACAATCCCAAAAGACATGGCACGAAAGGAAAATGGATTAGGAGGGAGGAGGAAATAAGCAAACTCAGGAACCAGTTCTTGGGTACAAGCTCATTTTTAGGTAGTTTTCTGGTTTTATGATGGATTGTGGTGTGGTGGTTAAGAGCTGTGGACTCGTAATCTGGTGAACCAGGTTTGCGTCCCTGGTCCTCCACATTCAGCCGCTGGGTGACCTTGGGCTAGTCACACTTCTTTGAAGTGTCTCAGCCCCACTCACCTCACAGAGTGTTTGTTGTGGGGGAGGAAGGGAAAGGAGATTGTTAGCCGCTTTGAGACTCCTTCGGGTAGTGATAAAGAGGGATATAAAATCCAAACTCCTCCTCTTCTTTTAATTCTTCTTGGTATGATTTTTTAAAAAAAATAATAATTCTGTACACTGCTTAGAAATTATGACTAGTAAGCAGTATGTAACTACCAAATCAAATAGTACTAACCATGTTACCTGAGTAAGTAGCTATTGATTATCCTGGCCTCCATGAAATTGCCTGCTTTTTCCTTAACGGTCTCTAAGCTTTCACCGTGCTTTGAAATACTAAAGTCTATAAATTCATCATGTGATGTTTGGAGGAGTACTTCCTTTGATCAATTTTCACTGCCACTTGATTTATCAGGGCGAGCCCTCCCCCTCCCCCGCCCCCAATCAACTTTCAGTATTATGTGAGTGGGAATAAATTTCCTCTGTCTCTACCAGGATACCTAGGTGTCCTGTTTTTCACTTGACAGTCCTCTATTCCCATAGTACAGTTTAAAATGAAATAAGCATACAAGAAGAACTGCAGGGACCTGAGGGATTCTCATTAGCAGTTAGCAGCACCTGGGCAACAGAGAGAGCAGGAACACAGATCACCTGTTTTTTAAAAAGGGGGTCTGGTGGGGTACATTGAGAGCATGCTGGACAGCTCCAAGGGAAAGCTTGGCTATGAGAAATCTCCTCAAACCAAGGTGAGATCTAGAGCAGCCCAGAAACTGGCCTACTCCAATCCTTGTTGTTTCCCAATGGGAATGAAACTATAAACAAAACAAAAAAAACCAATGAGTGAGAAATTACTCCTCTGTTCTCATTTGTGCCCTGCTGTCAAAAACCCAGCAGGGCAATTGATGGAGAGGTTTAACCATCTTCTGTCTCCCACCAGCACCAAGGGGCGGTGTAGTATAGTGGTTACAGCATTGGAGTAGGACCTGGGAGATCAGGGTTCAAATCCCCACTTGGCTGTGAAACTCAGTCCCTGCCGCTCATCATAGCCTACCTCACAGAGTTGTTGTGGGAATTATATGAGGAGGGAGAAAACCATGCAACGCCACCTTAGAAAAAGGTGGAATAGAAATATAATGGGAGTGATTGTAGCCTTAATAGATTAGCCAGCTCAATGGCATTACCCAAGATTGGAATGTAAAATCAAGCCCCCAGTGTCTATGGCTGGCCAGTGAAAGGAATGAGTTGTCGTCACCCCTTCATAGGAGTTAGAGAAAAAGGTTATTGATGTGCTTCGTTACTCCTTCTCTCTCTCTAGAGAGGTTATGAAGAAAGAGATGACAACAGGAGTCCTCTGAGGGAGCTCATTTTGATGGTCTTGGATCCATCGCTTATGAGCTGTGGGGAGCGCCAAAGTGCTGACTAGCTCTTTTTCTGCAACTCTCCAAATAATCAGAAAGGGACAAACTGGGTCATAAAAAGCGGGACCAGGCTTATATTAAAAGCATTCATAACGAGAGAGAAAGGACATCGAACACTGTTGCCTTTGGGAGGCCGTATCAATTGCTAGTTTCGTCTGCAAGCTCTTTCTGGGTTGCCTAAATGTTGGCACCGTCCACGGACTCATGCCTCAGCCTTTTGCTCTTGAGAGAATCGGAAATGGCTCCAAGGTATCCAACTAACGATGGTAAGAGAAGAAGAAAGATCTCCATGGACTGTTGCAGAGACTTCTGCCATGACTGGCAATAGGCCTCCTGTTGCAGAGGTGGGAGAATGCAGTTAGACTACAACTCCCATCATCCATTGCTAGTGGGTTATACACTCCTCTCCATCGCCCATCTAAGGGTGCAAGAGGCGTGATCAAAGGACACATTCCAGTCAGACAAAAAAACTTAAGGAGGGTATGAATCAGGGTCAGAAGAGGGTGGGGTTGGGGAGGGTGTGTGGCCTGAGCAGAATTCTGAGGGCCAGACACAGATATCTAAAGGGCCACATTCAGCTCTGGGTCCATGAATGCCTTATTATTTTGAAGTGTGAGCATCTGGCAAGCGGATTTGGTTTTGCTAATCCCCCCTTTCCCCGTGCCTTGTTCCCCAGAGAAATGCAAGTCTTTCCCTCATTTTTTTAATTCACATGTTCACACACTGCAGCGACAGGGAATGTTCCTGCAAAGTTAAAAATGCTGACAGTTCTTCACTCCGTTCTTTCACAGCCTTGCACCAGCGCTGTTCAAGTCATGTCACTTGAATTCCTGCTGACCAAGATTATAGCTCTCTGGGGGGAGGACACTCCTTGCAAATGGTATCCTAGTCTGAACATTTTGGTTGCCTTTCCCATTAAGGCTCCAGAAGGGGGCAAATGAATTGGTTCTGGGTGATCCTTTTTAAATGCTTCTGTCATTCAAAACAAACACACCCCACAACATCTGGGTGTGATTCTCCTCTATTTTTTTGGAGTGAGACATTCTCCTCTCTCAGTGAGGAGGCTTTCAACAAGAGCCTTTTTTCATCGCAAACACTTTTCTCCTCTGTATTTACTACACATTTAGTGACAGATTGGAAACTCCTCTTGGGTTGCAACTATGGCTGCAATCCATCACAGTACATAGTGAGGAATGGGTGTGCAAAAAAAGGGTGCAAGTAAGAATATTACTTATGGTTTGCTCTTACTGTCTCCTTTCCTATCATCTCCATCTCCATTGCTCCCTTTTTTTGAATATGCCTCTTTTAAGGTGCTTTGAGTTAGGTTTTTATTTTGTTTTGTGCACAGGAAGCTGTCTTCTACTGAGTCAAACCCTTGGTCCATCAATTATTTGGGGATGCGGGTGGTGCTGTGGTCTAAACCACTGAGCCTCTTGGGCTTGCTGATCGGAAGGTTTGCAGTTCAAATCCATGCAATAGTGGTGAGCTCCCATTGCTCTGTCCCAGCTTCTGCCAACTTAGCAGTTCAAAAGCATACCAGTGCAAGTAGATAAATAGGTACTGCTGCGGCGGGAAGGTAAACGGCATTTCCGTGCGCTCTGGTTTCCATCACGGTGTCCCATTGTGCCAGAAGCGGTTTAGTCATTCTGGCCACATGACCCGGAAAGCTGTCTGTGGACAAACGCCAGCTCCCTCAGCCTGAAAGAGAGATGAGTGTCTCACCCCATTGTCACCTTTGACTGGACTTAACTGTCTTTGTTGTTGTTGTTGTTTACTCATTTAGTCACGTCCGACTCTTTGTGACCCCATGGACCGGAGCATGCCAGGTACTTCTGTCTTCCACTGCCTCCCACAGTTTGGTCAAACTCATGCTGGTAGCTTCGAGAACACTATCCAACCATCTCGTCCTCTGTCGTCCCCTTCTCCTTGTGCCCTCCATCTTTCCCTACATCAGGTTCTTTTCCAGGGAGTCTTCTCTTCTCATGAGGTGGCCAAAGTATTGGAGTCTCAGCTTCAGGATCTGTCCTTCCAGTGAGCACTCAGGGATGATTTCCTTCAGAATGGATCAGTTTGATCTTCTTGCAGTCCATGGGACTCTCAAGAGTCTCCTCCAGCACCATAATTCAAAAGCATCAATTCTTCGGCGATCAGCCTTCTTTATGGTCCAGCTCTCACTTCCATACATCACTACTGGGAAAACCATATCTTTAACTATACGGACCTTTGTTGGCAAGGTGATGTCTTGTCTTAACTATCTAGGAGTCCTTTATTGTCTACACTGGCTCACAGCAACTCTCCAGGATTCTGGACAGGGGTCTCTCCTGGCTCTGGGCTTCTCTGAAAGTCTTTGAGAGTGGTGCCTCTGAATTTCCATTTAGGGCAGATTCCAGTGGCAACTTCTTCTAGCTGCTGTCTTTCCTCCCTGATGAAAAATCGTAAGAGTTTTCAAGAGCATTTCCCCCAATATGCATGTTTTTGCAAGCATACATCTCTAATGTAATGCGTTTGAGAATGTTATTTTCTCTGTACATGCCACCCCAATCTTTGAGCGGCAAGAGACTTCAGGGGTTCCTGGGTTCAGTTTCAGGGGTTAGCAGAAATCACGGTGTCTTTAGAATATATGGTTTTATTTTTTATTTTTTATTTTTTTTATAAATGTTTATTAAGATTTTTTAAATACAAATGCAAAAATAATCAACAATATAGCATATATCATAGCATATTTTCAAAACCTCTTTGGACTCCCTCACATCTCCCGCTCCCACTTGCATCGTCTTAAATTTTAACCAGCAAATTGTCATCTTGTTTATATTCTTAGGTCCCATTCTTTTAAATATAGTCTAATAGTTCTCCAAATGGTTTATATTTTCCTCAATCTACTTATCGTCTTAATTCCATCTAGTTTAGTGGTGGTCAATTATTTATGATCTAGCATCCTTCTTAACATTCAACCAAATTACAATATTTTTGTAAATAAGTCCTAAATTTCTTCCAGTCTTCTTCAACCCTCTCCTCTCCCAGGTCTCGGATTCTGCCGGTCATCTCAGCCAGTTCCATATAGTCTATCAGTTGCATCTGCCATTCTTCCAGTGTGGGTAAATCTTGAGTTTTCCAATGCTTGGCGATGAGTATCCTTGCTGCTGTTGTTGCATACAGGAAAAAAGTTCTATCCTTTTTTGTCACCATCTGGCCGACCATACCCAAGAGAAAGGCTTCCGGTTTCTTGGGAAAAGTATACTTAAATACCTTTTTCAACTCATTATATATCATTTCCCAGAAGGCTTTCACTCTAGGGCATGTCCACCAGAGGTGAAAAAATGTTCCTTCATTTCCTTTACATTTCCAGCATTTGTTATCAGACAAATGGTATATTTTGGCAAGTTTAACTGGGGTCATGTACCATCTATATATCATTTTCATTATATTTTCCTTCAAAGCATTACATGCAGTGAAGTTCAGCCCAGTGGTCCACAACCTTACCCAGTCCTCAAACATAATATTGTGCCCAATGTCCTGTGCCCACTTTATCATAGCCGATTTAACCATTTCATCTTGTGTGTTCCATTTTAACAGCAAGTTATACATTCTTGAAAGTACCTTAGTCTTAGGTTCTAACAATTCTGTTTCCAATTTCGATTTCTCCACCTGGAACCCTAACTTTTTATCATTTTTAAAAACTTCCTTAATCTGAGCGTAGTGTAACCAGTCTCGCACTTTATCCTTCATTTTCTCCAAACTCTGCAATTTCCAATTGTCTCCGTCTTTTTCTAGAATTTCCCAATATTTCGGCCATTTGGCCTCCATATTGAGTCTTTTTCGGGCCTTAGCTTCCAGAGGCGATAGCCACCTCAGAGTTTTATTTTCCAATAAGTCTTTATATTTTGTCCAGACATTAAACACTGCTTTCCTGACAATATGGTTTTTGAAGGCCTTATTGATTTTAACCTTATCATACCATAAGTATGCATGCCAACCAAAAGCATTATTAAAACCTTCCAGATCCAATACGTCAGTGTCCTCGAGAAGTAGCCAATCTTTTAGCCAGCAGAAAGCTGCGGCCTCATAGTACAACTTTAAGTCCGGCAGGGCAAAGCCCCCTCTCTCTTTCGCATCGGTTAATATCTTAAACTTAATTCTGGGCTTTTTGCCCTGCCAGACAAACTTAGAGATATCTCTCTGCCACTTCCGGAAGCACTCCGTCTTGTCTACAATCTGTAGTGTTTGGAACAAAAACAACATTTTTGGCAATACATTCATCTTAATGGCAGCAATTCGGCCTAACAAAGAAAGTTTCAATTTTGTCCAACTATCTAAGTCTCTCTTACTTTCTGACCAACATTTTTCATAATTATCCTTGAATAGACTCAGATTTTTTGCTGTTATGTTTACCCCTAGGTACTTTACTTTTTTAACCACATTTAATTCTGTCTCTCTCTGAAACCGTTCCGACTCTGCATCCGTCAAGTTTTTTCCCAATACCTTAGTTTTCTGTTTGTTTAATTTAAATCCCGCCACCCGACCAAAGTCATGAATCAATTGTAATACTCTTTTCGTACTAGATTCTGGCTCCTGCAGGGTCAGAACTAGGTCGTCTGCAAAAGCTTTGAGTTTATATTGTTTGGCTCCGACCTGAATTCCTTCCACCCACCGGTCCCCTCTGATCATATTCAGCAACACCTCCAGAACCGAAATAAATAACAATGGGGAAATAGGGCAGCCTTGTCGTGTTCCTTTTTCGATTTTAAACTCTTCTGTAACCACATTGTTAACTATCAGTTTAGCCTTTTGTTCTGAATATATTGCATCAATCCCATTCTCAAACCCCCGTCCCACTCCCATTTCTTTTAGATTTCCCTTCATAAATTTCCAGGAGATGTTGTCAAAGGCCTTCTCCGCATCAATAAAAATTAACACTGCTTTTGTGTTTATGTCTGTTTGCAAAAGTTCTAGAATGTCAATAATGTTCCTTGTATTGGCAAACAAATGTCTACCTGGGAGAAAGCCCGCCTGGTTCTTGTGAATTACTTCATTTAGAACTTTTTTAAATCTAGTTGCCAAAATGTCTGCAAATATTTTGTAATCCACATTTAAAAGAGAGATGGGATGATAGTTCTTAAGTTGTGTCTTTTCAGCTTCCGTTTTTGGTATCAATGTGATGAAGGCTTCCTTCCACGATTCTGGCGCCCTCTTCCCCTCCATAATTTCATTGCTGACCTCCATCAGTGGTTGTATCAAATAGTCTTTTAATGTCTTATAGTACTTGGAGGTCAGCCCATCTGGCCCTGGAGATTTGCCCAATTTCAAGTTCTGAATGGCTTGTTCAATCTCTTGTCGTGTTATTTTGCAGTTCAGGATTGATCTATTTCCTTGTGACAATTTTGGTAGACCGTTTTTTTCCAAAAATTGTTTAATCCCAATCTCATCTTGCGGCCCTTGGGTATACAACTTTTTAAAGTATCTCTGGAAACACTTTCTAATATCCACCGGGTTCTGAATATTTCTTCCTTCAATCTCTAAATTTGTGACTGTGTTTAGCTTTTGTCTCTTCTTCAACTGCCAAGCTAGCAGTTTTCCACATTTATTCACCGATTCAAAAGTTTTTTGTTTCATTAATTTAATCTTCCACTCTATTTCCTGGTTTATCAATTTAGAATATTGTGCTTGATGAAGTTTAATTTCTCTCAGAATCGGCTGTGACTTGATTTGATCTTAACTTCTTCTCTAATTCTTTAATTTTCTCCAAGATTTTGTCTTTCCTCTCATTTTGTGACCTTTTCTTTACAGCATTTTGTTGTATCAAGAACCCCCTCATCACGGCCTTACTTGCGTCCCAGATGATTCTTTTTTCCACCATAGTGGTCATATTTATCTCAAAATAATCCTTTAAAACTTTTTGGGCCTTCTTAGAAATCTCCTGATCTCTAAACAGATTGTCATTCATCTTCCATCTAAAGGAGCCGGTTGGTAATAGTGTCATGTCCATCTTAATCGCATTGTGGTCGGAGTAGGTCTTTGGGCAGATTTCCACCTTTCTGGCCTTCGGTGCCAGACCTCTAGATATCCATATTTGGTCGATTCTTGTCCAAGTCAGTTGGGCTTCAGAGAAAAATGTTCCTTCTCTTCCCAAGGGGTTCTTTGTCCTCCAGATATCAATCAAATCCATATTGTCTGTCATTTCAAAAAAAGTCTTTGGTAGTCTGCCGTCTTTTGTAACATTTTGGCTTTGTGACTTATCCATGTTAGTTGATACAACCCCGTTCATATCTCCCATCATAATGATGTTGTTGTAATCCAGATAATCCAGCATGGTCTCGTGCAACTTCTTATAAAATTCCGATTTCCCCTCATTTGGTGCATAGATTCCTAATATCAAAAGCTTCTCTCCTTGGTATTGTATCTCAATTGCCAAAATTCTTCCATGTTCGTCTTTGAATAAGAATTTGGGTGACAGGCCCTCTTTTGCATATATCACCACACCTCTCTTCTTTACTCTATCCGAAGATATAAATTCCTGGCCAAGTCTTTTATTTATTAACACTTTTCTGTGGAGCCTAGTCACAAGTGTTTCTTGCAGGCAAATAATGTCCAATTGTTCTTTTTTTAATATGTGAAATATTTTCCTCCTTTTTTCCGGGATGTTGCAGCCGTTTATATTCCAGCTCAAAAGTTGCAGAGACATCCTGAAATAGTCTGGTTATTCTTCCCGGGGTGGTATCTTATTCGTTGGATCTTCAGGTTCCGAGGGTGCCGGTACCGCCGGTGCTCCAGGCCCAAAGGGTAGTTCAATTCCTTTTTGGAGGTCCTCTCCGTATGCAGTCAAGAATTTGTCTCTATCTTCCAATGTTCTAATTTTCACCTTCTTCCCTCTGAAAGTAAAGGATAATCCTTGGGGAAATTCCCACCTAAAGATAATTGAGTTGCCCCTAAGCAGTCTGACCAGTTCCAAATAGTCAGATCTAAGGTCCAACAGTTGTTTAGGAATATCTTTGTAAATTTCAATTCTTTTATCCAAAATGTCCAGTGACTTTCCGTAGTGTAGGCCCAAAATCTTATCCCTTTCCTCCTTTGATCTCAGTGTTATCAAACAGTCTCTGGGCTTCTCTTTCTTTACTAGTCTTCCAAGTCTGAAAGCTGAGACGATCTTAAAGTCCTTTTCCTCTAGGTTCCAAAACTTGGAGAATTCTTTAGTCAAAAACTCAGCTAGATTGCCTTCTTCCACTTCTGGTATCGACCTTATCCTTAAGTTACTCTCCCGGTTCCGCAGTTCTATCATAGATAAATAAGTCTGATGTTCGCCTACTTGTTTGCAGAGTGGTCTTACCTCTTGTTCTAAATTTTCTAGTTTTTGGCTAGTGTCCTCAGCCAGTTTCCGATTTTCTACTGTGGCCTCCGTCAACTGCCCAATTGCCTGTGCGTTCTGGGATACTTGTCCAGTTAATCTATTTAAACATTCTGTATTTTGGTCGATTTTAGCTGTTTGTTCATCAGCTTTCTTGTCCAAAGATTCCACTTTCTTATCCAGGGATTCCAATTTTTCATAAATTTTCTCTAAAATAGAAGCAGTTGCTCCTGAGGCCATATCTTCCAATTGTAATTGCTCAGTTTCTCCCTCTCCTGCCCGTAGCAGAGAAGCAGCTTCTTCCTCTGAAGGCAAAGTAGGTACAGATGATCTACGTGTCTGCGAGACTGAGGTTAAAGTTGTTAAAGTTGCTTGTCTAGTTCTTCCCCTCCTTCTTGCGCCACTCATTCCAAAGTTATCTAAGAGTCAAGGTCAGGCTGAGTTGTTCCCATGAGAAAGCCACAGCCCAGAGAAAACAGTCAAACAGGAGGTCGGGAAAAAGAAAGTAAAATAATGTCACTGCTGTAAATCCCAAATCCTCTAGGGGGAGCTTGAAATGTCTTAAGGGAAGAATTCAGTTCTGGTAATTTTACTAAAATCAAATTTAATGTCCAAGAACCTTCAATAGCCGGTTTTAAGCAGAGTTGGTATTAACAATCACATTGTTTCAGGCAGTGCATACTGGTGTTTCAAATGATGTTTCAAAGTAACAAGTCCAAACCCCCTCAGATTATTGCAAGTTCCAATACACAGTATCCAGATCTGCAAACTGACAGCTCAAATTACTCAGGCAGATCCAGCGCCTGGGTTTCTCGTTCAAATTGTAGTTCCAATAGAAGAACGGTATCACCATACAAATGCAAGGCAGAGAATCCAATACTTTAAGTCCTTACTTTGTTTAGAAAAAAGTTCAGTGGGTGCTGAGATCAGTTAGGCAAGAAATTCTTTTACGCCTCCACTCCTCCAGCTCTTTGCTTTGAGATTCAGTAACAGCGGAAGACGGACTTCCTGTTTTTCGTCACTCCGCTTTCAGCCAAATTCAGTAATTTAGTCAGATTTGTTAAAGTCCATCTTTACTCACGGTTTGTAACCTTTCCAATCAAAATTTTCCAGGAAAAGAGGTCAGTGCTCACCGGCAGCAGCAACGCGGCTTCACTCCGCAGATTGCGAAACGACTCACAGCGCCGCTACCCCCTCCACGTTCCGGAGCTCCTTACGGGGTTCCTTCTGCGTTTTGGGGGCCGCTTCAGGCGCCCGCCGAGTCTCAGGACCACAGGCTCTTGCTGCCTGTGGGTTTCCGATGTGGGTCTCCGCTTCGCCGTAGCGGACGACCCAGTTTTCCGCGGAGCTTCCCCTTCACAGAAGTAAAGGGGCCGCCATTACCGTTCGCGCCGCCTCCGGAAGAATGAAGAATATATGGTTTTATTTACCCATATATGCAACCTGAGCTTAAGACAGAGGAGCTCGCAGCAATAACACTTCTTGCTTCCCCATTGGTTTCCAGGGAAGTCCCAAAGTTCAAAACAAAGCAAACACATGTCTTCAGCTCCGTATCTGTTTTGCAGCTCAGCTCACATCCAACTTCTTCTACCTAGGATCACATGGTGTCCACCCAGGTGAAGGGGTTGAAGGAACGTCTCACTCATTTATTCTATGGCATAGAGCAACTTCTTTGGTTATGCTAGATCATGGTATTTTAGTAGAAAGCCAAAGCCATTAACTTGGTTTGGAAAGCTTCCTCGTCTTATGTACTCTACCCCCATGGAATCAGGATCACAGGTTCTGTAAGGGGACCCAGGATTCCATCCAGACTGACCCCCCAAAAAACTCATAACTCTATGCATTTTCATGCCCACTTTGCTCCAATATATGCTTTTTCATGCATACATTTTTGGGGTGGGAGAACTTCTCAAAATGAAGTATAGTGTCCAGAACAAGAGAAGTAATAGTACCACTATGTTCTGCCTTGGTCAGACCAACCTGGAATACTGTGTCCAGTTCTGGGCGCCACAATTTAAGAAGGATGTTGACAAGCTGGAACATGTGCAGAGGAGAGTAACTAAGATGATCAAAGGTCTGGAAACCAAGCCTTATGAGGAACAGTTGAAGGAGCTGGGTATGTTTAGCCTGGAAAAGAGGAGGCTGAGAGGAGATATGAAAGCTATCTACAGAGGAGATATGAAAGCTATCAAAGGCTTCACATGGGAGAGGGAATAAGGTTGTTTTCTACTGCTCTGGAGAGTAGGACTCGAACCAATGGCTTCAATGGCAAGAAAGCAGATTCCAACTAAACATCAGGAAAAACTTTCTGACTGTAATAGCGGTTCAGCAGTGGAATAGTCTCCCTCAGGAGGTTGTGGACTCTCCTTCCTTGAAGGTTTGTAAGCAGAGGTTGGATGGCCATCTGTCATTGATTCTTTAGCTGAGATTCCTGCATTGCAGGGGTTTGCATTAGATGACCCTTGAGGGTCCATTCCAACTCTACAATTCTATGATTCTATCTTGTAACAACAGGGGGATCCCATTTGTTCTATAATTTTACAGCAGCAAGAGCCTAAATTGGTGAGTGCACAGTCCAGGTCCTTTTCAGTGGTGGCTCCCTCCCTCTCCACCTTTCAAAATGCTGTGAAAAACACTTCTTTTACAACACAAGTTTAAAATCTCCTGTCTGAAGATAGTGATAACAGTGTTTATTGTAAGTGGATGTTTATTTTAAGCTGTTCCTTGGACCGCATTATCTGTTGATAGGTTATGATTGCATGTGATGTTTTTAGTTTCAGTTGCAAGACCCTTTCGGGACCTTTGGTTGATGGGAAGTGGTATACAAACGGAGAAAGAAATAAAATAGAAAGTGAATAAAAAACTACTAGTATGAGAATTGGGTCAAGTAGCCAAACTGGTTCCTAATAGCATAGGCAATGATTTGTAAAGTTTCTTAAGTATTTCATATTGTTTCTATAGCACTCTCCTTACAGATATATCAGTTTCACTTGACCCTTTCTCTGAAGCTTGGGGTTTTGTTTTGTTTTGTTTTGTTTTAAAAAAGCATAATGGTTCATTCCATCTTGGTTTCTTGGACAACACATAATTGCCACAAACGCATTCTTCAATTGCCACGTGCCGACGTGGGGATCCAGGGCACAGTCCTTCAATGGCTGCGCTCGTTTCTCTCTGGTCGGGGACAGAGGGTGGCGCTTGGGGGGGGAATTGTCATCCCACCACTCCTTGGTGTGTGGAGTGCCCCAGGGTGCGATACTCTCCCCGATGCTTTTTAACATCTTTATGCGCCCCCTCGCCCAGCTTGTCCAGAGTTTTGGGCTGGGCTGCCATCAGTATGCTGATGACACCCAACTCTATCTGTTGATGGATGGCCATCCTGACTCGGCCCCAGACACACTGACCAGATGCTTGGAAGCTGTGGCTGGATGGTTACGTGGGAGCCGGTTGAAGTTAAATCCTTCGAAGACAGAGGTCCTCTGGCTGGGACGGGACGATATGGGATTGAGGGGGCAACTCCCATCTCTTGCGGGGGTGCAATTAGAGCCAGCACCGTCCGTTAAGAGTTTGGGTGTAATCTTCGATACCTCCCTCTCCATGGAGGCACAGATTGCAGCTATAACAAAGGCGGCATTTTTTCATCTCCGCCAAGCTAAGCAGTTGGCTCCTTACCTCTCTCGCCCTGACCTAGCCACTGTGATCCACGCGACGGTCACCTCCAGACTGGATTATTGTAACTCGCTCTACGTGGGGCTGCCCTTGAGACTGACCCAGAAACTCCAGCGGATGCAGAATGCCGCAGCGAGACTCCTTACGGGGTCTTCGCTGCGAGATCACATTCATCCGGTGCTATACCAGCTGCACTGGCTCCCGGTGGAGTACAGGATCAGGTTTAAGGTGCTGGTTTTAACCTTCAAAGCCCTATACGGCCTAGGACCCTCGTACCTACGGGACCGCCTCTCCTGGTATGCCCCACAGAGGAACTTACGGTCTTCAAATAAAAACATCTTGAAGGTCCCAGGCCACAGAGAGGTTAGGCTGGCCTCAACTAGAGCCAGGGCTTTTTCGGCTGCGGCTCCAACCTGGTGGAACGCTCTGTCACAAGAGACTAGGGCCCTGCAGGACTTGACATCTTTCCGCAGGGCCTGCAAGACAGAGCTGTTCCACCAGGCCTTTGGTCAGGGCGCAGCCTGACTCCCTCCTTTGGCAATCTTTACAAAACTTTAGTTTATGGTTGCCATCAATTTTGATTTTAATTAATTTTTATAATGTTTTTATAATGTTGCACTGTTTTAGTGTTGTTAGCAGCCCTGAGCCCAGCTTCGGCTGGGGAGGGCGGGATATAAATAAAAATTATTATTATTATTATTATTATTATTATTATTATTATTATTATCCTGGTGCCTTAAGATGATAAAAATATGTTTGGCTTTTATTTAAAGCTCCGCATTGGTATGGGAGCCAGGAAATTCCATTAGAAGGGATCTTAGGAGCCAGCGAGGCACAGAGACAATCTCATCTCTTGATGAGGAAAGAGGGAAATAAAAAAGTCAGTCCTGTGAAGTGTGGGGGTCTTGGTTTTGCTGCCCTTGGTAATATTATATGATTGACAGAGTTGGGCATAATTAACTCCTGCATCTCCGAAAGAAATCAGGTCTATTTTCCCACTTATAGGGGCTGAAGTGAAAGAGCGGTTTAAATAGCTAACAGGCCCCTGCTGTGCTCAGTTCCAGAGTTAGCGCTCTTGAGCTTTCATTCATTCAGGAGGTTTAGGAGGTAAACAGATAAATCCCAGCTGAAGGCTCAAGTGTTATCCTTTAATGGTGGCAGAGGCGGGTTTGTTTGGGGTGTTGCTGTTCTTTGCTTTTGTGGTTATACTGCACTAGAAGACAGCAAATGCAAACGTGAGTTAGGGAGGGAGAAGAAAGTTTGCTCTGTTTCGGATATGCAGATGACACCACCTTGATGGCAGAAAGTGAGGAGGAATTAAAGAACCTTTTAATGAGGGTGAAAGAGGAGAGCACAAAATATGGTCTGAAGCTCAGCATCAAAAAAAAACAAAAAACGAAGATCATGGCCACTGGTCCCATCACCTCCTGGCAAATAGAAGAGGAAGAAATGGAGGCAGTGAGAGATTTTACTTTCTTGGGCTCCATGATCACTGCAGATGGTGACAGCAGCCACGAAATTAAAAGACTCCTGCTTCTTGGGAGAAAAGGAATGACAAACCTAGACAGCATCTTAAAAAGCAGAGACATCACCTCGCCAACAAAGGTCTGTATAGAAGGCTGATCGTCAAAGAATTGATGCTTTTGAATTATGGTGCTGGAGGAGACTCTTGAGAGTCCCATGGACTGTAAGAAGATCAAACCTATCCATTCTGAAGGAAATCAGCCCTAAGTGCTCACTGGAAGGACAGATCCTGAAGCTGAGACTCCAATATTTTGACCACTTCACGAGAAGAGAAGACACCCTGGAGAAGACCCTGATGTTGGGAGAGATGGAGGGCACATGGAGAAGGGGACGACAGAGGACGAGATGGTTGGATAGTGTTCTCAAAGCTACCAGTATGAGTTTGACCAAACTGCGGGAGGCAGTGGAAGACAGGAGTGGCTGGTGTGCTCTGGTCCATGGGGTCACGAAGAGTCGGACACGACTAAATGACTAAGCAACAACAACATTCATTGGTTGATGGTACTTGACTATTTCCCTGTCTGATTATTATTCTTGCACTACCACTGAAGTCTAGCTGGAGAAAATCAGTCAGAAAAGGAGCTGCAGGGAGGAGTGGCAGTCTGGGGGAGAAATATTCGCCTCAGTTCTATGCCTGTTTGCACCCCACCTGTGCTAGCCTTACAAGGGGGACGTGGGCTTAGAATCCCTGTATTTGCTCTGCAATGTTTAGTTCTGCCCTTAGCAATTTCCAAAGAGTGCCGAGCCCCTATATCTTTGTGAACATTCATTCCACTCCTGTAATGTTTTCCCCTGACATAGATTTTTGCCTTTTCAGAGTATTGGTCTTTGCTCTGAAGGCGGGTAATGTTTCCCTCCTGAGAACTCTCTCCACAGCACATTAAAGGATGAGCTGTTATCTCCTCTATATTCGGTAATGCAGAAATTATTGGGTCACTTGGGATGCCATTGTTTATGCCTAAATCCTTCTCCCTGGCTCTCCTGAGATGCTGCCCGCTGCCTACCCTGCTCATGGGACTCATCTGATTGAGCTAAGAGTGTCCACAGTATAAGCTGGAAATCTGAGCATTAAAAAAAGGGGAAAATATTGTTCTTCAGGCTTGGCCTGCTATTGCTGTAGGCAGCTCTATCTCATGTGTGCCTACCTGCACTATCCAAATAGGAACAATGAAACTGTGAAAGGCCAGCGTGGAAGCCTGCTTGCCAGAGGTTCAGGAATAAATATAAGCCTGTGGCTGTAGGCCCCTGGGATTTTGAGATCACTGCCGTATCTCTTGGGAACATCCACAGAAATGGAAAAAGAGTAGCACACCCATCCCTTTCTTCAGTAGAGCAAGGAACTGCAACATAACAATGACAAGCGGTGAAGCAGACTAGGGAAGCAGACATCCTTGAAGCTTTATGGACTCCCCAGTCTCTTTTGGCAAGACGAGCAGGTACAAAGGATCCCACCTGCAAATGGTTTCATCAAAGGCAAGAGTGGAAGGACAGAAGGACTAAAAGGTTTTCAGAGTTCTTTGACCCAAATAGTTCATAGAATCATAGAATCATAGAGTTGGAAGAGACCACAAGGGCCATCGAGTCCAACCCCCTGCCAAGCAGGAAACACCACCAGAGCACTCCTGACATATGGTTGTCAAGCCTCTGCTTAAAGACCTCCAAAGAAGGAGACTCCACCACACTCCTTGGCAGCAAATTCCACTGTCGAACAGCTCTTACTGTCAGGAAGTTCTTCCTAATGTTTAGGTGGAATCTTTTTTCTTGTAGTTTGGAACCATTGCTCCATGTCCGCTGGCTTTCATCTTGCATGGGTTGGAAGCGTTGGGTTGGATTTGGAGAGTGGAGTATTATTTGTTATATATATATCCTTCCCCTTTCTCACTTGTGTGAGTTTAGCATTTAGGTAAAAGGTAAAGGTAAATGACCCCTGACAGTTAAAGTCCAGTTGCAGATGACTCTGGGGTTGTGCCGCTCATCTCACTTTAGAGGTCGAAGGAGCCGGCGTTCGTCCGCAGAGTTTTTCCGGGTCATGTGGCCAGCATGACTAAGCTGCTTCTGGTGCAACAGAACACCAAAACCAGAACAGCACACAGAAACGCCATTTACCTTCCTGCCGGAGCAGTACCTATTTATCTACTTGCGCTTTCTGGTGTGCTTTCAAACTGCTAGGTTGGCAGGAGCTGGGACCGATCAACGGGAGCTCATCCCGTCGCAGGGATTTGAACCGCTGACCTTCTGATCAGCAAGCCCAAGAGGCTCAGTGGTTTACACCCCAGTGCCACCCATTTCCCTAGCATTTAGTTAGCAGAATTTAAAATGACCATCCCTTTGCAGCATGGAATGTGGAAGTTTCTGGAAGGTTGCTGAACCTTATTAATAATTAACCAGTGCCCCTTTTCATCCCTCTTAACGAAGGACAACTGGAGCATCCTTTTCCCACAGGAAAGACCTAAAATTGAGCAGGCTCTGAAAGAGAAAGAACAGCTGTAGTTATCTGACTCTATTAAAACTGTGTGTGCGTTTGCTTAAATTGAGGTTCAGCAAATTTCTTTAAACACATCAACTAAGAGGCAAAGCAACCCCTCTAATAATTTCCTGCATGTTGTACACAAGCACAAATACATATACACAGAAAGAGCAGGGGGCACACAGCTCCATATGGTAAGCAGGGCATGGTTGTAAAGAAAAGACTGGGGAAGTGGGTGTTCTGCAAAGATCTGCAATTCCAAGGTCTATTTCTCCTACATCCTCATTCCTGATGCAACTCTTCATCTCTAATTTTGGGTTCCAACTCTTCCCTCTCCCTCCATTTCTTCCTGCTGCACAAACACCCATCTATATCCTGAAAAATGGTTCCACCTGTATAGCATGAGATTCTTAATCTCGGGGCCATAGGTTCAAAGTCCACATTGGATGAAAGATTCCTACACTGGAGGAGGCTGGACTAGATGACATTTGCGGTCTCTTCCAACTTTACAGTTCTCTGATTTCATGCATCTACTAAAACTCACCTGCGTTGCATTCTAGATTCTGTGCTTATTGAAAGCTTGACCCATTGTGGATCTAGAAACACTCCTCTGCCCCTGCCCCACAGGTGTGCAATTCACACACAGGATATGTTCCACGATTACTAGTGTTCAGAAAGTAAAGGACTCAGAGAAGGAACTCTCTGAAACCCAGCATGAGATGTTTTCAACCTTGGCTTGTTATTGCTGCAGTCAGCTTGTCACTTTCATAACTTCCTGTGCCAGGCAAATTAGGGCAGGCTCCCTTATCTCATTTTCCAGGAACAGACTGTCTTAACTCTCCCATTGAAATCAATGAAAAGTGCTTAACTTTGCTGGATCGTGCCCTATCATAATAGATTTTGGAGCTGACATTTCCGGAGCTGCAAGTGTGGTTGTAAGAGCCCTTGATGCTGCTCTTGTCATTCATTATTGAGCTCCTGGGACGCTCAATACGGGAAGGTTAAGCATTCACTCTTGGAACTCTAGGGCTGTTTGCTGAAGATTCTGCTCCTTTTCTCACTTCCATTTCGTGACATTGGAATTTGCTCCTTTCTTGCACCTCCCTTCTGCTTCACCATGCTCACATCCAGATACAAGGAGGATCTGGGCAAATGACCTCTGGAGAGTCTTCTCCTCAGCTCCATTTTCCTGATAGTGGAAAGCACTGTTCCAAAATGTGCTGGGTCTGGTTGCCATGTTAATTTCCCATAGTGCCCCCTGGTGTTGCATCACTGCTCAGGAAAATCCTTCCCCTTTCAGTTTATTTCAGTTTCACATTTTCCCAGTCTTTGACATATTTTTGCTTCAGCCTCCCCAATAAAAATAAAAAAATAAAATGGGCATCGCCATTCAGATGGTGTGTGCATGCTGTGTCATGTGATCAGTTACGCAGGGTGGGGCTTACCTGGAGCCCCCAATATTTTATTCAAGTTGGCACACCTGAGGGGGTGGGTAGGCAGCAGTAGTCGCCTCCCAGCACCAGTGATGCTACATTGACAGGGCTGGGGGGGGGAAGAGTCAGCAAGATCATGGGAGCTCCACCTTCTTGGTGATGACCTCCTACAGGTGTGCTGCCACATCCTACCTCTCTGCCTAATCATGATTTATTTAGTTGGTTTTTACTTGCTGGCACTCCAGCCTCCAGCTTTGTCTCCTGCCTTTGGGCTGCCTGGAACAATATTTGGGAAGGACTAATCCCAGCCTAGCCTTGCCCCATCAATGTGACATTTTGCTTTTTGGGGAGTCAGGTAATTTTCATTAGAAGGGAGTTGCATTCATCACTGGACATGCCAATTATGACTGAGATAATGCTAAATATCTGCCTTCCTTTGTTTCTGTGTTAATGGCTGCAGCAGCACAGTGATAGCAGTGCTGTCCTCCTGCCAGCACTGTCCTTGCTGGGAAAGTGATGGGGAGGCATGAGGCGGTGAAGATGCTGGAGGTGCTTTGGGTTCTTGGTACCCAACTGCAAGTTGCCACCACCAGCCCCATTCCCACCCTGAAAAATGCAGTGTTGCAGCTAGCAAGAAGGCACTGCTACTCCTTCTTCCTCATGCCCCACTGCTGAGCTTCTAGTTCTTCACTTAGATTTCATCATTTCTGCTTTTAATGCTAGAGGTTAGGTGGATTTTAGGGCTGGGGTGATTCACTGTAATGCCTTTTCACATCAGTTGTGAAAGCAGGTGTCGGGATGATCAGCTTTGGTGAAGCTGTTCCATTTTTTGGAGATGAGTCATTTGCCTTCAAAGCACCTTTCCTTCTGCGATGAAACCCTCTCCCTCCTTGGCAATATAACTGAAACGAAAGGAAATGCGTCTGGCATCGCTGGGAGGTTGCTATCTATCTGTCTCTTTCCATGTTGCAGAAAAGAGACGATGAGATATGCTTATGGAAACTATGTAATAAAATGATCACCTCCTATTAGAAGTGAAACTTCATTTTGGCTAGGTTTCAGCATACAGAAGGATCTCTTTCCTTATACAAGGAAAGAGTGGGATGGAGAAAAAAATGTTTCCAGGGCTGGCATGCACAGGAGTAGAGGGGATACGGATGTACCAGGTCCAAAGTCAGCAGAGAGGCCAGGTGTGTGGCTTTCATTTAAAAAGAAAAAGTAGGTCTCTATGAATAAAGCAATTGAAGCAAAATGTATAGGCAGCATTCTAACCAGCTTGTGAGCAAATAGCCTGCTCCCACCCAGGGGTGTACCTAGGGGTTGCCAGGTTGGGGTCCGCCAAGAGCGCAGGTCCAGGGGTGTTTGTTGTTTGTGTGTAAGTGTACAAATCATGTCTCTCCACTCTGGCTCAGAGTGGCTAGGAGAGGAAGCAGCTAGCAGAGGGAGGGAGGGAGGGAGGGAGGGAGGGAGGGAGGGAGGGAGGAAGGAAGGAAGGAAGGAAGGAAGGAAGGAAGGAAGGAAGACAGCTGGACCAGTGGAAGAGGAGGAGGAGGAGGAAAGGCAGAATAGAGCAGCCCCAACCCCAATGGCCACGGAAGAAGTCACTGGCAGAGCACGAAAGGTGATGAAAAGCATTTTTTTTTTAGTTTCTGGGCCATGGTCTCTCCCAGCTTGGAAGGCACCAATACATCTCCTTGCCAGGGGCACGAGGGACCAAGGTGTGGGACACTGATACATTTACTTGCCAAGGGCACAAGAGAGAGTAGGTTTGCCTCTGCTTCCACCTTTCCTTGTTTCTAGCCAATGAGAGAAGTCATAGCTATAGTGGATGCACGCTATAGAGAACATTAGAGCCTAACACTAGGAGAAATCAAACCAGGCAATGGAGAAGGGGCTCTCCAGTTCTGAAGTGGCTCAGTCCTTTCTGGAGTGTATGTCTTGATTCAGCCCATGTAGAGGGACTTCCTGGTTCATTTTGAAGCCAGTTCTCTCTCTTTCTTTCTTTCTTTCTTTCTTTCTTTCTTTCTTTCTTTCTTTTCCAGGACAGGAGTTATTGTTGCCCAGAAAAAACAGTTGAGAAATGCAGGATTTTAGTGACACCCCCTCTGGATGACTTTCTGAATGAAAGCTACTTGGAAGCAGGGTCAGATGCTGCTCCTAGGGGTCTTTTGACTTCCAGGAGCACCTTTGGTGGAGGGGATGAAGTGGGTCTAGAAAAGCCTCCAGGCATATGGAACAAAGCATGGATCATGATCCTGGGTTGAAAACCCTGTTCAGCTCCGAATCTCGCTGTTCAACTTTGGGCTAATGCATTAGCTTACAGGGTTTTGAAATTAAGTCAGCTAGATTTAAAGAAAGCATTGGGGGAAAGCATTCAGCAATAGGATCAGGTTGACTAGAGGAGTTGTGGAATCGTGTTCCTTGGGGGCATTCAAAGGGGGAAAGGTGGAGGCTTGTCATGAATGAAGCAGTGTTGACTTTAGATGGCCCATGGGAATGTCCCCGTATTTATGAATCTTTGGGAAAGTTGACAAGTGTCTATGAACAGTTCCTTCCTGGGTGCTTAGGGATGCAGGAAAAGCAGGCGGATCCTCCCATTTGTCTAATTAGAGGAGAAAAATGGTCCCATAGCAGCAGTCTGTAAGCAAGAGGGATGATCAAAGAGGGAAGACATCTTGAGCATTAAGGGATGGGCAAAAAAAGCACAAATGACTGGGAATATGGCCATAAAGACGGATGAATGGAATGCCCTTCCAAAGCAACTCTTGGGGTGTGTGTTTTTTCTTCTTCCCTTGGTCTCATTAAAGGAAGTTTGCAGTCATTCTGCCTGCCACAGCAATTTCAAAGTTCAAATGCTTACAAGCATAACCCGCTGCACATAAGCTATGCTTTGTTCGAAATGCTCTTAATTAACGTTGGCATTGGTGAGCCTCCTGCTGTTGGCCAACTTTTGCGCAACTTAAGAACTTTCCTTTGTTTTCTCTCGAGTAAAGGACCAAAGCCATATCCCATGTTTAAATAGTCCAAAGCTGTGTTAAGATGCTAAATAAGCATATTGAGGATTGGCGTGTACCCCCCCCCACCTCACTTCCCTCGCCCCAACATATTGCGGCAATTGTGAGCAATTTGTACATATGGAGAACTGGCAGGAGAAGAAACATGAGCTATTCAAGCTTCTCCTTTTCCCAGTTTTTTTGTTTTGTTTTGTTTTTGCGTATAAAAAGTGGTTCCTTCTAGCCAAACGTAGAGTTGGTGACAGGCAAACAGACTTCAGCTCAAATCAGAATTAGGGCATAATTAAAAACATCAATGCAGAAGGCTAAAAACCTGCCCACAATTTAGTTAGTTAGCTGGTTTATTCCATGGGTAAGCAAACTAAGGCCCGGGGACCGGATCCAGCCCAGTCGCCTTCTAAATCCAGCCCACGGACAGTCCGGGAATCAGCGTGTTTTTACATGAGTAGTATGTGTTCTTTTATTTAAAATGCATCTCTGAGTTATTTGTGGGGCATAGGAATTCGTTCATTTCCCCCCAAAAAATATACAGTGGTACCTCAGGTTAAGTACTTAATTCGTTCCGGAGGTCCGTTCTTAACCTGAAACTGTTCTTAAACTGAAGCACCACTTTAGCTAATGGGGCCTCCTGCTGCCATCACGCCGCCAGAGCACGATTTCTGTTCTTACCCTGAAGCAAATTTCTTAACCCGAGGTACTATTTCTGGGGTAGCCGAGTCTATAACCTGAAGCATATATAACCCAAGGTTCCACTGTAGTCTGGCCCCCCACAAGGTCTGAAGGACAGAGCACCGGCCCCCTGCTGAAAAAGTTTGCTGACCCCTGGAACTTTATTCCATAAAATTTTATACATTGCATGATTGTTGTTGTTGAAAAAAACTACTTCAAAGGAGTTTATAAAGATAAAGCAGGTTACCAAGCTAATTTTGAAAGAGTTCTGAAATGTCTTTTGATTCTGGTTCACCAACAGTTTTTTCCCACCTCCTGACTACTAATCCCAGGAAGGGTTTCTGGCAGGGAAAGCTTTTGGCCTCACGATAAAACAAGGATTCCCAGACTGTGGTCTCGTGATCCTTAGGCTTCATTCAGGTGGTCTGTGGCATGTCTGTAGTTGAAGGCAGGAGACAGCACATCCATCAAATTAAATATCTGTATTGATTTGCACTTGTATTGTTCTTTTATGTCTTACATTGCATTTTATTGTATTACCATCTGAATTCCATGGAATTCAAATGGTAATACAACATATAAAGAATAAAAGAGGCAATAAAATAGAATTTAAAATCATACAGCATCTAGCACAGGACGTCATTACTGCTATAACAGGCAGAAAAATCATTAAGTACTCCACCAAGACCCTTGGCAATTGGAGAGCCAGTGTGGTGTAGCAGTTAAGAGCGGTAGACTCGTAATCTGGTGAACCGGGTTCGATTCCCCGCTCCTCCACATGAAGCTGCTGGGTGACCTTGGGCTAGTCACACTTCTCTGAAGTCTCTCAGCCTCACTCACCTCACAGAGTGTTTGTTGTGGGGGGGGGGAGAGAAAAGGAGATTGTTAGCTGCTTTGAGACTCCTTCAGGTAGTGATAAAGCGGGATATCAAATCCAAACTCTTCTTCTTCTTCATGGGGAGGAAACGTCTGAGAATGACTGGCTTAAAGGCCAAGAAAAAGCCAAGACTCAGGTGAGAGCTAACAAAGGGTGCATTCAAAGCCTTTGCATAAACTAGACTGCTTGTGTTGGGAAAATTTCCCAGAGCTGGGGCAGACAAGCTCAGGAATTGCATGTCTCTTTCCTACACATGTGAGCATCCCAGCCTTTCCTATAGTTCCCTGAAGCCTTAAAAAAGAACCCACTGTGATGGCATTTGTGTAGTTTGGTTTCAGCTAGGATAACATGTAGGACTTGGACAAAAACATGCAGAATCTTATTTTGCATTAGGCCCATTCCTGTTGAATAGATGAAACTGAACCTAGAAAACAAGTTAGATCAAATATACAGAAGGGCCACAACTCACTTGGGTATACTTAGTGAAGGAAAGAGGAGAGACTGAGAGGAGATATGACAGCCATTTTCAACTATCTAAAGGAATCACATGGAAGAAAGAACAAGCTTGTTTTCTCATGCTTCAGTGGAAAGGACCTAAACCAATGGATTCAAGTTACAAGAAATGAGATTTGGACTAAACATCATAAAGAGCTTTATGTTAGGATTCTGCTCCGTGTTTGCAGTCATGGGATTGTTTTCTATCCCATGACGGTGTATGTTTTCGTTCCACATAGTGGGAAGTGACGGAGACAGGATGTTTATTTTACTGTGTTCCGTGATGTAGGACTATTGCCCTTTGTTCTTTCTCTTTGCTGTCTGATGAGAAAGAGGAAGGAGCTGAGTCAGAATGCTCCGAGGGTATTATATGTAAATAAAGTAGATTAGCCAAAATGCTGTGCTACTGAGTTCTGTTACACAAACTGCAAATACTCTGTGGGATTCCTAAGTGTGCTGATGCTTCTTGGTATCAGTTGCTGTGATGTTTGGGCTAGAGAAAGCTTTTGAAACTCATGAATGATCGACCAGGCATGTGTCTCTGCCAGGGACCTACACACGAGTAGGGCAATTCTAACACTTTATGGTGGTATGAGCTGTTGGGCAGTAGAAAAGACTCTCTTTGATGGTGGTGGACTTTCCTTCATTGGAGATTTTTAAGCAGAGGTTGGATGGTTGAATTAGATGACCCTCTGATTGGATTAGAAGACCCACAGAGCCCCTTCCAACTCTTCAATTCTACAAATCCCATTTTTAATCTTTTCAGGCAAGAGCAGTAGGGCAATTGTTCTATGGAGCACAGCTTTGAAGTCATAGGGACCCCTCCCCCAAAAGTGCTAAATCCATTAAAAATAAGTATTTTGGGACAATATTCTACACACAGTATGGCTTGCCATCCTCATTGTTAAGAACCAAAGCAAATCTACTAAAATTGGCGTCTTTAGTGAATATAGCAAAATGATAGCTTATTGGAATAAGTTTTCCTATGGAAATAGTAAGAAACTTTCAATATTATCCCTGATTAGTATCCCAGACAGTGACTGGGTAAGCTGATACCTATGGTAGGATTTCCATCTGATTCCTGTTGCTGCTGCTGTGAAAGCAGGGAAAAGAAGAAAGCTTTTGACTTCAAGAGACAGCTTATCTTCGATTTAGATTTTTTTTGAGTTGTTGGCAGAGATTTAATACCTAAAGACTGTCACCCTTTGACCTGAAAGTGTATGTTAGATATGCCCTTTTTGAGTCTTGTTGGGTGACAGATATTCTTGTTCTATTGTATTATCATTCTATAAAGGAGTGACAAGCACAATTATTTATTTTATATATCTGGAGGTGTAAGAGACTTTTTCATGGAAAGCAATGAATAAATGCAATAAATAAATTGAAGAACGTAATAAATAGTGCCACTCTGCCACAAATATTACACACCCAAAGAATCAAAGATTAATCGTCTTGACAAAATAAACAGATTCCCCTCTGCAGTTACATTAGGATGGCTCAGAGGGATTCCCCTGGATTAGCACTGACAACCAGCGGTGGAAATCCTGGAACATAGAATAATAGAATTGTAGAGTTGGAATGGACCCAAAGAGTCCTCTAATCCAAGTCCCTGAAATGCAGGAATCTCAACTAAAGCATCTTTGGCAGATGGCCATCCAGCCTCTGCTTAAACCTGCAAAGAAGGAGACTCCATTACCTTCCTAGGGAGTCTATTCCACTGGCAAACAGCTCTCACTGCCAGAAAAGTGCTCCTGATATTTATTTGGAATTCCCTTTCTTGTAACTTGAAGCCATTGGTTTGTGGCTTCAGAGCAGGAGAAACCCAGCTTGCTCCCTATTCCATATAACAGCCCTAAAGATATTGAAAGAAAAGCTATCATGTCTCCTCTCATTCTCCTCTTTTCCAGCTGAACATACCCAACTCCCACAACCATTGCTCATAAGCAGTGGCGTAGCGTGGGTTGTCAGCACCCAGGGCAAGGCAAGTAATTTGCGCCCCCTAACCCATGGATTTGCGCCCCCTAACCCTAACCCCCAGATGTTGCGCCCGGTGCGGCCGGGCCCCCCTGCACCCCCCACGCTACGCCACTACTCATAAGTCTTGGTTTCTAGACCCTTGGTCATCTTGGTCACCCTCCTCTGCACACCTTCCAGCTTGTCAATATCCTTCTTAAACTGTAATGCCCAGAACTGGACACAGGACTCCAGGTGTGGTCTGACCAAGACAGAATAGAGCGGTACTATGACTTCCTTTGAGCTGGACACTAGACATCTGTTGATGCAGCCTAGAATAGCATTAGCTTTTTTTGCTGCTGCATCACACTGTTGACTCATGTTAAGCTCATGGTCTACTAAGACCCCTAGATCCTTTTCACATGTATTATGGGCAAAGCAGGTGTCCCCCATCCTATATTTGTGCAGCCGTTTATTTCTGCCTAAGTATAGAACCTGACATTTGTCCCAATTGAAATTCATTTTGTTAGTTTGGGTCCAGTTCTCCAGTCTTTTAAGGTCATCTTGTAACCTGATTCTGCCTTCTGCGGCAATACCTACCCATTCCAGTTTGGTGTTATCTGCATATTTGATGAGCAAGGTGCTGCGGATGACTCCCCCAGCAAGGTCATAACGAGCAAAGGCAAGTTTCAGTAAGGAATTTTCTTCAACTCATAGCTGGATTGAATTTCTGAAATGGGGGGGTTTGTTTCCAGTCTTCCCCCATGCTGACATTCAGTGGCACCCTTAATTAAAACTCTCATGAGGCTGTACCTGACAGTGAAATAAGAGATTTTGTACAAATGTGGGTGAACGCCTTTATGTCTCAGATAAAACAACAACAAATCCCGATAATAAAATTCTGCCAGTGTATTTTTAGCAACTAAGTACTAAATCTACAGACTCAGGCAGGAGTGAAGAGGGGAGAGTAGCAGTTGTGGATTAATACATAAAAGGACATTTTTATTTCCTTTAGTGCTTCCTTTAAGTGCTGACCAATGAAACAAATCCTGAAAACTTCTTGTGCCCTAACTGGCCTGGCCCTGGGCTTCCATTCCATATATTGCCTTTCATCTCCTGCAATTTAAAGCTTATTTGCCTTCCATTTACCAGTGTTTCATGTCACTTACTCGAAAACTCACAGATACTTGAAAGAGGCAAAGAAGCTTTCTTGAAGTCACTTCCATTCTTGTTGATTTCCTTAAGGTGCAAAAATGCTTCTTTTTATTTCCCAAAGTGCCAACCTATTTTGGGGGGCAGGGTGTCTGTGTGCAATATCACATCACAAATAAGATGAGCCTCTGAGTTGGTATAATTCAGATCGTTGGCTATTAATCAACAGTGGAATGGAGAAGTGTGCAAGGTGATTTTGCATAGTGCAGGTGGAGAAAGAGAAGCTTCTCCACTGATAGGGAGGCAAGGTCCATGGTCCAGAAAAGTGCTCTCACCATATCAGTGTGGTTCAGATTTTCCTATCTGCTTGGACATAGCTGCTCTCTTCCCATTCATAGGTAAACTAAAGAAGGTAAAGGACCCCTGGGTGGTTAAGTTCAGTCAAAGGCGATATGGGGTTGTGGCGCTCATCTCACTTTCAGGCCGAGGGAGATGGTGTTTGTCCACAGACAGCTTTCTGGGTCATGTGGCCAGCATAAACCGCTTCTGGTGCAACAGAACACTGTGATGGGAGCCAGAGCACATAGAAACGCTGTTTACCTTCCTGCCACAGTGGTACCTATTTATCTACTTGCACTGACATGCTTTCGAACTGCTAGGTTGGCAGGAGCTGGGACAGAGCAGCGGGAGCTCACCCCATCACAGGGATTCGAACCGCCAGCCTTCTGATCGGCAAGCCCAAGAGGCTCAGTGGTTTAGACCACAGCACCACCCATGTCCCTAGATAGTTAATTCATAGGTAAACTATCACTTTAGCATCCCAATAGTGCATTTGAAGTGCTTATTGATACCCTTAGATGCCACAGATGGGAAGTCAGTGCATGCAGTGCTTTGAGCTGGATTTCTGTCTGCCTCTGTGCCTCCAGTGGTCATGTACATCAGCTCTCTGTTGCACAGTAGAGGCTGGTCCATTAGCATGAATGGAACTGTTAGAATTCCTGTTCCATGATTGCAGTCATGGGATTGTGTCTATTACATGACGGTATATGTTTTGACTCCACAGAGTGGGAGGTGACGGAGACAGGATGTTTGTGTTACTGTGTTCTGTGAAGTGGGACTATTGTCCTTTTTCTCTTTGCTGTCTGATGCTAGAAGAGAGAGGGAGCCATGTTGCAGTGCTCCATGTGTGTCTATATGTAAATAAAGTAGATTAGCCAAAATGCTGAGTTGCTGAGGTCTGTCACCCGAACTGCGCAGACTCTGCAGATCCCTAAGTGTGCCGATGTCTGTTGGCATTGGTTGCTTTGATGTTCGGGCTGAAGAAAGCTAATGAAGCTCCTGAACGATCGACCAGGAGGGAGAGAACATGCCAGTCAGGCATGTGTCTCCACCAGGGTCCTACTTGAGTATAGGATGAGCTATTGACAGGAACACTGCCCCATCAACTTCCGTCTACTCTCACCCAGCACCCACCTGCCTCCACTGGTAGAGGAAGAGGAGTGCGAGGGGAACGCATCATGATCCCGACAGGGTGCCATCGTGGCTGCCCCCCCACCTGCACTGGGTGCCATGCCCCCACAGGTGGCTTGCCCCGCCTCCAGGATGCACGCCAGCCCTTCCCCTGCCTTCTCTCCCCCACTGCCTGCCTCCCTTCTTCCCTAACACCCAGTTGTGCGGTGAGAAGGACATCCCGCAATCTGGTTGTACCAGAGTGTGGGACCAAAAAAAAAATGCACTGTTTTTGTGTCTCACACTCTGGCATGAATCGGTTGGCTCCCATCAGAGGGTGGGGCCAAATACAGACTATTTTGCTGCTGTGCTCTCACTTTGTGTCCACGTGCCACACACACCCCTTCCTTCTTCTGGACTTGGCAGGTGGCAGGCAGTGTTAGTGGGCGAAGGTGTGTAAGGACCCATCATCGTGATGATGCAGGAGGTGAGAGTTGTGATCCCCAAGGGAGACAGTGAAGGAAGAGGGAGCAGAGAGATAGGGGGGATCTGAGTGAGAGGGAGCAGGGCCTCCGCTGACGTGGTGTCCTAATTTTCCTCACCGGGATGTTGAAGGGTGTATGCATTGCCTTAGCCTCCAAAATTGCTGGTCTCCCTGCCTTCCACCCTACCAGTCCCAATAATGGCACCAGCTACCACTGCTGTTTCAGAAACTGGAATTCTTATCAGCAGGGGAGCTAAGGACAACATCAGCTGCCGTGCACTTATCATGGCCAAAGCTGCTGGGTTTGCATGCATGGTGCCAAGCCAGGCTGCCCTGATTGCAGAAAATAAGTCTTGATTTCAGCTAATATGCAGGGTGCACAAGCTACTCTGCTCATGTGAGTAATCCCTTTGAACTCAAGGGAGCTGTTCGCATGCCTAAGTGATTTGCATGATCACTGCTTAAGAGCTGGAATTAGTCCCTGCCATCTGTATTTACAGTATTCTGCTAATCCAGCCCTTTTAGACGCTGCAAATAGCCCCCTTCTCTGTGCACCGTTATTGATCAAGAGAGAGAGATTTGGTTTGACAGAGGTTTGTGAAAAGCCTCGTGAGTTGTCCAAGGAGTAGTCACATTATCAGCTCTTCTAAGATGACATGTGGTAATGCGGAGTTTAATACCGAAGCAGTGTCAAGCCACACCGCCAGCTGATGCCCTAAAGTACAAAAATAAATATCCGAAATGATTTTCTGCTGCCACTTCTGGATTTTACAAACTCCTGTGCTGTTTTGACTCCCTTTGTTACACTTAAACATCCTTTGGCAGGGGCAGGGAGGAAGGGCTGGGGACTGCACTCTGCCACTCTCCCCATTTGGAATAAATTAATCGGATTGTCTCACCATTTTTGTATAGCCTCATCTTGAAGTAATTTTAATTTCGGTGACTAGGTTCATAATAGATATATATTTCAAGCATGTTATCCCGTTGACCGTACATAATCATGTCTCAGAGCCTTAAATACTTGGAAGCTCCTTGAGCTACACTTTCCTTGCTTCAAACTTTTAAGTCTTAAGTGATAACTAAAGGACTATAATTTTCCAGCTCTGAAATTAAATCTGTTAATACAGCAGTAATGGACCTTGTTGTTGTTGTTTTTTTTAAAAAATAACCAGCCCTGGACTCTGAAGTTCAGCAGTTGATTTTAATCTTGCTATTAGCCAAAACCTTTGCCTTCCACAAATGCCAGAAGCAGAATTTATAACAGGGTATAGTTTGCCCTACCATGAACTTCTGCCTACCTACAGGTAGAAGAGGATGCAACAGTTTTCATCAATGACTTCTAGAGGAAAGGGCAGAGGGAAATCTTACCATATTTGTGGTTCACATAAACTGGTGGTGACAGCAAACACCTCAGCAGATAGGAATAAAATTCAAAATGCAATAGAAAAAGCAGGATGGAAGCAAACAAAATATCAATTTCTGGAAACTGCAAGAGGGGAGAGTGTTGCTGTTGTGCTCAGGTCCTGGTTGTGGGCTTCCCATTGGCAGCTGGTTGGACACTATGAGAACAGGTTGCTCAGCTAGATAGACAACTGTCCTGAACCAGAAGGGTTCTTCTTATATTCTTATAATAAAATTCAACAGAGACAAATAAGAAGGTCTGCCTACAGTTACAGATAGGTAGCCGTGTTGGTCTGCCATAGTCAAAACAAAAAAAATTCCTTCCAGTAGCACCTTAAAGACCAACTAAGTCAGTTCTTGGTATGAGCTTTCGTGTGCATGCACACTTCTTCAGATACACTGAAACAGAAGTTTCCAGACCCTTCTATATAGTGAGAAGGTGGGGAGGGGTATTACTCAGAAGGGTGGTGGGAATGGGTGATTGGCAGATAGCTGTGATGAGCCTGTTGACGACTCTTAACGACTGCAATAGGTCTTACAGGAAAAAGTAAGGGGTGGAAAGGTGAAAAATGGCTTTGTCATGTATAATGAGATAAGAATCCAAGGTCTTTGTTCAGACCAGGTTTCTCCATGGTTTTAAGTTTGGTGATAAGTTGTAATTCAGCAGCTTCTCTTTCCAGTCTATTTCTGAAATTCCTTTGTAGTAAAACAGCTACTTTGAGATCTTGTATAGAATGTCCTGGGAGATTGAAGTGTTCTCCTACTGGTTTCTCTGTCTTGTGATTCCTGATGTCCGATTTATGTCCGTTTATTCTTTGGCGTAAGGTCTGGCCTGTTTGTCCAATATAGAGAGCTGAAGGACACTGAAGGAAGGTCTGCCGTTAGGGGAGGGGAATGAAATGCACTAGGTGTAGGAGTGTGTGTGTGTTTCCTGCTTGGCAATAGTACATATGAAAAAGATCTCAGGATTGTGCAAGATTGCAGCATGATGATGTGGCTGCATATTGGAGCTGGGACATTCTGCACGCAAAGCAGTTAACAAAGACAAGGATGGCAATTGAGGGTGAGCACAATGCTTCCTGGATCTCAATGCCTTTCATGTGGGTTCGCCCACCACAAACAAAACAGTGAAAAGACCCTGTTACTGAGTCATTCAGATTTGTCTAAGTCCCAACATCACATAACTGTTTTTGCAAGCATCTCTCTGACTCCTCAGCATTGTTATACCTACTGCCTACGTTAAATTCCTTGGCTGCTTTTAGAAATTGACCTCAACTTCCATTATGACTCTCTTTCATTTGTCCTCCCCTTGCACCAATCAGAGTCTTGGCCTAGCCAGACCTTTCTGTCTTTCCTCCAAATGGTTTGTGACCCATAAGTGGTGTTGTAGAAGTACATTCATGACAGCCTCCCATAGCTATTCCCTCAAGTGTTGATTCATTCTATATCTTCATTCTATATTCTATATCTTCATTCTATATTCTATATCTTGGAATCAGCAGAGAATACTAGGCTGGCCTCATTCTCTGGCTTCGTCTTTGCTAATACAACACAAACAATAATAAACTTGAAAGCCTCAATCTGGCTAGCCAGATCCTTCTGTCCTCCAAATGGTTTGTGACCCATCAGTGGTGTTGTAGAAGTACATTCATGACAGCCTCCCATAGCTATTCCCTCAAGTGTTGATTCATTCTAGATCTTGGAATCAGCAGAGAATACTAGGCTGGCCTCATTCTCTGGCTTCGTCTTTGCTAATACAACACAAACAATAATAATAAACTTGAAAGCCTCATATATATTTTTTTGCTGGAAGAGCCTGCTGAATCAGGCCAAAGATCCATCTTGACCAACATTCTCTTCTCACAGCGACCAACCTGATGCGTATGGGAAGCCCATAAGCAGAAAATGAGCACAACAGCACACATCACACCTGTGGTTCCCAAGCAACTGCCACTCAGGAAGGATGCCCCCCCCCCTCAACACTGGAGGTGGAACATACCAAGTGTTTCTAGTAGACATCCATAGACGTATCCTCTATGAATTGGTCTAATCCTCTTTTATAGCCATCAAAGTTGGTGGCCGTAAGGGTGGTGCTGTGGGTTAAACCACAGAGCCTAGGACTTGCCAATCAGAAGGTCGGCGGTTCGAATCCCTGCAACGGGATGAGCTCCTGTTGCTCGGTCCCGGCTCCTGCCAACCTAGCAGTTCGAAAGCACGTCAAAGTGCAAGTAGATAAATAGGTACCACTCCGGTGGGAAGGTAAACAGCGTTTCCGTGCGCTACTCTGGTTCGCCAGAAGCGGCTTAGTCATGCTGGCCACATGACCCAGAAGCTGTACGCCGGCTCCCTTGGCCAATAAAGCGAGATGAGCACCGCAACCCCAGAGTCAGCCACGACTGGACCTAATGGTCAGGGGTCCCTTTACCTTTAAGTTGGTGGCCACTACCACCTCTTGTGAAGGCAAGTTCCCTAGTTTAATTATGCATTGTGTGAAGAAGTTATTTCTTTTGTTGTCTAATGGATGCTTTCCTCCCATTGCAAATAACTGGCACAGGGAGAAGCATTTCCAATTGGGACTGCAGTGGGGTAAAGGATGAAAACCCTGCCGCCACCTTGGTCTGAACTCCCACCCTATGCCAGTTATTGTTAAATACAGCTTGGCCCTTAGGGGTCTTCTGAGAAAGAGTTTGGTACAGGTGTAATTAATAAATAACAAAGGTTGCAAGATTCAAGTGGTTTAATCAGTAGATCAATCAGCTAAGTTTTAGTTAATGAATCACGGGGGCCCTTAATCAATGGGGTGATGATTTGAGAGCACAGTTCTTAATTACTGGAACTGTTTTATTCCTGGTGTGAGACTACAGTGGGAAATGACAAACAAAATATGAAAGATGCTCTTTCTTTGAACAATGAATGGAAGCTCATATTTATTAAGCTGAAAGTTATCTTAAAAATCATTCAGTATCTCATAAAAAAACTCTTCTACTGAAGTTTGGGTAGCATCCACTCTCACCAATTGATTGATTAGTTAAAAGGCAAATGATATGATTTATTTTTATTTATTCAGCAGGATTTCTATAACGCTTAATCATCCATAACCTTTAAGCTGTTTACATAGCATACAAAGCGCTCATTAAGAAATAATTTATAAAAAGCAAGTTAACCTAAAAAATGTGAGTAAAATCAGCAGTTGTTTAAAATACGGATAATAAAATAAAATAACATCTTAACGTTACGCATCCGGCTAGGCTTGCCTAAATGAATGAAAAGTCTTTAGGAGACACTGAGAACAACACATTTTTTAAAAAAATAGGTTAATCATTTGACACCCGACTTGTAAATAATAACAATAAAAAAAATTATTTATATCCCGCCCTCCCCAGCCGAAGCCGGGCTCAGGGCGGCTAACAACAATAAAATAATACAACATTCTAAAATCATTTCATTATAAAATTACTTCAAATCAAATTGATAGCAACCATTGGGCTAGAGTTCTGTGAAGATTGCCAAAGGAGGGAGTCAGGCTGTGCCCTGCCCAAAGGCCTGGTGGAACAGCTCTGTCTAGCAGGCCTTGTGGAAAGATGTCAAGTCCCACAGGGCCCTAGTCTCTTGTGACAGAGCGTTCCACCAGATCGGGGCCACGGCCGAAAAAGCCCTGGCTCTGGTTGAGACCAGCCTAACCTCTCTGTGGCCTGGGACCTCCAAGATGTTTTTGTTTGAAGACCGTAAGAATGGTTGATAGCTTTTGAAGTTAAAAGACACCAGTGATGGAGATTGGGATTCCTGCATCCCTTTCTTGACTCACCTCTGCTCTGAAGGACAAAATGTTCCTGCCGTCTCTACCTGCATAGCTGCCTCCATTCAGCCAGAGCAGAACTTATCTGTTTCCCTGCCTGCTTGCTTGCCTTTTATTTATTTATTTATTTATTAACATAGCCATCTCCTTTGTGCCTGTTGCACATGGATGTGCATCTTCATCAGCACATCCCGACTCCCCCCGAAAAGCAGCTGCCATCGAGATGTGAAGTTTCAATCTTCTTTTGCTGTAAAGTGGGCTTCTGTTATCTCTCTCTCCACCCCCATTTCCCCACCCCTCCACATTGTTTCTTTCATAAACCTGGTCAGGGGGATGTCAAAGAAAGCATTTGCTTGTCACCACAATACTCATCAGACTGTTTCCTGAAGCTGAGGGGGGTGTCAAGATGGTTTGTTTCTCCCTTGTACCTTGCACCTCTCTTACCCCTTTCAGAAACAGTCCTGATCTTACAAGAACTCCTTTACATTGCTGATCAGAAAATTAACTTCAGATTACAGAGCGATAACAGGTCAAGGTTGCCACAGCTACGTCTCAACCGGCCTACTTACTGTCTTGTATCTGGTGGCTGGAAACATGAATGAAATTATCTTTGCAGAGCTTGTTGTTTATTTGCTTTTATTTTCCTTGGGAAAATGTGCATGATGGGGTGGCAGAGCTGGCCTTGAAACTGACTTTCGGTGAACTGCAAGCACAGTCGAAACAGGGTGGCAATATGGCCTGCTTTACAGAGGATAAACCTCTGTTTGAAGGGGGTCCGCTGTTTGAGGGACTGTCCCACTGCACACAAGGGCTTTATGCTGCCTGGACACAGCAGACAATAGTGAAACATATTGCATTTAAAGAACAAAAGTAATTTCTAAATCTGCACCTATACAGATAAATTAGCATAGGCACATTTTAAACAAACCCACACAGTGGTACCTCAGGTTTTAATTCGTTCTGGAGGTCCGTTCTTAACCTGAAACTGTTCTTAACCTGAAGCACCACTTTAGCTAATGAGGCCTTACACACCACCGCCGTGTGATTTCTGTTCTCATCCTGAAGCAAAGTTCTTAACCCGAGGTACTATTTCTAGGTTGGCAGAGTGTGTAACTTGAAGCATCTGTAACCTGAAGCATCTGTAACCCGAGGTACCACTGTATCTTCATACAGTAGGTCCTCTTTTTATGGTGAGTGATGCATCTTCTCTTTCTTACCCTGAGTCAAAGCCATCAATCAGTTTGTGTCAGTGCTTCATCTAGTATTAACTTCTCTGCTGGTAAAAATCTATTTTAGGAATATAAGAGGAACCCTCCTAGATGATGATGATGATGATGATGATGATGATATGCCGCCCATCTGACTGAGTTGCCCCAGCCAATCTGGGCAGCTTCTAACAAAATATAAAAAACACAGTAAAACATCAACCATTAAAAACTTGCCTTCAAGATGTCAAATAGTTGTTTTATCTGTTTGACATATGATCGGAGGGCATTTCACAGGGTGAGCAACACTACTGAGAATGCCCTCTGTCTAGTTCCCTGTAGCTTCAGGTCTCACAGTGAGAGAACCACCAAAAGGCCTTCAGAACTGGACCTCAGTGTCCAGGCTGCATGATGGAGGTGGAGATGCTCCTTTAGGTATATAGGGCCGAGGCCGTTTAAGGCTTTGTAAGTCCACACCAACACTTTGAATTGTGCTCAGAACTGGCCTGTCCTGTTCAGCATCCTGCATTCTCACAGTGGCCAACCAGATGGTTGCCCGTGGGAAGACCACAAGCAAGACATGAGCCAAACAGGGCTCTCCCCTCTCCAATTTCAAGCAACTGTGAGAGCCAGTGTGGTGTAGTGGTTCAGAGCGGTGGACTCGTAATCTGGGGAACCGGGTTCGCGTCTCTGCTCCTCCACATGCAGCTGCTGGGTGACCTTGGGCTAGTCACACTTCTCTGAAGTCTCTCAGCCCCACTCACCTCACAGAGTGTTTGTTGTGGGGGAGGAAGGGAAAGGAGAATGTTAGCCGCTTTGAGACTCCTTAAAGGGAGTGAAAGGCGGGATATCAAATCCAAATTCCAAATCCAAACTGGAATTCAGAAGCATGCTGTTTCTGGCAAATCAGGGCTGATAGCCATTTTGTGCAATGGAGAAGAGAAAGGAAACTGTGTTATTCTCTGAATGGCTCCATCTTCTCTGGGTGCACCTCCATGTGATGTGCATCAGATCCTTTTAAAAAATGGTCCTTTTAAGTGGTCACACTCCAGCAGTGGAATACCTGTTCCAGAGAGGCTTACCCAGCATCTACCTTGATGTCATTCTTATTTTCCCAAGTCTCATAATCTGCCTCTTCTTTATATATATATCTGAATTATGGTTTATTGATATGCTGTTTTCACAGGTTATATTGATTTATTGTGTGCAGTTTTAATTTGCTTCTTTCTTTGTTGCAAGCTGCCCTGATAATATGGCTGTAGGGCAGGCAACATGCAAATATTTTGATCAGATAAAGAGATTGTGTATGTGCATTTTCACATATTGTTAAAACAGACCAGTCTGGCAGTGACTGCATCTTTTGTTTCCCAAATTCCCATGTGCCTTTCTGGAATCCACTGGGCACTATTACTGATGCAAGCCATGGGACCCATGAGCCAGTGGCTTGTGGATCTCACAGAAATTGTTTGTGATCTCAGGGGCTCGGCTAAATAACATAGAGTCCACACATGGCTGAAATGCGTAAGCACACAGCGTGCATTGTGTCACAGAAGATGTTGGAAAGATTCCTGAAACAAGCATCTCCTTGGTCTTTTGTGAACAGGTTGCTGAGTTGTCCCCTGCCTAAATCCACATGTGTGTAGAATAATAGGCTATTTTTCTCTACTCTTGATAGCTTTGTGTGTCTTTGTGTGCATGTCACCATGAACTTTCTTTCCCGCCTGCCTTGCATTCCAGGCTCTCTCATGGTTCCCTTTCATCTTTTATTCAGATACGTTCGGATAAGGACAGCGAGATCCACATAAGATACAGCATCACTGGTGTGGGAGCTGACCAGCCACCTATGGAAGTCTTCAACATTGACCCTGTGTCTGGGAGAATGTACGTGACCCGTCCGATGGATAGAGAAGAAAGAGCATCCTATCATGTAAGCATGCAGCTTCTAGTATTTTGAGGCTTTCAGTCCTCAAATATTTTCTTCTCTTACCTTCTTGTTGGAGCTGACAATCTCAAAGCACATCTCAATCAGAATTAAGCACAGAATACACAGTTTTGACAGCACCGAAACCAATCCATCAGCTCCTAACTGGGGGCATAAGCGCAGGGCAACAATTGTGCTTTAGAAATTATTTGAGGGCAAGGCTGAAAACGAGTGAGCTCCTGGTTTATTTATACCCTGCCCTCTACCCCACCCCACCCCCCAAAAATGGTTTTCAGAGCAGCTTTCAAAAATCAGTTCTAAGAGAGTCTCTGGCACATGAGGAAAAATGAAAGGGAGGGAGGAGGACAAAACTAGCTCAAGGACCAGTTCTTAACGTTACTATGGGTCTGTGCTAGAGCATTCACTTCCTCATAGGTCAGATCCCTGACCAGAGATGGTGATTAAACATCCAGACCAGTGGAACAAGGCATCTAGCTGATTAGGAAGAAGATAAATAACCAGAATGACATCTTATGGCAGGAGTGATGAACCTCATTACATCTTCCAGGCCTCCCCATTTGACATGTCAGACCGTTTTCACCAAACCACAGCCACCTCCCCTAGGACACCAGGTGTGGGGTAGCTAAAGATGTGCCTGGGTCAAAGCAGTTTTGTACTTTTCAAGCCACAGTGATCAGCTGATTGTCCGAATGGACAAAAAAATGATCATTGTGATGTCAGGTGATTATAGCTCCTTACCTATCAAACTTGGCCCATGAGAGGTGGGGGAGATCCTGCCTTCTAGCTGGATCCCCTTCGCCACCTCTGTCTTAGAGGAAGATCTGTGGTGATCAGTATTATCTACTAAAATGTCTCATGTAGCAATCATGACACTTTTGCTCCTTTTTAAACGTTGCATGGCCTCCCATAGGAAGCCCATATGTCCGTATCAGGCTTCTCTTGGTTGCTTGCATGAGAAGTCTGGTATCTGAAGTACTTTGCATGTTTTTTAAAATTTCTTTTATCATTTATTCATTTATTACATTCACTTTGGAGCCAAGAACCTGATGGCTGCTATATTCAGATATTAAAGGCATGCCAACCCAAAGAGGTGACTATCTGTCTGGCATAAGAGTTTTCATCACATCAGAAAATATGCAGAAAGCTTATGGAGTGCCCAGTTTTTCCACTTACAGTTAGAAACATAGGGAACTGCTTTACACTGAGTCAGAAAACTGGTCCACGTTACTAAAGATTGTCTACAGCAGGCATGGCCAAACTTGGTCCTCCAGCTGTTCTGGGACTACAACTCCCATCATCCCTAGCTAACAGGACCAGTGGTCAGGGATTATGGGAACTGTAGTCTCAAAACAGCTGGAGGCCATGCCTGGTCTACAGTGACTGGCAGCAGCAGTACTGGTTTCAGATAGGAGCCATTCCTACACTACCCGGAAATGCCAGGATTTGAACCTGGGACCTTCCTGTGTACAAGGTAGATGTTCTACAAATCAGCTATGGCCCCCCTGCAATTTGCATCTGTGTGCTTGCATTTTTCAAAAGCATTTATCCCTTCCTATCTTGTACTATATTTCTATCTTCATCCTTCAGTTCTGCTCTAGTAATCGCAAGTTTATCAACCACTGACTCACCAAAACCTTACCAATAGTTTTGTGCCTCTTCCTTCTTGATACTGCAAACCTGTTACTATTTTCTTGCAAGCCAAAATGTCTTGCCAACATCCTGTCCTGCGCAGCAATCTGCCACCTGCCCATCTGGCACCCAAAATTCTGTCCAGCCTTCTCCATCTTCCCATTCCCAACATTCATCTGCTACAACAATCTCAGTACACCAGAGTTCAGGTTTTTGTGTTTTCCCTGAAGAAATACAAGAGTCTGAAGAAAATAGTCAGCTGCTTTCTGGAAATCAGAGCCACCTGGGCGAGGTTTGCTTCTTACAAAAAGGCTGCAAGAGAGATCCTCATAATATAGGGATGGGGGATTAATTCAATTCTGTTTGCATTTCAAGGTAAACCTACCGAATTAACATTTTGCAAAGCGAAGCATAGCCGCCCTTTGAAATGTGCTCTTCTCCAATTTTCGCAGTGCAGTTCTCCAGCCAAATGTGTAGAAAACACATATATTAGAGAAAATTGCACATACAAATGCATATATTACTGAAAATAGCATATAGACATGCATTGTATTGGGGGAAATTGCTTTGCAGAAATGAGTATATATAGGCAATATTGCATACAATATTAGGAGCATTTGCACTAAAATCCTGATGAATTTTGGTGGCAGTGCTCCATAAGGAAGGAGGTGGTCTTTCAGATATTTGGGGCCTGAGTCATTCAGGGATTTAAGCATTAAAGTGAGCACATTGAATTGGGTCTAGAAATGAACTTGCAGCCAGCCCAGGACCTTTTGAATGCAGGAATTGACTTTACCACTAAGCTATAGGTAAAGGTAAAGGGACCCCTGACCATTAGGTCCAGTCGTGGCTGACTCTGGGGTTGCGGCGCTCATCTCGCTTTATTGGCTGAGGGAGCTGGCGTATAGCTTCCGGGTCATGTGGCCAGCATGACTAAGCCGCTTCTGGTGAACCAGAGCAGCGCATGGAAATGCCGTTTACCTTCCCGCCAGAGTGGTACCTATTTATCTACTTGTACTTTGACGTGTTTTCGAACTGCTAGGTTGGCAGGAGCAGGGACCGAGCAACAGGAGCTCACCCCGTCACGGGGATTCGAACCGCCGAACTTCTGATCAGCAAGTCCTAGGCTCTGTGGTTTAACCCACAGCGCCACCCGCGTCCCTACCACTAAGCTATAGCCCTTGCTCAAAATCTATTGCTTCCCACACATGGATGCAAAAACCTGTCTGCATCCTATATACTGAATGACCTCCTGTGATCCCCAGAAAATATCTGAAGTCTTTTGCCTCCTGTGCTGGCAATGGGTGGACGCAGAGCAGAGCCTCTGAGCCAAATGGCTTTCCAAATGGATGCAATCAAGTAACTATGAATTTATAAGGACTGCTTGCACTGACTTCATCTTCTTAAAGAGTTCCATGGCAAGCACTGATCCCGCCAAGCTGTGTTTGCTTTGTCACACATTGAACTCTGTTGGCACTGCTTGTGGACAGAGGTGGAGGGACGACTAAACTATATTACCTCCTTAGCTGGAGGGAAGAAGAGATTTCCCCAGAGTTAAAGGGGAATCTAAGGGAAAGTTATTTTATCCTCCTTGAACAAAAGCAATTATTTTCTCCAGTGATCCCGGCGAAATATGAAGCAAAAGGAATATTTGAGACTTGGGCTTTGTGCTGCTTCGGAGCTGTCAGTAATGTTTCACTGGTGGCAGACCATAATAACTGGGGGATAATTGGGGGGAATGGTCTCAGAATAATGCCTTTGATGGAGTCATTAGGATTCCAGCATTAGAAACTCACAGTCCAAAAGAAATAACTTTATCTGTCATAATGACGACTTTCGGCGACCTGGGACTACTTTATAAAAAGCGTTCATTAATAAATATACTGAGTTAAGACAATGGCTTTCAAGGTTGCTTAGAAATGGGTGCCTCTATCTCATTATGATATATTCATGGCTAGGGGTGAGAACGTTGAGTTTATAATTCCAAAAAGAACTTCCTTTAATCATAGATCTTGAGTTTAGCCATCTAGCAATACATTAAAATCATTTAATCATAAGGCTGGCTATGCTTAGCCTGGAAAAGAGGAGACTGAGAGGAGATAAGATAGCCATCTTCAACTATCTAAATGGCTGTCGCATGGAAGATGGAGCAAGCTTGTTTTCTCCTGCTCCAGAGGGTAGGACCCAAACCAATGGCTTCAAGTTACAAGGAAGGAGATTCCAACTAAACATCAGGAAGAACTTTCTGGCAGTAAGAGCTGTTGACAGTGGAACAGAGTCCCACAGAAGGTGGTGGACTCTCATTTCTTAGAGTTTTTTAAGCAGAGGAAGGCGATCTCTCATTGATGCTTTAGCTGAGATTCCAGCATTGCAGGGGGTTCAGCTTCTTTCTTCTTCTTCTTCTTTGGGGATCACTCATAGCCAAGGAAGATTGTTTTCCATGAACACAGTCTTAACAGTGTGTCCGCAGGTGACTGTAGAGGCCAATACTAGATCCACACGTCCTTCTACAGTGAGGACATAGATTTCCAGGTGGGAGTTAATCATGGTGAGGGTTTGCCAAACGTGCCTTCCTCTTAGCTCGTTTTCCCTTTTCACCCTGAGTTCATGCTTCCTCTAAGTCCATGACACCTTTGGTAAAGGCTGTTCTCCAATTACAGTGCTTGCAGGCCAGTGTTTTCCAATTGTCAACATTTATTCTGCATTTCTTTGGATTTGCCTTGAGAGAGTCTTTAAACCTCTTTTGTTGACCACCAGCATTACACTTTCCATTTTTAAGTCCGGAACAGAGTAGTTGCTTTGGAAGATGATAATCAGGCATCCGCACAACATGACCAGTCCAACAAAGTTGATGTTGAAGAATCATTGCTTCAACACTGGTGATCTTTGCTTCTTCCAGTACACTGACATTAGTTCACCTGTCTTCCCAAGCAATGTGCAAAATTTTTCAGAGACAGCCTTGATGGAATCTTTCGAGGAGTTGGAGATGGCTTATATAAGTGGTTCATATATCACAAGCGTACAGTAAAGTTGGTAATACAATAGCTGTGTAAACAAGCATTTTGGTTTCCCTGCTATGTCCTAGTCCTCAAACACTCTGTGCTTCAAAGCTGCACTCACAGAGCTCAGGCTGCCTTCAGATGTCTTCTAAAGGTTGTATTGTTATTTATCTCCTTGGCTCGGGGGTCGCAGAACTCCATACCCTTCAACATTTCTCTGATGAAAATAGGGATGTTCTGGGATCAAATTAGAAACCAGGACAGCTTCTGTAAACCTGGAACTGTTCCTGGAAAATAGGGACACTTGGAGGGTCTCCTACAGGCATGAAATGCAATGAAGATACCTAGATTAGCAGATTCACATAAACCCTCTTTGAGCACATGCAGAGATCTGCGTCGTCCTACTGTTGCCTTTCGGTGTCCAATTTCCAAATCAATTAAAATCAGAATTAGTGTAGATATTAATCGGAGTTCTGTTTAATTCCATCCCTAGTTTTCAACAAATGCTTTCCTTTTAACCTAATTGCACTGCTTCGTGATCACAATTATTATATCATTGTGTGTATTTTTTTAATTGTCCATGTTCATCATCCATTTCCCTAATTAACACCAACCTTATTTTTTGTGTGTACCAAGGGGGAATAGAGTAATTTTCGAATTAATTTGGTTGATGTGTAATGAAAGTTGCTTGGGATAGAACTGTTGGCAAAATCTTCAATACTTCAGTCTTCAACAAATGTTGAAGGGAGATCTTTGGAACCAAAGATACAACAACACATTACCAGGTTCTCATGTATCGCTGGGGGGAAAGAGAACTAAAAAAGATATAGATTTACATAACATTTACATCTACTTGTTTATATGTATAGATACAAATTTAGGGTGGAATTAAACCAACTTTTACTCAGAGTAGAGCTACTGAAATTCATATAGCTTCATCTTATTCAGTAATTTAATTTAGTGGGTCTACTCTAAATACAGGAAGAACCTTCTAACAGTAAGAGCTGTTTGACAGTGGAATGGACTCTCTCAGGAGAGATTAGAGAACTGGGCCAAAACAAACAAGATGAATTTTAACAGGGAGAAATGTAAAGTATTGCACTTGGGCAAAAAAAAATGAGAGGCTCAAATACAAGATGGGTGACACCTGGCTTGAGAGCAGTACATGTGAAAAGGATCTAGGAGTCTTGGTTGATCACAAACTTGACATGAGCCAACAGTGTGACGCGGCAGCTAAAAAAGCCAATGCAATTCTGGGCTGCATCAATAGGAGTATAGCATCTAGATCAAGGGAAGTAATAGTGCCACTGTATTCTGCTCTGATCAGACCTCACCTGGAGTACTGTGTCCAGTTCTGGGCACCACAGTTCAAGAAGGACACTGACAAACTGGAACGTTTCCAGAGGAGGGCAACCAAAATGGTCAAAGGCCTGGAAACGATGCCTTATGAGGAACGGCTAAGGGAACTGGGCATGTTTAGCCTGGAGAAGAGGAGGTTAAGGGGTGATATGATAGCCATGTTCAAATATATAAAAGGATGTCACATAGAGGAGGGAGAAAGGTTGTTTTCTGCTGCTCCAGAGAAGCGGACACGGAGCAATGGTTCCAAACTACAAGAAAAAAGATTCCACCTAAACATTAGGAAGAACTTCCTGACAGTAAGAGCTGTTCGACAGTGGAATTTGCTGCCAAGGAGTGTGGTGGAGTCTCCTTCTTTGGAGGTCTTTAAGCAGAGGCTTGACAACCATATGTCAGGAGTGCTCTGATGGTGTTTCCTGCTTGGCAGGGGGTTGGACTCGATGGCCCTTGTGGTCTCTTCCAACTCTATGATTCTATGATTCTAGGAGGTTGTGAACTCTCCTTCCTTGGAGGTTGTAAAGCAGGGACTGGATGGCCATCTGTCATGGATTCTTTAGTTGGGATTTCTGCATTGCAAGGGGCTGGACTAGATGATCCCTGGAGATCCTTGAGGATGCCTTCAAGTGCAGTTTTCCAGGCTGAGAGAAATTCCTTAATGTATTCTCTCTCATCACAGTAGTGCGGTGATGGGAAGAGTACTAGAGACAGCCCCCTTAAGCCCAACCAATTATGACTAGACTAAGTTCACCTTGAGTCAGGGGCAAAGAAAGGCGTTGTAACACCCGGGGCAGGTGTCACTACGTAGGGCGCATGTGCGGCAGCACTATGTACGATGCATGCGCCGTACGTAGCGACGCCGCACATGCGCTGTATAGTGGTTTGCCACCGGTGCCACTCCAGCTGCAGCCGCAAGCAGAGGATCCCGGCACTGTCCGTACGGTGTTGGAGTGGCGCCGGCAGCAAACCACTATACAGCGCATGTGTGGCGTCACTACATATGGCACATGCGTGTGACGCTGCACATGCACTGTACTTAGCGGTTTGCTGCCGGTGCCGGCATCCTATGCTCGCGGCTGTAGCCATGAACGGAGGATCCTCCAAAGGTGGCTAAGGCAGCGCGATGGCTGCTCAAGCTGCCATGGGCCCCCGCAGGGTGACTTCTTGGCACCCCCGCAAACATGGAACCTGCCACACAGACACACACCCCGGTGCAACGCCACTGCCTTGAGTTAACAAACCTGCGGCTGGGCTGGGCTGGGCCACTTCTTACTGCAGGTGGGAGCTCACATGATGGAACTTTCCTACATCCAAAGAAACTCCTTCCAGGGTAGTAAAACAAGGTTCGTAGGAAAGAGATATTCCAGTATAGTCATACCTTGGGTTACAGACACTTCAGGTTGTGTTTTTTTGGTTTACGGACCCGCCGAAACCCAGAAGTACCGGAACGGGTTACTTCCGGGTTTCGGCGGTTGCACATGCGCCGAATCGCTAAATCGTGCTTTCCACATGTGCAGAAGCACTGAATCGCAACCTGTGCGTGCGCAGACACAGCGCTGTGGGTTGCAAATGTGCCTCCCGCAAGGATCATGTTCGCAACCTGAGCATCCACTGTAGTCATTTGCATGGAACGTACTGCAATCAGTGCTATTTTTCTATAAAAGTAAGTGCCAACACAAATGCATCCCTTGTTCTCTTATAATTGCAACGGCGCCCACCTGAGCAGTGCCTGAACTGAGTTCCAGTGAGTTCCGGCTGGGAAAAAACCCTGAATGTAATGACATCTGAGGAAAAGAGTGTTTCCCAAGCCTACTTTGGTGTCAGGATTTGCTTGGTAGGCATTGCTTTCTGTGTCATCACCTCAGGCCAGCAGCACAAGAGAGAGAAACATTTGGTGGCAGTTCCACATCTCTAAAAAGGCCTCCCAGTGGAGACCCCGCAGCCAGGCTCCCTCTCTGGACTTCTTTCACTATAGGCCGAAACTTTCCTCTTTCAACTGGATTTTACTGTTTAAGATTTTACTGCTGCTGCTGCTCCTGCCAGCTTTTGTATTTCTGTTTTAGACTGCTGCTCCATAGAGCTTTCTGATGTTTGTGTGTGTTCTGTATGGATGTTCTGTGATGCTCTTCTGTGAGCTCTGCAAGCTGAAGAGTGAGGTATAAATAACTATCTAGAAATAACTCAGAGTAATTCAAAAAGTCACAAGCTACGGACAAACTGCCCAAAATGAGAATGATACTCAAGAGCTTTGGACAAAACTACCGAGAGCAGGAACAACTGTAGGAATGGTGCTTCTGCCATGCATCTAGATAGATAGATAGATGATAGATAGATAGATAGATAGATAGATAGATAGATAGATAGATAGATAGATGGATACCTCAGGTTAAGAACTTAATTCATTCTGGAGGTCCCTTCTTAACCTGAAACTGTTATTAACCTGAGGTACCACTTTAGCTAATGGGGCCTTCTGCTGCCGCCATGCCGCCGCATTGTGATTTCTGTTCTCACCCTGAAGCAAATTCTCATCCTGAAGCAAAGTTCTTAACCCAAGGTACTATTTCTGGGTTAGCGGATTCTGTAACCTGAAGCGTCTGTAACCCGAGGTACCACTGTAGATAGAGATGATAGATGATAGATAGATAGATAGATAGATAGATAGATAGATAGATGATAGATATAGAATCTTTATTTGCATCAGCCACTAGCCATAGCAATAAAATAAAATGTACTGAAGACAGAGGTAAAAACTTAACCATAGAAAATACATTTTGGGGTTTACATCAATAATCAAGTAATAGATCTTATTCTAATTGCCCCCGCTAAAAACCTTGCAGTTTTTGCTGTCACCTGATCACCTTGATCTGCTAGAAGAAAGGACACAGTAGCATTGGTTGAGCGACCCAGCATTGACAATAATAGAGGGGTAATAACCTCACTCCTCAAATCTTTGTAAAGAGTGCAAGCCAGAAGCACATGAGCCACTGACTCAGTACTGCCCCCTCCCCCAGGGACAACCATTTTTTCAGTGGAATTTTTTGAAATCGACCCTCAAGTACAGCCGAAGGCAGTATATTCAATCTTGCGAAAGTGAAAGCACGTCTCTATTTTGGAATTGTTAAATTCTGCAAATAGGGTGCCCGAGTGTCTGACTAGGTGGGAAATAATTATTTATGATTATGATTATAATTTATGATTATGATTATAATCATATCATGGGCAAAATTTCCTTATTGTGGCCAGATTATTCTGTCGCTTGCTATCATATAAAAGGTAAGGGGACCCCTGACCATTAGGTCGAGTTGTGACCAACTATGGGGTTGCGGCGCTCATCTCGCTTTATTGGCTGAGGGAGCTGGCGTATAGCTTCCGGGTCATGTGGCCAGCATGACTAAGCCACTTCTGGCAAACCAGAGCAACACACGGAAATGCTGTTTACCTTCCTGCTGGAGCGGTACCTATTTACTTGCACTTTGACGTGCTTTCGAACTGTTAGGTTGGCAGGAGCAGGGACCGAGGAACGGGAGCTCACCCCGTCGCGGGGATTCGAACTGCCGACCTTCTGATCAGCAAGTCCTAGGCTCTGTGGTTTAACCCACAGCGCCACCCGCGTCCCTTTGCTATCATATAGGTGCTGTCTAATTAAATTATTTGCTTTACTGAAGCCCAGTGTTAGTAACTGTTGTGGTGAAAAACCAGAAAAGTAAAGCTTTTGGTTGACAATTTTAGTCCAAGCATCTAAGCTGCACAGAACACCAGAGTCCTGTCTGAAACCTTAAGAATGCTGATTGTCCATTCTTATTTGGGAGCCCATTTTCTCCTATGTCCTACATTTAGAAAAACACTGACAGTTGATTAGTCTAACAAGATCACCTCTTGGATTAAGAGTCAGTAGCTGTGGCCCAAACCTCTGAACAGGAAAATCAGCGGATAAATATTTGCGCAGCCCACATCAGAAATTGCAAGGGTTTCCTTTTTAACCTGTGGTGGTGCCAGTTGCAAAGTACAGAAAAAAAATCATTCCAGTCTATGGATTTTAATTAATTCCATAGACAAGTTGATAGCCTTTGGACTTCATTAAGTCTCCAGGCCTTCATCTTTTAATTAAGAGCAGCCTGACAAGATCAGACCAATGGTCGATCTAGACAAATACGTCATTTTCAACAGTGGCCTCTTGTATTTATTCTAAAGGAAGTCCACTTCATCACAGAAAAATAGCCAGGTAGTGAATTCTCCATAGCACAAAATCCCAGCTTCTGCACACCAAGCATACAGAGTCTGCAGTCATTATGAATAATGCATTTTTGAGCATTTTTTTCTGCCTCTGGTTTCTCTGTGATTTATTCTGTCTTCAGTAACTCAGGAAAGCCCACAAGCAGAGTGTAGATTCCATGTGCATGTGTTAGAAACATTGGGAGTTGCCTTAGACAGAGTTAGACCACTGGCCCATCTAGCTCAGTACACTGACTGGGTTTTTCCAGGGTTTCAGGCAGGGGGCATTCCTAGCCCTAGCTGGTGATGTCAGGATTTGGGCCTGGGACCACCTCCATGCAGAGCAGATCCTCTGGTCTGCCACTAAGTTGTCTCCCTTCCCCCTGAGTTCCAATGTTGTCTGCTGCCTCCATTCGGACCCTCCAAGTGTCCCTATTTTCAGGGACAGTCCTGGATTTACAGCCTCAGTTTCTGATTTGATCCCAGAATGTCCTGCTTTTCCTTAGAACATCCCTATTTTCATAGGAGATATGTAGGAAGGTATGGCGTTATTTGACACACACACCCCCGAGCCAAGGAGATAAATAACTATACAACCTTTAGAAGACATGTGAAGATGACACTGTATAGGGAAGTCTGTTTAATGTTTTAGTATGTTTTTATATATGTTGGAAACCACCCAGAGTTGTTGTTGTTGTTGTTGTTGTTGAATAGGACACCCCTATTTTCACTGAAGAAATGTTGGAGGGTATGTCCATTGCCCCAACAAGGCAAATCAGGCCTGTGGTGGTAGTACAGTTAGGTGCATACCGAAGATTGTTGCAACTGAACCCCATGTAGCTTGAGCTTCAAAAGTAGCCTGCAATGTGCTATGGAGGTCTGTGGTTCAGAGCGACAAAAATCAGCCATCCTGCTACCTGCTCTAATGGATCCATGTGCAACCGTTCCCATGTGGCAAACTACTGAACTGCAGGTAGCACCTTTTGGGCTTGTACTGACTCCACCTCCCAGGGGGTGGGCATTTGGGCCACATCTGGATAGCAAGGAGTACAAAATGAGCTCACGGGTTCTCCTGAGCCTAGCTTGATGTCATGAGTCCAGGTTCCTGGCTTGATAACACAGCAAGCGTAGTTACCGTATTTTTCGCCCCATAGGGCGCACTGGCCCATAGGGCACACCTAGCTTTTTTTGGGGGGGAGAATAAAGAAAAAAAAAATTCCCCCCCCAGGCGCGGGGCTGGGGAAGCCCGAGCTTCCCCTGACCCCAGCCCCCAGAGCAGGCTGCTATCCGCAAGCCTAGGGAGCCCGGTGGGAAGTCGCGCCGGTCTCCCCAGGATTGCGGATATCTGCCTGAAGCCCGGGGTGCGCTCCACTGCGCACCCTAGGCTTCGGGATGCAGGCAGCTCTCCGCAAGCCATGGGAGCCCGGCGCGACTTCCCGGCGGGCTCCCACGGCTTGCGGAGAGCTGCCCGAAGCCCAGGGTGCACTCCACTGCGCGTCCCGGGCTTTGGGATGCAGGCTGCTATCCGCAAGCCTAGGGAGCCCTGCGGGAACTCCCGCGGGCTCCTCAGGCTTGCGGATAGCTTCCTGAAGCCTGGAGAGCGAGAGGGGTCGGTGCGCACCGATCCCTCTCGCTCTCCAGGCTTCAGCAAAAGCCTGCATTCGCCCCATAGGACGCACACACATTTCCCCTTCATTTTTGGAGGGGGAAAAGTGCGTCTTATAGGGCGAAAAGTACGGTAATTTAAAAAGAAGATTTATTGCAACAACAAACAGAAATCTCCAGGCGGCCCTAACAAGCCGCCAGCATTATCAATCATGGTGACCCTTCTGAAGACTGCTTCCAGTTTTGACAGAAGATACTGAACTTACGTACTTTACATCTCTTGCTCTGCTTCCTGTCTAACATTCTACGACATCAGGGGCTGATTGGCTCAGCTCCAGCCTCTTCTTGTCCTGACAAGCTGTCACTGTGTAAGCTCGTGCCTTTTTGCATGTCTGGAGAGTTTTGGCTGTCTTCCAGCCCGCTCTCCAATGTTCCCTTGGCAACCTGCATTCCACTGTCCAGAGGAGTTGCCTCTAACTGCTGTATTCTTTGCTCAGCCTGATTAACCTCTGAGCTTCTCTGTTCCTGGCTGCGATTTGCAGCCAACTGCAAATCTTCACTGAGAGCTGTCTCATTCCTGACACTTGTGCCCTCATGTGCTTCTGCAGCCTTGCTCAATCTTTGGTCCTGACTTCTAGTTTGGTCCGTCATCCTGCCACCCAGTTTGCCCTTTAGTCCTGAACAGCACAGAGTTAAACGATGGTGTTCACTCCTATAAGATGAGCTTGGGTAAGTTTAGGAGAGAATCAGACATATTCATGGAGGTTGAGGCTACTAACTCTGATAGCTACGTTCCACTTCTATTGTTGGAGGCAGTGTGTCTCTGAATGTCAGTTTTAGGGAATTGAAACTGGGGAAATTACCATTGGGCTCAAGTTCTACTTGTGGGCCTCCCAGAGGTATCTGGTTGTCCACCATGACAAGAGTGCATTTATTGCATTTGTTAAAAAAAGACAAAGAAGAAACCGAGCCTCATTTTTAGTCCTTAAATGTATATTTTGTACTTTGTAATTCTAAAATAATGAAATATGTATGATACGTCCATTCCCCACCTGTGTATTTACAGCTTTGCTGCTTCCCTGCTTAGCAATCCCCACTTGTGTTAGATGCAGCTATTCAATAATGTCAAAGGGCAAAGGGCAGATTGCCCTTGGGGTGGGGGAAAAAGTAATTCTCGGCTAGAATTAAAGTTATTATCTTCAAACTGAAATGGCGATGGATTCCTTCTTTGCTCTATCTCCAGCTCAGAAAAAACACCTCCTTTCTGAGATAAAGCAGAGAGCAAAGCAGATATCTCATCCTTTCACATCTGCCTCCCCATCCTCCCTTCCCTTCCCAGACAAAGTTTTAATTATATTTGATAGCTCTTCTTTGAAATCTCCAGGAGTTAAGTAATTTCTTTGCACTGTAAGCCTATCGGCGTGTCGCCTGCACTGCCCCACATACATATGCATTCGCTCGCGGTTTGCACTCGAGCAAAAAGCAATTCAGCGAGCAAGTGTCTCGTAATCTCACTTAAAGCTGCTGCCGTGATACACGCAGACAAGCCCTGGTTGACACATCTGTTTAATGGCACATTTGTGTCAAGAGCTGGGCTGGCAAGTGGGGATTCCCCAAGCAGAGGTTCCGGTGAAGGATGCTTGGCAAATATAGTCTTTGCGGATACCAATATGAACTAACCTGATCTGAGCTTTCCACATGAATTTGCAAATCACTTCTAGGGAAGGAGGGACACACTGTAATCTGGTCCATCCCAGTTCTCAGAGGGAACAGGACTCAACCCATTCTGCCCTGCTTCCAGGTGGATTTTTAATGGAATGTCCTTACAAACCTACCAGGCTATCTAGCTATCTATCTATCTAGCTAGCTAGCTAGCTAGCTATTTGATTAATAAGTCTCTACTTGTGGCACATCTCAAAGCACATTTTCACAAAATGCTTAGATAAAGCAAGTGGGTATGTAAGAACAATTCAAAACCACTACATCTATAAAAACAGATAAAGCAATTACATGGATAAAAAAAACAATTTCAAACCCAAGACAAGTAGCTACTGGGATCAGAATCTCCATTTAGAAAGTTTGCTTTAAATATACATTTAAAACCATCTTACTGTGTGGTCCGAGGATTGTGGTCTGCTTTCATTCCCCCAGCTTTTCCCCCTTTAACGTTTCTGAAATTGTGTATCCATCTTATCACAGCCTGAGCAGTTATCTGCTTGATATTGTGCACCTTGAATGAACATAGAACAACTCCCTTCCCATGGAGCAATGGGGTTTCATGCTGTTTCGGGAGGAATTTGCAGGAAAAAACCAACCCAAATCAAAACTATGGCTGTAATTGTAATCTTACCTACGCAGGAGTAAGCCCCACTCAAGTCAGTCAGTCTTACTTCTGAGAAGACACGTTTGGGCTTGCAGCCTCAGGTGTTCACTGCCTTTCACACCTCCAGTGCAGATCGCCACTCAAAAAAATATTTTCAAAAAATATTAAGGCACAATTTGAGAATAAATACTTTCAGAAATGCATACTTTCTAAGAATAGGTATTTAAATGTGAATTTTGTGCATATTCCATCAGCTCCAGCTGGTGACCCAGCTATACCCCTACCTGCACAGGAAAACCTAACTTCTGTTATCTGTGCTCTGGAAACCTCTAGGTTAGATTACTGCAATATGTTAGGTGTGGGGCTGCCTCTGAAAACGGTTCAGAAACTTCAGCTGGTGCAGAATTCAGTGGCCAGGTTGCTCACCAGGGCAAAACAGTTTGAGCATATTACAACGATCCTGGCGCAACTGCACTGACTGCCAATTAGTTTCTGAGCCCGATTCAATGTGCTGGTATTTGTCTGTAAAGCCTTAAACGGCTCAGAACTGCAATACCTCAAGGACCGCCTCTCCCTATGATGTTGCTGTTGTTGTTGTTTAGTCGTTTAGTCATGTCCGACTTTTCGTGACCCCACGGACCAGAGCACGCCAGGTACTCCTGTCTTCCACTGCATCCTGCAGTTTGGTCAAACTCATGTTGGTAGCTTCGAGAACACTGTCCAACCATCTCGTCCTCTGTCGTCCCCTTCTCCTTGTGCCCTCCATCTTTCCCAACATCAGGGTCTTCTCCAGGGAGTCTTCTCTTCTCATGAGGTAGCCAAAGTATTGGAGCCTCAACTTCATGATCTGTCCTTCCAGTGAGCACTCAGGGCTGATTTCCTTCAGAATGGGTAGGTTTGATCTTCTTGCAGTCCATGGGACTCTCAAGAGTCTCCTCCAGCACCATAATGTAAACCTATGTAAACCGGCCCAAACCCTGCAATCATAATCTGAGGCCCTTCTGCATGTGACTCCACCACAAGGGGTTGGCAACATGTGAATGGGCCTTTTCTGCAGTGGCTCCCCACTTGTCAAATACTCTTCCCAAGGAGGCTCACCTGGAGCCTTCATTACATATCTTTAGGCACCAGGCAAAAACGTTTGTCTTCAACAAGGCCTTTGGTTGATGAACATTCTACAGCATTTTAAATGTGTCTGTGAAAGGAGGGTTATTGGTTTGCTTTTGTTCATATTTTTATTTTGTATTTTTGTGCTGTGAACCACCCTGCCATCTTGGAATGAAGGGCAGTATACAAACTTAATAAAAATAAAATATAATAATAGTAATAATAGTAGTAGTAGTAGTAGTAGAAAAAAATTATTTATACCCTACCCTTCCCAGTTCAGAAAACTGGGCTCAGGGCTGCTAACAACAAATTTAAAACACTTAATTGATGCAACAAAAACCAGCATAAAATACACTATAAAGCATGAATAACAATAAATTCAAAAATCAAAAATCAATTTGGGGAGAGGGATCCATCCAATAAACATCAGATGATCATCAGGCCTAGCTTGCTAAATTAGTCCTATTTGGGCCAGTGAGGAGACCAGGAGAGAATTAGCTATGGGATCCCAGAGCGGGTAATCTTCATAAAAATGGAAGGGGGGGAAGGAAGGGGGGGGGAAGATCAGGCTAAGTTCAAATTGAAAGCCAGACAGAATAGCTCTGTCTTACAGGCCCTGTGGAAGGAAGTTAAATCCTGCAGGGCCCTGGTCTCATGGGACAGAGCATTCCACCAGGTCGGAACCATCACTGAGAAGACCCTACTGGGACTGAGATTGATTCTCCAGCATCTTCAGGTAGAGGTGAGAAGGAATTATGGATGGAACCCTGAAGGACCACTGCCACCAAGCGAAAACAATACTGATCTGGATAGGCCAATGATCTGACTCAATATCAGGCAGGTTCCTATGTCCCTAAGTCTCTACATGTACACCTCCACCCCGGCAAGCAAGAGATGTTATCCCAGTTCAAGGGCAGATTCCAGCCAGGCAAAAGCATTCAAGAATGATGCAGAGCAAGGCTGGTGAGGGGTATGATCTGGGGAGAGGAGCATGGCCTGGGAAGAGGGGGAAATGGAAGAGAAATGGACTGAATTTTGTTCCTGTGTTTTCACATCAAGACACGCTGGGGAAATATGTGCAGAAAACCACTCCCCCCCCCCTCAGATAATGCGTCAAAAGAACTGTGTCAAATAGAGGTGACAAAGGATGACATTTAAAAATAACAAGTCATGGAGAATTGGTGGCATTTGAGGATTATTGAAGAGCTAAGATATGAAACTGCTGAACTATTAACTAAAATATGCAACTTCTCCATAAAAAATACCTTCTTAACCCATTGACTGGAAGGTAGCCAAAGTAAAACCAATTTATAAAAGTAGCCAGGTGGGATCCAAGAAATTACAGGCATGTCAACCTAACTTCTGTCTCTAATAAATCAGTCGAAAGCATGATTAAGACTAGAATTGTTAAACCTTTAGAAAAATAAGCCTTGCTTAGGAAAAGGCAGCATGGCTTCTGCAAAGGGATGCTTCCCTTCGCTAGCTTTTTAACCTTTCCTTTTAACAAATTACTCACGAAAGAACCCTGAAGAAACTTAGCAATGTTGGGATGAGAAAAGCAGAGCTCCTACCATTCCAGTTAATGGATTTTAAAACAAGAGGTTAGGAATAAATGGATAACCTTTCACAACCAAGGGAAAAGAACATAAAGGTGTGTGTGTGTTTTCCCCTCCTGTTAATATTATTTAGTGTATTTATAAAATGTTTCAGGGTCAGAGATAGAATGCGAAGTGGGCAACTTTGCAGGTGAAACCATCCTTTTTCAAAGGCTGAAATTCTGAGCAGACTAGAGAGAGCTCCAAATGGATTTCTCCAAACTCAGGACCAGAAGAACCTCCTGGATCAGCTCAATGGCCCATCTAGTCCAGCATTCTGTTCTCACAGTGGCTAACCAGTTGTCTAGGGGAAGGTTTCAATCAGAGCCTCAATGCAACAGCATTTTCTTCACTTGTGCTGCCCAGCAACTGGAATTCAGAGGCCTACTGCCTTTGATGCTGGAGGTATCACATGGTCATGATAGCTGACAGCCCTTGATGGTTTTATTTCCCATAAATTTGTCTAAACCCTTTAAAGTTGGCCATCTTGTGACAGTAAATTATGTAGCCTGTGAGCTAAATTTGCATTAAATGTTGGCGGATGGACAAGAGAATGCCAGCTCAGATTCAATGTAAGCAAAGTGATTTGCAATGGAATTCAAGACATCCAGTATATTTGTTAAGTGTTTGTATATGCTCTTGATTGGTGTCATTTGGCTGTATCTCCCCAAGAAAGAGCTGCAAACTCATCGAACAAAATCTGAAAGAAAATGGAACAAGGTAAAAGGGAAATCCAAGGGAAGGTCCTAAAATTAAAATACCGAACATCTTAGTACCATTGTGGCCCATCCATGCTTAGAACCTACTACACACTGTCAGTTGTGCAACCTTAAAATGTGTACCATGGATGTGGAGACAGTTCAGTAGCATGGCAGTACTTCATTATGAGGGCTTATTAAACAAATTCCAGACCTTCTTACATCCAGAAATGCCATTGCTCTCAGTGGAATTTTCTTGGATGTCAATACACTCAAGGTCGCATTACTAACCACATACCCCTTAACTGCCCTGAGTAAATCAGGACATCCTGTATGTGTGATATCTCTAATGAGAGCCCGGAGCCCAAAACCACACGTTTTTGGGCTTTGGGCTCTCACAAGGGTCACATGACTTGTGTGGGAGAGTGGCCTGGAAGACGCAGGTCCTGGTTTTCAGCCTCAGTGTGTTGAATGCTATATAATCAGAAGGGCTGGTCACCAGATTTATCTGTGGCCCAAACCCTGAACCAAAGTGGACCTATCTGGAGAGATCTGGGTCCCAGATCGCTGCAGGTCAGGTTGAGAGCCCAGAGCCATTTGGGGCTTTCAGTGGAGAGGGGCATCGGGCAGGAAGAAGAGGCAATTGTGAGTGACAAGGCTGAGAAAGGAGAAAAAGGGGGCACTCAGCAGCATCATCTTCACAGGAGAAGGTAGGGGAATGCCTTTCCCACCAGACCTCTCATTCTTCCAGAGCCTCTCCTCTTTCCTGATCCTTCCTGCCCCCTGAAGCCACTTGGATAGGAGCAGCACCAGCAGGATTTTCCTGATATCACCTTGTGGCAATCATACAGGGTCCCTGGACGTTTGACGGTCTATTGATCCCTGTGCCACCACTGTGATTGCTTCCCCGCTGCCACAAACCCGTTTCTCTCGGGTACACACGGAGTCCAGACAGTTGTTAACATTAAACCAATTAAACAAGTTTATTTATAAGCATTAACAAGTTTATGGTTTCAGATAATTTTTCTTGTCAGTTTTTTAATCTTAGTTTCTTTACTGACCTATACCTTCATATTACCTACTAACTGATTATACCAACTGTTTAACTGACTCCTCCTAACAGATTCTCTCACTCACTCACATCAAACCATCCCAACCCACAGACTTATCCTCCCTCTCTCTTCTCTAACACCCGACTGACACCTTAACAACACGAACTCTAACTCTAACTCCTCCCCTTGGGTTCCCACTGGCCAATCACTTCACACTCATTTAACCCTTTCCTTATGACCCAGCATGATGTCACCTAGGAAGGCAAATGCCACACACCTTGATGGCATTTGAAGGAGCTGTGGAAGTAGCAACTCCCACACTACAAAGGTGGTGAAAGTTGGGCTGCTCACATGCAGATATTTCTGCATCAGTGGAAATGGGCGGGTCAGTTTCTTTCTAGTACACATCAGTTTTGCATGTGTTTATTCCTAAATCCATTCCATCCCATTTCAGGATTAAACCTGCACAAAATTTGGTTTCTGAAATACATGGTTTTGAAGCAGATTTTATCCTAAAAGATGGACTTTTAAATTGATTGAACCAAGAACTGTATTGCAACATAAAGAGAAGTGGAAGAATAAGAATTGTTCTGATTCATGTATCCCCATCCAGGAGGTGAAAATTAGACCAGTTCAATTTTTTTTTAAAGGACTGTACAAAGTTCTCCTCCACATCCCTACGACAACACGTTATTTATTTGCAATTAGTTGTTGAGTCCTCAGCTGAAATGACATGCTGTGTTCAATCATTTTTAGTATCAGTGTGAATAACCACAAAAATGGCCCACTAGGAACAGGAAAAAGATTTTTTTAAAAAACTACCTACATAAATAGACAGAACAATGAGTAATCATCTGAGAAAATGGAAGATGGGTTTTTTAGGATGAAAAAAACAGATGGTGGTTCTGAAGAAATGATGTGTTCTTAATATTTGTATTGATAACGGCTTGGCAGAGAAAAAACTTCCGGAAGTTTTCTGTTCTTCTTGATTGATTGCTTTTGCCTTTATCGTTTCTGGGTTTGGGCTGCAGAAATAAAAAATCTGTCTCTATAAAGGCATTTTCCGCTCTCCTGTGCATGGACATTTGTTGGTGCAGTGGCCTGAGAGACTAAGGAACCTACTGGTGAGTTTAGTGCAAATCCAGTGGAACTTTCAAGAAATGAGGTCAGGTTTCCCCATTACTATGATGGGATTTGCTTAAAGAAAGTCAAAATATCTTCCTCTTCCTTTTTCTCTTTTATAGAAAAAGCAGCTTTTTTCATATGTGCAGCTGCACCACTCATGAGGTTTGTCCAGAACACAGAAATTCAAGCAAGCCGCTAAAACTGCAGCACAACTTCAAGGTTCATATAATTATGCATACCAAAATCAGCTGGATAGCTTTGCTATAGAAAACCCCATAGAAAATTTCCATTATTATGACAGTTATAAATCCTAATGTTGTCGAAGAGTCTAAATGACAGAAGATGACACATAGCCTCGCCAAGTGCTGAATCCCATTACTGACGTGGTTTTTCCCTTCCTCTCTTTTTCTTAACAGCTTCGAGCGCATGCAGTGGATATGAATGGAAACAAAGTAGAGAACCCCATTGATCTCTACATCTACGTTATTGACATGAATGACAACAGGCCAGAGTTCATAAACCAAGTCTATAACGGATCCGTTGATGAAGGATCCAAACCAGGTACAGTAGGAATTGCCCGTGGAACTGCTGCAAGTCTTTAGATAATAAAGTGCTGTTTTATATTGTTTCCCTTGCCCATCCTTGGATGTTAGGCATTGTTGTTTATTTCTATGTAGAGCGTCCATTAAAGAACAGGAGGGTGTGTGGAGGAATTCCAGAGCAGTTGACACATTCAGCCCTTGAACAGCATTCGGCCCGTTCATGCCAAATCATAAAAACGACAAGATTCTTTTAGTGCAAGGAAATAGATGCTATTAGTCAAGAGCCCTATTTAGGCGTTACAAGCCCAGGCCAGACCCATACAGAGGCAGGGGTACACTTGCCCTGGGCTTCGGACGGCTAAGCTGGCTGGGGGCTTCACTGGACTTAAACTGTTATGCCATGAATGCTCCTTGCCACCCAGTGGACCAATGATGTAATGGATGAAACGGTGATGGGCAAAAGGCCCATGCCTGTCCATATGCACTGCAAGGGATGGGGGTGGCACTGTGGTCTAAACCACTGAGCCTCTTGGGCTTGCCGATCAGAAGGTCGGCGGTTCGAATCCCTGTGATGGGGTGAGCTCCTGCTGCTCTGTCCCAGCTCCTGCCAACCTAGCAGTTTGAAAGCATGCCAGTGCAAGTAGATAAATAGGGACCGCTGCGGTGGGAAGGTAAACAGCGTTTCTGTGTGCTCTGGTTTCTGTCACGGTGTCCCGTTGCTCCAGAAGTGGTTTAGTCATGCTCGCCACATGACCTGGAAAACTGTCTGTGGACAAATGCCGGCTCCCTTGGCCTGAAAGAAATATGAGCACCGTGACCCCATAGTCGCCTTTGACTGGACTTAATCATCCAGGGGTCCTTTACCTTTTACCTTTTTTATATGCACTGCAAGTCTTCAATAGTAAAATCTGGACCTGAGTTACTGCATACTTGTGTGTAGCATCAGATCAGATTAGGCAGCAGCGCTGAGGCAGCACATCTCATGCTCAAGACTCCTGCCCTGGGTTTCAGACAAGCTCTGCATGGGCCTGGCATGAGCTGTACTAAGTAACTCTGGGGTCTGTGTGAGCTGACTGGGGGGGGGGAGGTATTTCATTCAGTTTGCATTTAAAGGCAAATGTACCTAATTTGCACTTTCTGAAAACTGAAACAGAGGCAGCCTTTGAAATCCGCACTTCTCCAAATTTTACAATGCGGTTCTCTGGCCAAGTCATATATACAAAAATGCATATACTAGTGTGAAATGTGCATAAAAATGGATATATTCATGAAAATGTATTATATTAGGAAACACTGATTTGCAAAAAATAAAAAATAAAAAAATTGGGGAAACTGCAAATAAAAAACGTGTTTATTAGGAGAAATCCACACTAAAGTGTTGTTGAATTTTTGAGAGGATTATATTATTATTATTATTATTATTATTATTATTATTTTGGCAAACTCATGTAGAACTGAGAATAATACTGGAAATCAAGAAACTGACAGAAGCCAAAACGGACACATTGACCTGTGCCTAGTGCTGAGTAGCCCCTACCTTTGACTTCCATGCAAAAGTTCCTTTCCTAAAGGACTTTCCTTGAGTGAGGAGACTTAATGCAATTCTTAATGTTAGAGTACAGCTTCCAACAGTCCCACCTGCATGGCCAAAGGTCAGGGATTATGGAATATGTAATTCAGCAAAATCTGGAGGGACACAAACATCTGCAGAGCACCACATGGACCATCCCTGTCCTTGCAGTTCAACAATGGAGGCAATCACCTGGAAATAAGGTGAGTTTTCCGTCAGTTGAACACAGGCTGAATGGCCATTTGTTGGGGATGCATTGACTCCCTTGGATTTCCTGAATCACACAAAATCCTAGTTTAGACAGCCTAATTCCTCCCTTCCTGGTCTATGATTCGAGGCTTTCCCTCTTTTTCTGCTTCTCTCTTTTCCCTTCTCATTAAAATGCAGAAGGAAATTAAAAACAAAACCGAATAAATGATGTAGCTGAAACTTGCATAAAGCAGCTTACGCTGGGGTGTGAACCACTTCTGGGTCTCAGATAGCAAGTAATGCAATTCAATGTAAGTTAGGCAGGACTTAGATCTTGGATCACTCCCCATCAGTTGAAAATCAGTGATTCGGAGCATCCAGTCATGGCGGATACCCATTGGGACTGGTAGGGCAGAAGGCAAGGAGACCAACAGTAACTAGTACTGGAGCCAGTGACAGGCAGAGCCAATTAATCCTTCTTTTGTGCTCATTCTCCTCCCTGCAGAGTTCTACACAGTCAACTCTGATGCTAAGGGCTGAAGGCCAGGGCTGCTTGTAAGGAGGAAGGCAGGCAGATGGGAGCTGGCCGAGGGCAGGCCAAGGTTGGTGGGACAATGCCCAGTTTGCCTGAATGGACCAACTTCTATGGAGAATATCTCTGTACGGAGCGATTTGCAATATTCTCTATGGAGAATATCTCAAGGAACGGAGCGATTTGCAATCTTTGAGAGAGATTGGGCCCAGATGCATTCCCAGGTGTTGTGAACCTAACCCAATAAGCCAAGCTTCAGTAGTGGCTTGTGAAAAGTGGGAATCAGTCCTGCTGGTGGAACTCATAATGGAGAAAACCAAGGTGGCAGTGGGGTCAGGGGAACTCCAGGCTGCCAATGCCAACCCTCAACTCCTCCAGTTTCACCACCACTCTTTTCTATCTTGTCAAACTTCCCACAACACTGTTACTCACCCACGTGCCACACTTTATAAATACATTTTTTATAGCAAAAAATGATGAAACGCTACACTGTGAAAGGGTTTCCGTACCTTATATCCACCCTGTTGTTGTTGTTTAGTCGTTTAGTCGTGTCCGACTCTGCGTAACCCCATGGACCAGAGCACACCAGGCACTTCTGTCTTCCACTGCCTCCCACAGTTTGGTCAGACTCATGTTTGTGGCTTCGAGAACACTGTCCAACCATCTCGTCCTCTGTTGTCCCCTTCTCCTTGTGCCCTCCATCTTTTCCAACATCAGGGTCTTTTCCAGGAAGTCTTCTCTTCTCATGACGTGGCCAAAGTATTGGAGCCTCAGCTTCACGATCTGTCCTTCCAGTGAGCACTCAGGGCTGATTTCCTTAAGAATGGAAAGGTTTGATCTTCTTGCAGTCCATGGAACTCTCAAGAGTCTCCTCCAGCACCATAATTCAAAAGCATCAATTATTTGGCGATCAGCCTTCTTTATGCTCCAGCTCTCACTTCCATACATCACTACTGGAAAAACCATAGTTTTAACTATATGGACCTTTGTTGGCAATGTGAGGTCTCTGCTTTTTATCCACCCCTGTTCAAAATGCTCTTTTTAAACCATCTATGTTCCTTAGTCAAGAGAAACTGTTGCCTTCATTGTCTTCAATATGTGACCACCTGCATTGAGATAAATCAATTATTTCCAGTAATTAGTCCATTAAATTGGTCCATCTGACAAATTTAAGGCAGCTAATTGACAGCAAATTTCATCTATCAGGAACTTTAATAATAACAAATGCGAAGGAATTCAGTGTTTGGTGTATTTTTTTAAGGAGAAATGTAGGTTATTTCGTGAACAGTAGGGAACGTGCTGTGAAATCAAGATCTCAGGGCAGACTTAATGAGGTTGTTTTCCCTTGATAAATTTGTCTTCCACTGTTGTTTACCTGGTGGAAGGGTTAAATATCACATGCCTCCTGGATTGTGTCAGCAAACATTTGTCATAACTTCTCCATTGCCTGGGGTAGTTGTCATATAAAAAACCTCCGGAGTACACCATTTTTAACAAGAGGAAAGGCAATTGGGATTGATTGCCTTTCTGCCGGTTGAGGAATTGGAATAGGGTACCAAAATGCGTAGCAGGGACAAAGTGTTTTGACTTATGCCTTGGGGGCGGAAGTCCACACCTCTTCTCTTTTGCTTTGTTTTGCTGTTGTGCTGACACTGGGTCTACACCTGCAGCAGAATGAGGTGATAGAGCAAACCACACCACTTTAGACCCACCACCAGCTCCAGGCTCTAAGGTGTCATCTTTGGAGCCCTCCATGGAGGTCTCTTGGGAGGCAAGGTTCCACCATTCTTCTTCATCCAGCCATTCCCTGACACAAATCCAGAAATGTCCAGGCTAGAACCTGCCTCAGAGAAGTGCTAAGGTTTGGGTTGGCTGCATGGGGGGGGGTGTTTTGTTTTTAAGCTCATACAATATTCAAAAGTGCTCTTCCTTACCTGTAGCTTGTTGTGGGGCAGCCCACATGCCTGCTTCATTCTACTGCCTACATCGCCATCTCCTTTTTTATCTAGTCTGGGGGGGGGGACTAACCTTTTTCTTTCTTTCTTTTTTATATAATTTTTTATTAGTTTTCAACATATCATTTTCAACAATAATTAAACAGACTTTCATATCTTGTACCATTATTATTTTTTACTTCCAACAATCACATCTGAAAATTTTCCAATCTATTCACTTAATACACATTTCTTATTTTCACTATTACATTTAAATCTCATAACTAATATCTCTATTCTTGCTCTACTTTGCAATATTTCATATATTTCTCCTTACAAAACTTCTTGTAGTCCTACTAGCGTAATTGTTGATTACAGTTGCTCTTCAAATAGTTCATCTATTTCTTCCAGTCTTCTGTGAATCTCTGGTCCCGTAGGTTTCGAATCCTTCCTGTCATTTTATCTAATTCTGCATAGTCCATTAATTTTGTCTGCCATTCTTCTTTTGTCAGAATTTCTTCTTGCTTCCATTTCTGGGCTAACAACACTCTTGCCCTAACCTTCTTCTTTCAGCTGGAGGAGGACTGCATTTCTTCATGGGCAGCCTTCCCAGAGCCACGTGAGAGTGATGATTGGGGCCACAAAAATGTGTGGAGCAATGAATGCCATGCTTACGTTCGTAGAGTAGGCTGTGTTCCAGCCATGCAAAAGTCACAGATTTCTACACACACACACACACACACACCCCTCTGCTCTCCAGCCAGACAAGCATGGTCACCCTTTCAAGGACACAACCAGCCAAGATCAGCCATCAAGGAGTTTATTGAGCAAGGCCAGTGCAGAGTGTGGCCCGGGGAGAGCGCCAATGGCCAGACTGGCCAGAGGGGGGCACATTCTGCCTAAAGTCTGAGTCCCCCCACTCCTGGCCTCATCCCTTGTTGCTTTTTGATGCTTTAGCTGAGATTTCTGCATTGCAGGGGGTTGGACAAGATGGCCCTTGGGGTCCTTTTCAATTCTGCCTTTCTGCAGTTCTATGATTGTATGATTTGTGGACAGAATTGTTGAATATTGGGCCCTTACATGCCCACACTAACTAACTAACTAACTAACTAACTAACTAACTATCTTCTAAAATTGTCAAAGTGGTTTACAACTTTATATCTCTATAGCTATCTATATAATTTTAAAAAATAAAAATAAAAGTCAGGAACCACCACCAACCTATTATGGAAATATACTTCCATAATTGCCTGCATAAGCCTGTTGGCACAGAAAAAAATTTTCAGCAGGTGTTTAAAGGTTGAAACACATAACCATCAATTTATACATTGCCTGTAAGTTCAGATTAGTTTTTAAACTCAGGACATGATTGAACTCACTGACCACCCACTAAGTAACCTGAGCGAGCCTTAGTGATTATATAGTATACAGCAAGCCCTTCTCCTGCAAGACCTCTATTTTACAAGAGCACGTCTTGGAGGAGCTTTGGCAGCAAGCTCTGGGTTTCTGGAATGCATTTGGATAATACCTTTGACGTTCAGGTGCATGCAGATGTTTTCAGCACGCTTTAAATGCTCTTAGTGCAGGAAGGATCCCACACTCCATCAGGATTTCAGCGGGCGAAAAACTGCTATGAGTTCACATGTACGTTGAAATGAGCTGATGTCCTCTTGACACTTCCATGGCAAATCAAACTTCCTGTGTCTTACTATAAAACAAATCAATACAGAAAAGAGTTACCAGATGTTAAACTAGCTCTGCTCATTAGGATGATAGATAGAGTAAATTGCAGCTTCTTCCTGTTTAAAATCCGGATAAGCCTTTAAGCTATTAAATCAGAATTGGATACCTTTGACTACAAAATGCTTGCTCCTCTGGTTAGAGCTATGGGCTTGGGTGGGATTTTTTCCTTTCTTGTTGTTTTACTATCTATCCCAAACCGTAATATGGGTACAAAACTGTCTCTCCTATTCAGAAGCAATTACATTCTCCTTTGATGTATTTCCCCAGAACCAACTCGTTACTTAATCTGTATTCTCTTAAAAGGTTTATATTGGGTATTGAATTTCTCTTCCTTGCCTTTGCTAAATTTCATGGGGACCGAGCCATGAGAAGCCCTCATTCTGCACATACAGCAATAATGGTGATGTTATGCCTTTGAGAAAAAGACAAGGTCATGCAGTCAGATGGTCCTGCCTATGGGTGCCTTGACAGCTGCAAATGTGGGCGCCAACTGGCTCAGCCTTGTCCTTTTATTCTGGTTTCTTCTTTATCCAGAACAATTAACTCTTTTTTTGCCCACTGATGCAAAAGATGCACTTTAGGTTATGGGGGAAACCTTGCTGGCTGGGTCATTACGGTCTTCAAACAAAAACATCTCGGAGGTCCCAGGCCATGGGGAGGTTAGGCTGGCCTCAACTAGAGCCAGGGCTTTTTCAGCTGTGGCCCCAATCTGGTGGAAGGCTCTGTCACAAGAGACTAGGGCCCTGCGGGACTTGACATCTTTCCGCAGACCTGCAAGACAGAGCTGTTCCAGCAGGCCTTTGGCCAAGGCACAGTCTGACCCCCTCCTTTGGTAATCCTCATAGAACTCTAGCCCAATGTTTGCCATTAATTTGACTTTGAATTGATTTTAGAATGCTGTGTTACTTTATTGTTAGCCTCTCTGAGCCTGGCTTTGCCTGGGGAGGGCGGGATATAAATAAAATTATTATTATTATTATTATTATTATTATTATTATTAATGTCATGTTTAGGGAAGGTACAGTGGTGAATAATCTGAAATCTGTGGTCATTCAACCCTACTTTGAAAAGATCTACCCATGTATACATTAATACTGATCACTAGACTTCCCTTCCTGGGGAAGTTTGGTCAGTAGAAGTTCTGGACAGTTGACAACCAACAATGCTGGGAATTGAAATTTGTACAAGTTTGTTTATTGGGTAACGTAGGGTTGGGAAGGGTTATAGAGACAAGCTGGGTGCAACTCTTCAGCTTTGTTTCAATGGACAATATGCCAAGGTAGCTCCTACAACAGAGGCTTTTGCACAGAGCAATTTGAAAGGTTCTAACCCATTCAAATTTTGCAGATTTTCTGTTTTGAAATGTAGTTACTGAGGATGGAATTGAATCCTGAAAATTGACATTATGCTTTAAAATCAAGGTCTGCCTATCACCTAATTGGATAAAGGTATTAACTGCATTAATACAAAAATAACGAACTGCTGTTGCAAGATAGATGTCAAAAACTGAAGACAGTCAGATGTTTCCTGTCACAGTTTGTCAGCTATCAAATACCATCATACCAACTGTCAGTTCATATCAAATATTGAAATCGGTTATTAAATGCCATCAGATGTCAAAATGCCAGATACTGGAGAATATTCTCCCTCAAAATTCCCAGACAAGAATTGCAGAGGAGGAGTTTGGGGAGTGGGGTGGGGAGATTTGCTTCAGCTGAGTTATTCACCCTCAGACTTTTGGATAGAGGTGAGTTTAAAATCTCCTGGTATAAAGGTGGAAGGGAGGCCGATGAATATTATGGTTGCCTTTGTGATTTCTAAGAAATTATTTCTTTCTTTTATTGAAAGGGGGGAGAGTAGTCGTTTTATAATGCCAAACAGTACATTATTATATTGAAAGCAAGATAGTCCTTGTGGAATTAAACTGCTAACCCATGTAAGCAAAGGCATATCAAACCTGCTATATATTGCACCCCCGGCTCACATTAAAAAGGAACTCCCTTTGCTCGGCTTTAAAAATGCCGAAGAATAAATTCTCCCTAACTGCTTCTCATGTCATTAGTGTGAGGTTATGCAGATGAAGCCTTTAGTGTTCGCTTTTTTTTTATTACGTGTTAAACACGGGTCTTTGCTGAGCTTTTGAAACGAGTTCAGAACATGAAATAGATTTGAACCATTTTTAAAAACACACACCCCAAATCAGCATCCCCCCCTTTTTCCCGAGCTGTTTTGATTTAATGCACTGCTGCTGATTGAAAGTGTATCTTAAAAGGCCATGTTTTACTCTCCTCAAATAATGTTCTGCTTCTTTGAACTTTGCCTCTCTATGAAGAACATAGCTAAGTTTCAAAAAAAAAAAAAAAAAAGCAGCTGCAAAGCCAGAACTGAAAATTCCCACTGGACCCTCCAGCAGTCTTAATCAGCAAAGTTCTTTGCCGGCTGCAGAAGTTTCCTTTCAAGAGTAGATAAAGGTCTCCAGATTCCACAGTTTCCTCTTTCAGTGGCGTACAGGTGGCAGGTACGCTTTCCGTCCCCAGAAGATGCTCCTTGTTGCAAGTTGGGCATAGCTAAAGCCATACTGGAAGGGACACGGGTAGCGCTGTGGGTTAAACCACTGAACCTAGGACTTGCCGATCAGAAGTAGATAAATAGGTACCTCTCCGGTGGGAAGGTAAAAGGCGTTTCCGTGCGCTGCTCTGGTTCGCCAGAAGTGGCTTAGTCATGCTGGCCACAAGACCCAGAAGCTGTATGCTGGCTCCCTCAGCCAGTAAAGCGAGATGAGCGCCGCAACCCCAGAGTCGGTCACGACTGGACCTAATGGTCAGGGGTCCCTTTACCTTTACCTTTAAACCCTCCCTTTAAGGCGTATTGTTAATTGCAGTCTAGTTCACCTTTTCCTTTCAGGTTCACAGGCTTTGCTACAGTCGCATGATGGTTACTGTTTCCCAGAGCTGGGAAGGAATTTTCCCTGCTCTGCAGGTTTTGCCTTCCCTGTTGCAGTTGTCACAACTTTGGCGGTTTTAGGCCTTGGGCAGAATCCTTTAGTCCAGGGACATCCAACTCCAAAGCGACTGCGATCTATTCCCAGGATACAAAAACCTGGCAGTGATCTACCCATTGTCATTGACTGGAGTTGTTGAGCTTATTTTAGGGGAGGATTGACCAAAGTTGTTGAGCTTCTATAGGGGAGGGTTGACAAAAGTTGTTCAGCTTTTTTTGGGGGGGGGATCAGTAAGAAACACACTGGCTATTACTTAACTTAGTATCACGATCGACCTGTGGCACCCCTGCAATCGACCGGCTTTAGTCCATCAGTGTAAACGAGGGGTAGCGCAGTAGCACACCTCTCATGTGGCAGCGTTAGCAAGGCCCCAGTAGAGGGGTTTTACGCTGGGTCCCACTGACCATGAGTTCTCGGTGCATGGTCAGAACCCCATAATGGGAGGAATTGGGGAGGCCTGCCATGTAAACTTATGTTCTGCATTTTTATTTTTATTTTGAATTTTTTTATTTTCAATGCAGAATCATAACAAAAATTACAAACATTGAATCCAAAATAATACTATACAAACAAAAAAACCTGGAACATACAAAAAAAAAAAAACAGAAAGGAAAAGGAAAAAAAACAAAGGAAACAAAACTAAACTAAACAAAAACGAAAAAGCACACATCTACAGAAAAAAACCATATCATTACGTACATAAACACAAATTGACTTCCTTCCTTTGTTCTAAGACCTGAAAAAATTTACTCTTACTGTATTGTTGTGTCTAATTAGATTACTTCCACCTTTGTACTTTTTTTTTTACACCATTTTTCTTTTTCTTTAACCCTGTAAATCATCATTCATTACATACCAATATACTTACTCCAGAACAATGTTTTTTCATATACTCTTTAGCACAACCCCATTCTTTTAATATTTTCTGGTCCGATTGTCCCCTTATGTAAGCTGTGAGTCTTGCCAGATTTATGTATTCACAAAATTTAATTTGCCAATCTTTCACTGATGGAATTTTTCCTCCTTTCCAGTTTTTAGCTATAAGCTAAAAGTTTGGTCAGACTCAAACTGGTACCAGAGGTACCACTGTACAAAGGTCCATCTAGTTTCATATTGTCTACTCTGATGGGCAAAGGCACTCCAGAATTTCAGACAGGGTTCTCTTCCAGCCCTGCCTGGGGATTGAACCTGGGACCTTCTGCTTGCAAGGCAAGTGTTCTGCCACTGAGCTACAGCCCCTTCCCCAGAGGGGGTTTGTTATTCTTGCAATTAATGGGAAGCTTCAGCTTTTGTCAGGGAAGGGAGCTGTTTTCACAGTCCACCTGATGCCTGCACTTGAAAATGACCGGTTCCGACTGCTCTGCAATTTTTGCTTCTGACACTTTCATTTCCTTCTCTCCTATAATTTTACCAAGTCATTCGGTAACGCTCTTCTGTGTCCTTTTACCAGGAAGGCAAGTGGCAGGATGCGGTGCGATTTCTTCATTAAGTGCACTAGCAGGTAAAAGGGAACGCCTCTTCCCTCCCCCCTCCCCCCTCCCCCCCCCACAAGACTTGGCAGGAGATTTGGGATCTTTGTGTGAGCTTATATAGAAATGCAAGGCTATGCCTTAAAGGATTAATTTCACAAACCTTTAAATTGCAGTTTAATTTGAAAACTAATTCAGGCCCATAATTGGCTTTCTGTTCAAATCGCTGAGGCTAAAAGATTTAAATTCTTAATATCCAGATGACTTTCAAGTATCTCGCCCCATCTGTGCATTACTCCACAGTTTTAATCTCTCAGGGGGATCTCCGCTGGCAGAGGAATAAAATAAATAAATAAACAACAGGAGAACTAATAGAATAGTCTCCTCTCTTTTTTGTTTTTGTTTTGTTTTTTGGCTTCTTTAAAAAACACCGTTCCTGGCATTCTGCAGAATATTTATTTTTATGAGATTTCTCCAATTTAATTTGCTACATGTAGATCTCACTCCCAGCTATTTAATTTTTTAAAAGGGACATCAATAACAAGAAGAAGACTGTAGAAGGGAGCCAGGGTGGGGGGAAGCAGAGCTACTGCCGTGGCACCGAGTTAGAGAAGGCAAAAAGGATTTTAATTACAACATTCTTCACATAAGCAATAACACCAGCAACGCTCGTCTCCTTTGGAGGTTTGCCCTCAGTGCTTAGAAGCACACACTCACAAACACTCCAAGCCTTGTCTCAAATGAAGGAAACCAGAGTTGATTGCTGTCTTTGAGTCAGCATTGTAAGCTCTGGCTGGCAGTTGCTCTCAAAGGTTTCAGATACAGGTCTTTGCTCAACCCTACCTGGAAACTCCAGAAGATAGAATCTGGGCCCTTCTGCATGCAGAATAGGCCACTGAACCACAACCCTTTCCTTGTAATAATAATAATAATAATAATAATAATAATAATAATAATTTATTATTTATATGTCACCCTTCCCGGTTCAAAAAACTGGGCTCAGGGTGGCTAACAACAAATTTAAAACACTTAATTGATGCAACAACAAAAAAAACAGCATAAAACGTGAATAACAATAAATTCAGAATCAAAAAATCAGTTTAGGGGGGAAATCCATGCAATAAACATTAGATGATCACCAGGGCTAGCTGGCTAAATTAGTTTGGGCAAGCGGGGAGACCAGGGGAGAATTAGCTGTGGGATCCCAGAGTGGGTAATCTTCATAAAAAGGAAGGGGGAGGGAAGGAAGGGGAATAAAAGATAAAGCTAAGTTCAAATTGAATCCAGGTGGAATAGCTCTGTCTTACAGGCCCTGCGGAAAGAAGTTAAATCCTGCAGGGCCCTGGTCTCATGGGACAGAGCATTCCACCAGGTCAGAGCCATCACTGAGAAGGCCCTGGCCCTGGTGGAGGATAATCTGACTTCCTTAGGGCCCAGGACATCTGACTGTTATGGGGCCCTACAGTCACCCCTGATGTTCTCATTGACTTGCCGTACAATGGAGGCCATGTGGCTTTGCCAGCATGCATGAGGCTTGTTCTGAAGATACAGATTGTGCTTTGCCATGAGTCGTTATTACACTCCAGCCCTTCTCCTGCGATGCCTGCATGGTTAATTAGTTATGATTATCAACCTCCACAAAACACGCAGAACACACATCCCAACAATGCGATCACAACTCGGCAGACTTCTGTGCAAAAAGAAAAGGTTTGTTTGTTTTCTTAACCAAGCACTTAATTTTGTTAACATGAAAGGCATCACTTCAGTCGCTCACGACAGGGTTCGTCTTGCATTCTTCCCCAAAAAATCTCTTCAGGCCAGCTTGTTCTTTTTTATCCTCATTAAGGCATCTCACCACACCTTTCATGAAGCTGATAATCTCCAGCAGTTAGGAAGTGATGTCCTTTATTAATTAGGTTAGCTGCTTGAAAGGTCAAAATCTGCCATTGATTACAACAAATAACAGTGAATGAGAACGGTTGGAGTTTCCAATTGGAGCTCGATTGTGCGTGGTGTCAAAAGGTTGCTACTGTTGTCTGCAAATTGTTGGTTGTGTTTTTTTAGTTCCTGGGTTTGCAGCAGATCTGGTTTGGGGATCCCTGCTAGGGCAACAAGACAGCTGGTCTAACTTGTCAGAGGGAAAATCTAACAAGGGAGTTGGGTGCAAGCAGGCCCCAGGCCTCCATCTCCAAAATAGCCAGCCCCTGCGTTCCATTGCCACAGATGCTGCTGTTTGTTCATGTTCTGGCTTTGCCTTTGGCATTGGCATCTGGGAAGACAGATGTTGCCACTTAGGGGTCAGATATCACAGAGGCGTCGCCAACTCCTATCTTGGAATATATCAACATTTCTTTATCACATACACAGCCCAACAAGACAATGACAATAATCCACCAACAGCATACAAATCAATATGGCTAACCTGATCCGAAACACCCACCCACCCCGCTCACACACAAAAACAAATATCACCACAGCCAATCACAAAGGAACAATCACACCCTAGGCCAACCCCAACCTCTCTCACCACCAAAGAAACACAAATGAACAGCACGAGCAACGCTGACACCAAACCCTACATACATTAAGCAAAATAGAAACATCGCCACCCGACCCCCACCCATCTTTCCCCCCTCCACCCCTTCCCCCCCCCCAATGTCTCAACAAATGAAACTGATTTGTAAAAATGTTACATGGAAAAAATACGAGAGACATTACACATACTTTTGTAAAACAAGAAAATCTTTAATTTAAAAAAATGTAAAAATAAACACCGAAAGACAAAACAAAACAAAACATTTCAGAATTCAATTTCTGGGTGCCCCTGGAGATTCAGATTCTAATCTTTTGCATTTCTCCTGCATGTCTCACAGTTTGCGGGCAAACACAAAAGGTCACTTGCCCTTTTCACACATTCATGGAAAGTGTGCAGCGGCCCTTGGGATGGTGCCCACTGACCTATTCTCCAAGCAACCATGAGTGTTATCCCAATTCTCACCCTCTTCATGTGGTCACTGAACACCTGGGAAGGACTTCAGCCACCGTTACTAAATGCTGCCAGTGCAGCATGCAGCTGAAATGCTCTCAGTCTTCCCTGCTGCCCTTGTGGCCAGCAAAGGATAGTGGCTGCTGAGGAACATTCATAGCAGTGGAGCACTGCAAAATATATCTTACAGGGAAGGCGAAGCTTCAAGCATGGAAATGTGTGGGGTATACATATGGAGGGGACGTGGGTGGCGCTGTGGGGACGTGGATGGTGCTGTGGGTTAAACCACAGAGCCTAGGACTTGCTGATCAGAAGGTCGGCGGTTCAAATCCCCACGACGGGGTGAGCTCCCGTTGCTTGGTCCCTGCTCCTGGCAACCTAGCAGTTCGAAAGCACGTCAAAGTGCAAGTAGATAAATAGGTACCACTCCGGCGGGAAGGTAAACAGTGTTTCCGTGCGCTGCTCTGGTTCGCCAGAAGTGATTTAGTCATGCTGGCCACATGACCCGGAAGCTGTACGCCGGCTCCCTCGGCCAATAAAGCGAGATCAGCGCCACAATCCCAGAGTCGGTCATGACTGGACCTAATGGTCAGGGGTCCCTTTACCCTTTACCTTTATACATATGGAAGGGCCAACACTCACTGGTGGTGCTTTGCCTGCAAAGGGTCTCAGATCTTCCACATTTCCTTCGACCTGAAACCCTGCAGAGCAACTGCTGGTCAGTTTAGGTCAGGCATAGTCAACACAGTGCCTTTCAGACATTTTTGACTACAACTCCCATCATTCCTGGCTATTGGCTATGCTGGCTGGGGCTGATGGGTTTTGTAGTCCACAACATCTGGAGTGCACTATATTGGCTACCCCTGGGATAGGCAATACTGAGCTTGATGGACCAATTCCCTATCCTCCTAGCTCCGCAGAGGCCATAGTAGCTCCTGGTGCTGAAACTTTTTGTATTTACAAAAGTTCTTTACAACTCATTGCCTCTGCAGAAGAATGGAAGGCATTTCATTCATTTTCTTGCCTTATGCATGACTTTTTAAAATTCTTGATGATTGCTGTTACTTGTTATTTGGGCAGCCCAATTCCCATTCTTTTTTCTTGACGTCTTTTCAGACAAGGGTATGAATTGCTATTATTTGGTTTCCTCCGCTCGTGCTGTACCTTGTCAACCATATATGTGTAATCGTATCTAAATGTAGATACAGATGTTTTCATTATGTGCACCCAGATTGCAACCAAGGGGCCAGGAGATTATAAAGGGAACAACATGATGCACAGCAAGGTATAAAATCCTGCAGGGATATTATTAAGCTTAAATTGCAAAGCAAGAGAGAGAAAAGCAGTGCCTTTTATATTAAAAGCATTTGTTGAGGTTATTTTGTATACCTTATAGAAGAGGGTAGGGAAGCTTTCTTCCAGCCAAGGGCCACATGGTCTCATGGACAACCTTCTGAGGGCCGTATGCTAGCAGTAGGCAGGTCCAACAGCCAATGTGGGTGGAGCAATGGATGTTTCTCTTGCCTTTGCACAGTTCCCTAGGCTGCATTTCAGTCACACACACACTGGCAGGGGAATGGGGAAGTGGAGGGGCGCACCGCCCCTGGCACCATTGGGGAGGGGGCCACCATTGTGGCTACCCCCTGGACAAGCGCCGCACGCCCCCCACTGCGCTGGGTGCCATGCCCCCATAGTGCCACGCCCCCAGGACACACGCCATGCCCCCGCAGGCAGCGCACCACATCCCTCAGAATGCACACCAGCCACACCCCTGCCTGCTCTCCGCCCCCCGGTGCCAGACCATGCAGCTTCACCACGGCACACACAAGTCAGATGTTCCTACACTGTCAGGGAACTGCCATCGGAGCCAGAGGCGGAGGGAAGGCTCCAGAGGGATGCCGGAGAGGATCCCAGTAGGGTGAGAGGCAGCCCATCCACTGGGGAAGGAAATCAGCGTAGCACCAGTAGAGGAGGGGGGCAGATGGGGGAATCGGAGAGAAGGCTCCAGGACTCCTCGCAGGAGACCAGCGGGGAGAGCACGGGTCCTCCGCTGCCCACACCCTCCCTGCTCAGAAGACTTCCGCGCAGGGAGAGTAGGAGGAGACTGGGCTCAAAGAACTTCTTTGCTGGAAGAAGTTCAAGAAACGCCCACTGACAGATTCTGCCAGCGATTGAGACAGCCACGGATGGGTGGCTGTCCGGACAGAAAGGGTTCACCCAGGTAACCCAGCCAGGTGTGGTGCCAACTTACACACAAGCAACCCCCTAGAACCATTACACACACACACACACACACACACACACAGATAGAGAGAGTTCTCAAACCAGTCAAGGAAGAGGTATTACTATAGCCAGGCAAATGCACTCAAAGGGGGGCAGTGCCAGATTAAACCCCGTGGAGACCCCAAGGAAGTCAAAATATCGGTGGTGGGGGGTCCTTACAAATTATCTCCTAATACGTTTTTAAAAGCTTCGTATCTGGAGGTTCCTTGTACACGCTCTCTAGTGGGATAACATTGATCTAACAAAGCTTGATTGTAATTGTCTTTCAAGATCAAATCAATAGTATTTCCATCCGTTGTCGCAGGGCCCCTAAGAGGCATGGGGCCCATCAGCTGGTGCCTGCTCTGCCTATTTGGTAATCCGGCGCTGAAAGTGGGGCATGGATGGGGTTCCCCCCACCCCAGTCTCACAGACACTACTGCAGTGTTAATTCAAGTCAGACTCCTTGGCACACGTCCTATTGCAGAGACCTATTTTTATAACAATCAGCATCAAGTGAGAGCAAAAGACAAGACAAGCTCAATCAGGCCAGTAGTCTAGTCCAGCAACTTGCTTCCCATCATGATCAGTAAGATGCCTATAGGAAGCCCATGAGAAAGAGGAGAAGGCCATAGGCATCTCCTGTTGTGGTTCCCCAACAAATGGTATCTAGTGGTACATACTTCCCCTAAATGTGGAGACTCCATACAATCATCATGGGTGAAATCAATGGGTAGAGCTATTCGAGGGCTTCCATATAAAAGAATATGAGTAATGCATCCCCCATGCCAGTGGGAATTCTGGAATCCACAGTGGGGGGGGGTATTCCCTCCTGGTCAATAAATCACTTCCTTTGCAATTCAGGAGGGATGATGCAATATATCCATTTCATTTTCTCTGTTTCTCAGTTTTGTCAGTCTTACATTCAATTCTTCACATTGCTACATCAGGCTGTGAATTCTTGTCAGGGGTCCTTGTGAAAACTGATTGTTATTTTAATGCGCATTTCTCCTCATCTGATATATGAAATTTTGCCTGATATACAAGCATTTTGGCAAGCACCCTTCACTAATATAATGCATTTCTGCAGGCTTCTTTCACTAACATGCATTTTTCGCACTTTTCACCCTAATATACACAGTTGATTGTATATTACATGCCTGGCGAACTGCAGTGCAAAATTCAGAGACATGCAAATTTTTGAAGGGTTCCTGTGTTTCGGTTTGCATGTTGATTCGGAAAGTGCAAATTAGGTAGGTTCGTTTTAAAATGTGAACTGAATCAAATTACTCCCCCCCCCCCCAATCCCTACTCTGAGCAAATCTGGAAAACTTCCTTGCGGATAGTGAGAGACAACTCAGGTACCAACCCTCAACTTTTGCCTCCCCTCCCTCTTGCAATATGGTAAGTTTTGTGAAAATGTGTGGGGAAAGCGAAGAGGAGGAAAACAGAACTAACGAAAGATCTGGCACTGAGCCACTCAAATCTGAATCACAAGTGGAAGTGGATATGCATATGGCTTTTTTTCCCGCTGGAACTTTCTAGAAATCAGTTCTGGCACCTTTCAGGTGGGTGCCATTGCCATTTGAAGGGAACGAGGAAGGTGTTCATGGTGAGTTCTGGCACCTCTTTTTCTGGAAAAATAGCACTGGATACGAGAACACTGTAGAGTTGGAAAAGATTCCAAAAATGGCAACCAAAATGATCAAAGTGATGGAAAAAATATCATGGCAGATAAGGCTATCAATGACTACTAGCCAGGATAACTATGCTCTACCTCCATGGTGAAAAGCAGTAATGCTTCTGAAGACCAGTTGCTGGAAATTATGAATGGGGACAGGGCTCTTGTGCTTGGGTCCTGCTTGCAAGTTTCCCACAGGGATACGATTGGCCTGTGAGACCTGGAGGCTGCTCTAGATGACTGTGAGACCTGGAGGCTGCTCTAGATGGGCCACTGAGCTGATCCACCAGGCTCTTTTGACCTTAGGACTCAGGGATTGCTGAACTGGAGTTCATTTCAGAACCCATTACATACTTGTGAAGCTCCTCTCCCACACTCAACTTCTGTCCTTTCCCCTCAAATGCTCATAAGCACACTATCCGTTCCGCAAAACATCACATATTCAGGAGGAAAAATCGCCAGAAGGGAAACTTTCCATCAACGGAAAGACATTATTAGCTCAGGTTAATGAAGATCTAATATAATATGGCTGTTACTACATGTCTGCCCATAATGATTGATTTTTTTTTTCTATGGGGGAATGATTAAATTAACTATCGTGTAGTTCGGAAATTAGACGGAAAAGGTTAACCAACCTTTAATGATTTGGCAATAGTAAGAATTTATAAACATAAACTGTAAGGTGCAGCTCAGTAAAGAATAATTATCACTGTTTTATGTTTAGATCACAGCACTAGACAAAGTGTTGTTGGGGAAAGGTTGTACATTGCTTGGAGGCATAAAGAGCAAAGTGGAAGGGTTTTTAGACGAGGGTTTGGCCTCTTGATAAATGCCCCATTACCTCTCTGTTTTAACATGCATTAAGTCTAACTAATGAACATCAATCTTGCTTTAACCTAGCTTGGTATAATGGCAATTCTAATGCAGCTATAAAAATAAAGCTTTTGGGTGATAGCTGTTCAAAGAGTTTAGAACTTCAGAGGCGGTCATAATTCCACACTGCATGCCCTTGGGTCTTCCTTCCATTTTGGACACATAATTTTTGGCAATTAACTTACATTAATGACGAAAATGACAAGCATTTTGTGGGTCAGGCACAGCCCTGCTTCGCCAGGGCTGCTGGCCAAAAGAAGGAGCTGTGGTTGTGAAACTATCACAGCCATCCAGAATTAGCCTTTGTCCTTATTACAGAAATTAATATTGTCCTTATTCCATAAATTAATATTGTGCAGCTTGAAGCACCTGGAAGTACAAGAATGGACTCCTTTTGGAATAAATCATTTTCTAAACAGAAAAATGTTATTCAAACTTTTACCTGAAGAACTTTCTTCATAACAGAATTAAAATTAAAATGATACATCCAAAACATTCATACCATAGGTAGGCAAACTAAAGCCTGGGGGGGCGGATCCGGCCCAATCACCTTCTAAATCTGGCCCATGGATGGTCTGGGAATCGGTGTGTTTTTACGTGAGTAGAATGTGTCCTTTTATTTATTATTTTTTTTTTTTATAAATAATTTTTATTGCATTTTTCACAAAAAAGAACAAAAAAGCAAATTTTCACAAACATTACAAAAAGAAAAATTTTCACAAACATTACAAAAGAAAAGAAAACATAGACAAAAAAAATAAGAGAAAAAAGGAGATTTTAACATATAAAAACAAAAAAAAAATCCCTCACTTTCCAATTATAACCTTCAAAACCTTATTTTCCTTACTTCCACCCGCCTCCCGATCTTGTATTCTATTTAATAATTAGTTCAGCAAGCTCAATCTTTGTTCATTTTGATTCTTGATCCCTCCCTTTGTGCTCTTATTTAACTCAGTCACTAGAACCCCTTCTTTCCTTTTCAATGTCCTCAACATTCAAAGATTTTACAGTGTTTTTGTAGATAGACTTTAAACTTCTTCCAGTCCTCTTCCACCTGCTCTTCTCCTTGATCTCGAATTCTGCCGGTCATTTCAGCCAGTTCCATATAGTCTATTACTTGCATCTGCCATTCTTCCAGAGTGGGTAGATCTTGTGTCTTCCAATACTTTGCGATGAGTATTCTTGCTGCTGCTGTAGCGTACATAAAGAAAGTTCTGTCCTTCTTTGGCACCAATTGGCCGACCATGCCCAGAAGAAAGGCCTCTGGTTTCTTCAAGAAGGTATACTTAAATACCTTTTTCAGTTCATTATAAATCATCTCCCAGAAAGCCTTAATCCTTGGGCACGTCCACCAAAGGTGAAAGAATGTCCCTTCAGTTTCTTTGCATTTCCAACATTTATTATCGGGCAAATGGTAGATTTTTGCAAGTTTGACTGGGGTCATGTACCACCTATATATCATTTTCATAATATTCTCTCTTAAGGCATTACATGCCGTGAATTTCATACCGGTGGTCCACAACTGTTCCCAGTCAACAAACATAATGTTATGACCAACGTCTTGTGCCCATTTTATCATAGCAGATTTTACCGTTTCATCCTCAGTATTCCACTTCAACAGCAAGTTATACATTCTCGACAATATCTTAGCATTGGGTTCTAACAATTCTGTTTCCAACTTTGATTTTTCCACCTGGAAACCAATTTTCCTGTCCAAATGATAGGCCTCTCTTATTTGAAAATAATGTAACCAGTCTCGCACCTTATCCTTAAGTTTCTCATAGCTTTGCAATTTTATTTTATCTCCCTCCTGCTCCAGAATTTCCCAATATTTTGGCCAGTTAGATTCCATATTAAGCTTTTTTAAGGCCTTTGCTTCCATAGGTGAGAGCCACCTAGGGGTTTTATTTTCCAATAAATCTTTGTATTTCATCCAGACATTAAACAATGCTTTCCTGACAATATGGTTTTTAAATGTCTTGTACACTTTAGCCTTACCGTACCACAAGTATGCATGCCACCCAAAAACGTTATCATATCCTTCCAAATCCAAAATATCCGTGTTTTCAAGAAGTAGCCAATCCTTCAACCAGCAGAAAGCTGCTGCTTCATAATATAACTTGAAGTCCGGCAGGGCAAACCCCCCTCTTTCCTTTGCATCAGTGTCCTTTTATTTAAAATGCATCTCTGGGTTATTTGTGGGGCATAGGAATTTGTTCATTTTTTTCCAAAATATAGTCCCGGGCCCCCCACAAGGTCTGAGGGACAGTGGACCGGCCCCCTGCTGAAAAAGTTTGCTGACTTCTGATGCATACAATGTTTGTGCTGTCCAGCACAGGCTCAGCATTTTAGAAAAGATGAAATAATCCCCTAGGTCCTGTTCATGTGTACTGTGGACAAGGCAGGTGTCCCCCATCTTATATCTGTGCAGCTGCTTCTTCTCACCTAAATGTAAAGCTGATATTTGTCCCTATTTAAATCCATTTTGTTAGTTTTGGCCCAGTTCTCCAATTTATTAAGGTAATCTTGAATCTTGATTTTGTGTTCTGCCTACTTCACAAGGTCATTGTGTGGATAAAAGCCCAGGGGAATGACAAAGCATTCCTCCTGATCTAGAATAATAATAATAATAATAATAATAATAATAATAATAATAATAATAAAACAACAACAACAACAACAACAACAACAACAACAATTGGAATCAATCCTAGATCCATCAAATGTGGCTTTCAGCAGGTGCCAGGAGAGGCAACAGTCAACCAGGAAACCTTTTCAGCTCATCGACCAGAGCTTTGGTAGTTCTCATGTTAGTGGGAAATGTCAAGAGGCGAACGCTGATCAAGACCAACCCATTTAGAAAGAAAAATAAATGTTTGCCCATTACCCCCTTGAATTCAAGAAGGTCATTTATCACTTGAGCGATAAAGGTGCTCTCAGGAAGAGCACTTAGATTTTGGAAACGGCATGTGCACTGACACAATAAAATACACATGTGTGCAGTTGTCACACATCCTAATCCACTCTTGAGTTGCAAGCCAGGAGCATTGCCCCAAATAGGGATTTTGTCATGCTTGAAGTGGCTTTCGGTACATCCGGTGTAAATCTAGACTAATGCAAATGCAGAACATTTCTTTAAAAAAAAATTTTTAAAGTGTTGCTCTTTCATCACAAAGGTTGGAGAGGCGCCAAAGGAGGTGCCAGAATGAGAATATCAAACCTAGGCTTGTAGTGCCTGGAGCAGCGACAGTATTAAAAGTGGCACTGAAAGAGTTGTGGGAAGGAGGAGTGAACAGAGCAGGGGAAAAGAGTGAGTGTGGGGTGGAATAAAAACAGAGAGAGGCACAAGTCCCTTCCCGATACATCAAAGGATAGTGGAAGAAGATACTAGAATAAAGGAGGAGCCCTCACTAGGGATGGGGAAGAAATCTGATTCCGTTCACATTTAAAGGCAAGCCTACTTAATTCACCCTTCAAAATTTGTGCTTCTCTGAATTTTTCTCCATCCAACTAATGTACACAAGGATGCATACCAGACGGTAAATTTCACCATAAAATACCTATCCTGGTGAAATTAATGTACCAAACTGCTAAATAGGGGAAATTCATCTGCAAAATGGGTAAAGGTAAAGGACCCCTGATAGTTAAGTCCCATCGCGAACAACTCTGGGGTTGCGGTGCTCATCTTGCTTTACTGGCTGAGGGAGCCGACGTTTGTCCGCAGACAGTTTTTCCAGGTCGTGTGGCCAGCATGACTGAGCCGCTTCTGGTGAAACCAGAGCAACACACAGAAATACCATTTACCTTCCCACTGGAGTGGTACCTATTTATCTACTTGCACTTTGACGTGCTTTTGAAGAAGAACTGGGACCGAGCAAGAACTGGGACCGAGCAACGGGAGCTCACCCCGTCGTGGGGATTCAAACTGCTGACCTTTCGGTCAGCAAGCCCTAGACCACAGCGCCACCCATGTCCCTTGCAAAATGTGTACTTTGCTCAAAAATCACATGCTAAAATATTTCCATTAGGAGAAATTCACATTACAAAATGCTAATCAGTGCAAACTAACATGGAGAGCTGAACTGAAGATTGGAAAAATGAGAAACCGAGAGAACCCGAAATGGACAGATTCATCCATCCCTATTCCTGATATATCAAATTATGGGAGGAACAAGGAAAGCAGTGGCAGGTGGCTAGGTGGAATGATTACAGTGGTCCCCTCTCCTGCACGTAGGAGAGGATTAAACCAGTAGGAGTGCTGAGGAAATCTAGTTTCAATAGACTGCAAAAGTAGATAGAGAACTAGTGAGTAGTCCTTGCAGCTGTGTCTTAAGACACCATTGCTCATGTTACTTAAATGGGGTGTGCTTTGTTCCTAACTACTTAAATAAGCCATGGTGGAAGTGCATGGTGCTTTGTATAGGAAGCTGGGTGACAAAGAAGTTTTCGTCCAAGCATAAAAATTGGGTAGGGGGGAGGTGTGTGTGAGAGAGAGAGGGAGAGAGGGGGGGGGGAGAATGACATGAATAGTGTTTCTCCCTTAGGGAGAAAGTTATGGAGCATTTACCTTGGGACAAAGCATCCATTTCTCAGGGAAAGGACAAATGGGTGTACATAATAGTGTAAGAAGAGCTCTGTCTAGTTAGTCCAGCACCCTGCTCTCAAAGTGGCTGACCATGTGATTATGGGATGTTGCAATGCTCCACAGCTGGTATTCAGAGACATATTGCTTCCAAAAGTGATGCTAGAGCATAGCCATCACACCTACAGGTCATCGATGGCCTTATCCTCTGTGAAAATCCCTGCCCTGCTAAGATGTCCAAGATTATTATTATTATTATTATTATTGTAATTTAGATTTTATCAAAGATTTTTTGTGATATAAAACAAACAAATAAACAAGGGAAAGTACATATAGCATCCCCACTTTCAATTCATAGAGTCATTTTTCACAGCTCATTTACATTCGGTTTGAGACACTATTGTCATAGACATTGGGGAAATTGAGAGGGGAGAGGGAGGGTTGGGGGTGATGACCTTTGCATAGTGTTTGTGCGGGGGTTTTGTGTCAGCGTCTCATGGGCAGGTCCTTTATTTATGTAGTTATTTGTTTTTATTGTCATTGTGAGAGATTGGAAGGTCCAACGCATGGTTTGTATTTGGTTCTCTGTCCAACTGGGTTAACCCCATGAGCCCCAAGTACAAAGAAGGCTCCATAAACAGTCCTATGTGAGATGGGGAGATGTGGTCACCTCTGATCCTGGATTTTGAGTACCATTAAGGGCTGCAAAGTGAGCAAAACTGATGCATGCAGCACAATTGACTATTGTGCCCGTGCGTGTTCGTTTCAGTGAGCCTTGTGCAAAATAACTGCTCAGTGTATTGTGTCCCTTATCAACTATAGCAGGCACGCCCAACAGGTAGATTGTGATTTACCGGCAGATCACTGGACGTCTGTGGTAGATCACTGGAAGGTCACTGGCTCCCCCCAAAGAAGCTCAACAAGTTTGGGTCTCCTAAAAGAAACTTTGATCTCAACCCCAAAAAACAGGGCTTTCCCTTAAAAAGCTCAACAACTTTGAACCCCCCAAAAGGGGGTAGATCACTGCCAGTCTTTAACTCTGTGAGTAGATCACAGTCTCTTGGGAGTTGGCCACCCCTGAACTATAGCATATGAGCTGGGGGGGGGGGGGGTCCTTCCAGGCAACAGACTATCTTGGAAGGTTCTGCCAACTCAAACCCTGAAGCTTTCATCTCCAGCTTCTTTGTGGCTTGTTCCTTTCAGTGCACTCCAGTACGATAGCATTCCCTACGTGATTCAGCCCAGGGATGTTTGATGATTTCAGCTGCTTTCAGCCTGCAACCTTGCTGCCTCTGTAAATTTCTGGGAGATAAGTTAAGTACGTTTTTTTGTGCGCTCAGGAAAGTGCTCCAGGTTAATGCAACAGCTCTGCCTGCCATCTCCATTGATATTCTTGTGGGAATACCATCTTTTTTGTTGTGGTGGTGGTTGCTAAAGGTTAAATGGATGCTCCGCTAGTGAGCCACATTTCCAAGCGCTGCCAAAAATGCCACCCCGCTTTCACAACCCCTGTGGAAGTGGGGCAGCATTTTGTTGGGCGCAGCAATGCTTCTGGATTGTTGCTTGTGTTCACTCTCCTGCGGGAAGAGTGCTCTTCTTCTCAAATCCTGCTTGCAGGTTTCCAACAAGCATCTTGTTGGCCACTGTGAGAACAGGATGCTGGGCTAGGTGAACCATTGGCCTGATCCAGCAAGCCTCTTCTTATGTCGATGTTTTCAAGAGGGAGGAATTTGTTTGCTTTTTCATGGCTCCCTGGAAGGGGATTACTTTCATGAGCAATAGCAATGGCAGAAGTTTTCTCTGTGTGTCCTCTTCTCTTTTTTGATAAAGCCCAGGACCCAAATTTTTATAGCCCTCTAGCAGCTACAGTGCCTCATTTACCAGAAGTAATGTATTTAGTGTTAACTCCAGAAGTGTATACTTGATTCTGACCAAACTAAGCCTCCTGGTGTATATTGTGTTCCAAAGACCAAGATGGCAATTTGCAATTCAATAGACTCCCATGTGATTTAAGGTTAAACATTCACGTGTTGGCTAGCAGAGAACAACAGTTAACCAACAGTTAACATGAGTTAATCAACCAACCTAGGTGCTTAGAGAGCTCTTCCTGATCTTCTTTAGCTTCTATGGAATCTTCCAGTTAAACCCTTTCATCAACACACACAGGCATACTCCATTTCAGATGGTGATTGATTCTGTTGTCATTTCCACCTTGTGTGAAGGAACCTACGTGATGACAGTGACGGCCAACGATGCGGACGACGTCACTACAGCCAACGGGATGGTGAGGTACCGGATCGTGACACAAACCCCACAGAGCCCATCGCAGAACATGTTCACCATCAACAGTGAGACTGGAGACATCGTCACGGTGGCTGCTGGGCTTGACAGAGAGGTAAGAGTTCAATGGGAAGCAGAATGAGCATGCATGATGGCTTCTCATCACTGGGGTGGGGGCCTTTGCCTCCAACGCTTGCCTTCATACCCAACAAGCCCAGGCACCTCTTACCCTAACTTAAGTTTATTTAAGTTAGGGTAATTTATCTGAACTAAATATTCAGCTGCTGGAATGCATCTGGGAACCCCTGATGTGCCTCTGAGTTGAAGCAGAGGGGACATTTGCAGAGGAGAATCAGTGGGCGGGAGAGGGTCTCTTAACCCTTTCTCCCATGCACTGCTTTCCCTCCTGCAACTTGCCTCCCAGCCACTTTCCACTTTTGATATGACAAATGTGTATCCAGAACCCCAGTTCCAGTGTGGGTGAGGAAGATATGGGTGCAGTGGCGTAGCGTGGGGGTGCAGGGGGGCCGGCCGTACCGGGCGCAACATCTGGGGGGCGCGCTTGTCGCCTCCGGAGTCGCCGAAGAGCCTCAGGCGCAGGCTGTAGCAGAGCCCCATGTCTCGCGGAACCGACGAGTGGTGCACGCGTCTGGGCTGAAGGCGTCCGGCAGGCAGCGGCTCGCAGCGCTCGCAGCGGTCCCCGCGCGTCAGGGCTGCGGAGGGCGCGCCAGGCAGCCCCTCCTCACAGCCCCGCCGCTGCTGCTGCAGCTGCTAGGCCATGTTGCATTTTCCTCGCCTCTCTGCCCTCCTCCTCCTCCGGGCAAGAGGTGTCATTTGGGCGGCAGCGCCAGCAGCAACTCGCCTCAGATCACCTGACACGGACCCGCCGCTGCCGCCGTGGCTACCTTACTGTAAATACCCCAGCCCAGGCAGCAGCAAGAAGAAGCTGGCAGCGGCGGCAGGTTAGGGGTTAGGGGCGCAAATTACTTGCCTTGCCCCGGGTTAGGGGGCACAAATTACTTGCCTTGCCCTGGGTTTGGGGGTGCAAATTACTTGCCTTGCCCCGGGTGCTGACAACCCACGCTACGCCGCTGTATGGGTGTGATGCTGATAGGGGATGGGTTAAACACATCCTCCCCTGTGCTGCATCTCCACCATACACATGGACCATTAGATCCCAATCTAAAGTCTTTCTGGGACACAGGTGGCGCTGTGGGTTAAACCACCGAGCCTGTTGAGCTTGCCGATCAGAAGGTCGGCAGTTCGAATCCCCGCATCGGGGTGAGCTCCCATTGCTAGGTCCCTGCTCCTGCCAATCTAGCAGTTCGAAAGCACATCAAAGTGCAAGTAAATAAATAGGTCCCACTCCGGCTGGAAGGTAAACGGTGTTTCCATGTGCTGCTCTGGTTCACCAGAAGCGCCTTAGTCATGCTGACCCGAACTTAGTCACATGACCCGGAAGCTGTACGCTGGCTCCCTCAGCCAGTAAAGCGAGAAGAGCACCGCAACCCCAGAGTCGTCCACGACGGGACCTAATGGTCAGGGTTCCCTTTTCCTTAAGTCTTTCTCTGAGTCCCTCCTTTGGGAGAGGTTCAGAGGCTGATGACAGATTCAAGGGCCTTTTCAGTTGCAGCTTCAGATTTATGGGATGTTCTCCCCAGTGAGTTCTGCCAGGCACCTTCCCTGACACCTTTTCTGTGCCAGGTGAAAACATACCTTTCCTCTAGGCTTTTGATCAACTATGATGGTGTCATTTCCTATAAATGTGCCACCAAACCTTTATGATGTTGTTGCTTGAGGGAAGCAGGGCTGCTTTGTGTATTTTTCTATGAATCGCATGCGTTTTTTGCATAAATAGTATTATTATTTTATTAAAATTTATTAACATTTATATCCTGCCCTTAATCAAAAAGATCTCAGGGCAGTTCACAGAATAAGGGTGGTTCGTAGAGTAATATATTTTTAGTTGTGCTTATGTTTTTAAATGGGTTGAGAGTCACAGCTAGTGACTAGCAAGTTTCATAAATAGTGAAGATGACAAAATAATGGTGTTGATAATGGTCACGAACCCCCTCCCCTCTTTTGCAGCACAGAGCTATAGCTCCCAGACATGTACTGACTATGCCAAACATGCTTTTCCTGCTTGAAAGTGAAGGGTCAGAGAGATCAGGAGGAGACTCTGCCTCTTCTGGCACTGACTGCAGTAACTTTCAGAGTCCTGCCTCCTTCTTTGAAAGCCATGGATCTGAAGTGCCAAAATCTAATGTGCAGGGAGATGCCAGTCGTAATGCACCCCCCTTTCTTCCCATTCTTGCAAGCTGCCCCAAAGCCTCCAAGTTCCCAAGGAGAGGCAGCTGCCCAAACTCTTGCTCTCCCACCCTCCCTGCTTTTTCCTTTCTCCGCTCCCGCCCTCCCCGCACCACTGTTTCTGTCTGTTTCTTTCAAACACCTCGGGCTGCCTTTTTCTGCTCGGAGGCTGCATAAAGGCTTTAAGGATTCTGGGCTGCTTTGACACATCCCCGCCAAGCCTCAGAGCGGAAATCCTTGAACACCGCCTCTGAGCAGGAGGAAGGTGGCCACTGGTGAATTCAGAGAACTTGAGGGAAACATTGACAGCCAGTCAGCAGCCAGCAGTGGGGGACCTGATGGGCCGTCAAAAAGATTTGGAAAGAGAAAACAGGAGGGGTGCCAGGTGGAGCTGGCATGGAGCTCTCTGGCTTGCCTGAAGCAGACTTGTCAGCTACAATTGACCCTTAGGCAGCAGAATTGCCTCGTGTTGGGTAAGTCAGTTGGGTAGGTGGAGAATGTTAAAGAGGCTGCGAGTGTTAGCGACTGAACAGAGCCTGAGAAAATTGCTTCCATTGGCTTCATCCCCAGACAGGGCAATTTAACAAAGAAGGTCGTAGCTCAGTGAAAGACCTGCTTTGCAAACAGAAGGTCCCTGGTACAATCCTGGGCATCTCCAGGTTAGGGCTGGAAGGGACCCCTGCCTGAACTCCTGGAAAGCTGCTGCCAGTCCATGTAGGCAAAGCTGAGCCAGATAGACCAATGATTTGACCTGACCAAGTACAAGACAGCTTCCTATGGTAGTAGGAGGCTCACTGTCACTACTTGGAACAGCAGCCACAGAAAAGCTGAAGGTGTTGCTCTTCGTTTAGCGAGGCTTGGGAACAACATTTGCCTTCCAGCAGAGTATTATTCTGGTCAATGGCTTTGAACAGATTGATTAATTGCAGGTTAGAAGCTGCAGAATCTGTTACATATTCTCCATTTCCCCAAGTGGTGAGAGCTCCCAGTGGACAGCATGGCTGTTTCCTTTGCACAAGAAAGGAAACAGGCACCTATATGTGCACAGGCACCTATATGTACAGTGGTACCTTGGGTTACATACGCTTCAGGTTACATACGCTTCAGGTTACAGACTCCACTAACCCAGAAATAGTACCGCGGGTTAAGAACTTTGCTTCAGGATGAGAACAGAAATCGTGCTCCAGTGGCACAGCAGCCGCAGGAGGCCCCATTAGCTAAAGTGGTGCTTCAGGTTAAGAACAGTTTCAGTTTAAGAACGGACCTCCGGAATGAATTAAGTACTTAACCTGAAGTACCACTGTACACAGAAGCATTTCACAACCACTTATGGTCTCCCCGATATGGTTCATTCATCACCTGGGACCCTTCTCTGATTGCCTGGGCCTCAGGGGGCAAAGCTGGTGTCAACTTGGGGCAGGACATTTTCTGTTATGGCATCCACCTTCTGGAATGCATGAGATCCATCAGGCTCCAGGTGGCTGAAGAAGACCTTGTTCTGTGTTATCTTTGTGCTGATGTAATTTGTTGAACACGTTGGGCATTGTTAGCTTACTAATTTGAAGTGATATCTGTGGGTTGGGCATTATCTTTTCTTTATTCTGCTTTTGCTACTGGCTGGAGAAATAGTAGCTTTGCTTTGGAGAAATAGGTGGAATAGAATTTTTATGTGTAAGTAAGGAATGAATGATGGCACAGCCTAATACAGTGGTCTACATTATGTCCTCTAACTGTAGATTCCAGAAATTGAATCTGAGACCTTCTGCAAGCAAAGCATCTGTTCAACCATTGATCAATAGGCATGTTTACATGGTAGAGCAGGGGTCAGCAAACTTTTTCAGCAGGGAGCCGGTCCACTGTCCCTCAGACCTTGTGGGGGGCCGGACTATATTTTTTGGGGGGAAACAAACAAATTTCTATGTCCCATAAATAACCAGAGATGCATTTTAAATAAAAGGACACATTCTACTCATGTAAAAACATGCTGATTCCCAGACCGTCTGCGGGCCGGATTTAGAAGGCGATTGGGCTGGATCCGGCTCCCAGGCCTTAGTTTGCCTACCTATGTGGTAGAGCCTCTGAGAGCATTGTGATCAGTACACCGCCAGTACTAGCTAACTCTAGCTAGAAGCTTTCTCTCTTCCAACCTCCTTGCCTTTTTTAAAAAAACTCTCTGCTCTTCATTACCTCCTATCTCTCTTTCCCAAATGGAAACACGAGCCCATTCTCCCTTCCTTCAGATGGAGAAATGCCACCTTCTTTAAACCCTGATGGGTATCCCATTCAAACTCACAGAGAGATCCCCAGCTGTCAAGAGGTCGTCTTGCAGCAATTACCTCCCATTGATGAAACATCACTAGAGCATCCTTTACTATAAACAGTCTGCCTATCAATAGCGGGACGGGGGCTAGGGGCTCATGGCTGAACCAGCATTCAGTTTCAAATACTGCCATGCCGTTTGCAAAACTGAATAAAGTCAGGCCCATACCATGGTTGGAAAAAACACTTTAACCCCTTGAAATATTACCTTTCTCTTCAATAAGTAAAGATAGAAAAAGCCACCCAAGGAAGGAAGGAAGCATTGTATGAATTGTTGTTGTTTAGTCGTTTAGTCGTGTCCGACTCTTCGTGACCCCATGGACCAGAGAACGCCAGGCACTCCTGTCCTCCACTGCCCCCCGCAGCTTGGTCAGACTCATGCTGGTAACCTCGAAAACACTGTCCAACCATCTCGTCCTCTGTCGTCCCCTTCTCCTTGTGCCCTCCATCTTTCCCAGCATCAGGGTCTTCTCCAGGGAGTCTTCTCTTCTCATGAGGTGGCCAAAGTACTGGAGCCTCAGCTTCACAATCTGTCCTTCCAGTGAGCACTCAGGGCTGATTTCCTTCAGAATGGAGAGGTTTGATCTTCTTGCAGTCCATGGGACTCTCAAGAGTCTCCTCCAGCACCGTAATTCAAAAGCATCAATTCTTCGGCGATTGTATGAATTACTGATGGATTTAAAGCCATATTACCTGGCTCCCATTAATGAGGCTATAGATATGGTGACAGAGCCATGTGTCCATTCACTCATTATGGCTGCGCTTAATTGAATGGATCCCCAAAGAAGATAGTGATAATTGGACTATAGTTCTTTAAAAATATATTAAAGGGAGCTGGTTTTGCAGCAGCCTGCTTTAAGCTCCGTCCTCGCACGACAGCGTAAAATGCCAAAGCAGGACAAAAGGTTGTCATTTCCATTGAGCTAATGAAGGGATTGTTAGGCAAGTAGGTAGTTTGTAGTTCAGGATGTTCAGATGGTATTTCATCAATGGGAGATTCAAAGGTGCATTGAAATAAACAGGCGAGTGTAAAAGAAAAAAATTAAGAGGTTGAAAGCAAATGTTGCTGCTGAAACATGTAAAGGGCAAAGGAGGAGAAAGTAGTTTGTTAAGGAATGTTTCAAGATTAAAGAGGAAATGTCAGGCACTGGCAAGCAATATATGGATTAGCAAGGAAAATGCACAGCCAGGAGAAAGAGGGACAGAGGAGTGTTATTAGACGTTTTGGTGGAAGGGAATTTTTAGAGCTGTTGCAGAAGGCATACAGAAATATACTAGGAGTGTGCAGATGCCCTGAGATTTGCACCATATCTGTGTCTGTGCATTTTTAAAACATTCCAGTCTGCTTCCGAGTCACACTGTACTTTCTGCACTTCAGTCTGTGTTTGGGGTTCCAAGTTGCTCTGTATAAAATGAGGGAAATCTTTTTGTTTTTTAAGTCTTTTTGACCAAAGCGGATAAAATCTACAGGCACAGGAGCTCTTCCAGAGGGAATTAAGGTTGCCAAATTGTAGATGAGGGGGTCTAAGGGACTTTTTGTATGTGACATAAAAAATTATTTCTCTTTCTTCCATAATCTCTTGTGGGTGAGGGAAACTGAAGTCTGTAGCTTTCTGACTTTAAAATAATCAAGACGTGGCCAAGTGGTTTTTATTCTTCTTGTTGTTATTGTTTAAGTTTACAGCTTAGTATCGGCCCCTTTTCTCCCTGGTAATTGGGTTGTATCCACAGTATTCTTTAAAAACAAACAAACCCAGACCTTCCACTGCTGTGCTTTAATAAACAAACAAAACACATTTCAGAGCTCCACATGCAACATTTCCAACAGCTTTCCTTCTTGCCAAGCCCATGGACCTCAATTAAAAAAGAGAGAGATATACAATGGCATTGTAGTGGTCGGCTCCACCCTGACTTCCATCCATTGAAATTCAAGCTATTCATTTAAATAGTTGTTTAAACATAGGGAGCCTTTTCTTTGGAGTGAAACTAAGCTACCTCCCTCTCATGTGGAGATACACCCTGTGTATAAAGGTAGGGTTTCTGATCACACTAACATAAGCAAAGGCTGCTGGATGGGCCAATGGCATCCTGTTCTCACAGTGACTGACCAGATTCCCATGGGAATCTGTATGCTGCTGGAAGGACTGTATATTACACCTGTGTGTATCCTATGACAGCATCTTAAAAAGCAGAGACATCACCTTGCCAACAAAGGTCCATATAGTTAAAGCTATGGTTTTCCCAGTAGTGATGTATGGATGTGAGAGCTAGACCATAAAGAAGGCTGATTGCCGAAGAATTGATGCTTTTGAATTATGGTCTGGAGGAGACTCTTGAGAGTCCCATGGACTGCAAGAAGATCAAACCTATCCATTCTGAAGGAAATCAGCCCTCAGTGCTCACCGGAAGGACAGATCCTGAAGCTGAGGCTCCAATACTTTGGCCACCTCATGAGAAGAGAAGACTCCCTGGAAAAGACCCTGATGTTGGGAAAGATGGAGGGCACAAGGAGAAGGGGACGACAGAGGACGGGATGGTTGGATAGTGTTCTCGAAGCTACAAACATGAGTCTGACCAAACTGCGGGAGGCAGTGGAAGACAGGAGTGCCTGGTGTGCTCTGGTCCATGGGGTCACGAAGAGTCAGACACGACTAAACAACTAAACAACAACATGTATCCTATAAGCCGTGGAACTGCATTATACTGTCAGTAAAGGACCTGACCCTACCCCAACTGTCTGGTGTTTTTCTGTTCCATCGCCACTGCTGGCATGTCGAATGGGCACTCTGCACACGCCCCAACACTATAATTCTATGGGGGGGGGTAAACTACCATTCCCAGGATTATTTTGAGAAAGTCATGTGCTTCAAAAATACTTCAAATATACATGCTTGCGTACACAGCCTTGGCATTGTAGCACCATCATGTCCTCCTGTTTCAATGCTTCACAATCCAGCAAAGAAAAAGTTATCTTAAAAAGAAGCTGTGCAGAATAAACCACAGATGGTGTCTTCCCACCTAGGGTTGTAAAGGCAGCACAGCTTGCTCGGGCAAGATTATTCTTCACGCCACCGATACTGACAAACAAAGGGATCTGTATGGGCTTTCTTTGGAGGGATTATGTGGCTTCCAGGAACGACACATGTTAAATTGGTGCATGTGAGCCATGAAACAACTGCAGGGAAGAGAAGCTTCTCAGCTGACTCCCTGAAACAGATGATATCCTTGGTCTTCTTTGTCATGCTATCCTGCAGCTTACGGCGTAAGGAGATATTTCAGATTACTTCATGACAGGAGGAAGGCTGTGAGCTGGGGATGTGGTACAGGACTTGCAGCACAGAGAGCAGATGAAGAAGGATGGACATCTCGTGGTCATCTATGCTTTGATGGGGTGGTAGAGCACCTGCTCCGCATGCAGAAGGTCCCAGGCTCAACTCCCTCCATCTCCAACTAGAGCTGGCAGAGATCCTTGATTGAAACTCTTGGAGAACATCTGCCAGTCAGTTCAGATCATGGACCAATTGTCTGACTTGGTATAGGGCTCCCAACACAGCACAACACATGCCTTGTGTGTTGAGATAGACCATCTTTCAAGTTCTCCTTATGGCAAACTATCACCACATTACTACTATTAACTGAATGACTACCCCTTATTAAATGATTGGGGAAACACCCGATGAGTTTCTTGTGCCACCAGTTTAATTGTATCTGAGAGTTTGAATGTCTTTGGTGGCACTGAAGAGGACCACAGTGATCACCCAAGGTCAAAGGTTGGAGATGGGTGGAAAGCCCAGTGGCAGAGAACATGCTTTACATGCACAAGGTCCCACATTCAATCCCTGGAATTACCAGGTAGGACTGTGGATTTCCCCTGTCTGAAGCCCTATAGACCCGCTGCCAGTGAATGTGGTCAATACTGACCTAGATGAGCCTATGGTCATAGAATCATAGAATTGTAGAGTTGGAAGGGACCCTGAGGATCATCTAGTCCAACCCCCTGCAATGCGGGAAGATGCAGCTGCCCCATATGGGGATTGAACCTTCAGCCTTGGCGTTATCAGCACCACACTCTAACCAACTAAGCTATCCATCTGATTCAATATTAAGCCATCTTTCTGGGTTCCTAACTAGGGATGGGCCAATCGGTCAGTTTTGATTTCTCTCAGGTTCTCATTTTTTCAGTCTTAAACTTAAACTTAAACAGTCTTCAGTTTTTCACTTTGGTTTGAGTATTTTTGGGAAAAAAAAGTACTCCTGAAAATTCATCAGTCCAATTCATCAGTGCAATTTTCTCCTGATATACACATTTTTGCAAAGCAATTGTCCCTAATGTATTCTGTATGTCATTCTCACTAATATATGCATTTTTCTACACATTATTTGGCTGGAGAATTGCATCTGGAAATTTGGAGAAGTGTGAATTTCAAAGGATGGCTGCGTTTTGGTTTTCAACTTGTTTCGGAAAGTTTGAATTTTGTCTTTAAATGCAAACTGAATTGAATTTCTGCCCCATCCATAGTTCCTACCAACAGCTGAGATACTGATAGCATTTCCCAGCATTCTTGGATACAACTGCCCTGATCTCTCTTGCAGCTGGGTATATTTCTCTGCAGCCTTGTAAAGCTTCATCCGGTCTACAGCAAAGGCGATCCAGCCCTCTGGAGAGCTTGAACTAAATATTTTATAAAAGAGGACTTTGAGCACATAAAAAGTGGAGGGAGGGAGGACACAGAGAGAGGGGGAAGCAGAGAAAGCAACTGCATTTCCATGCGTATTGCTGGCATGGCAATAAATGTTGAGACTTCTCAAATGCCACCAGGACTTATTTGAGATAATAAGTATTTCAGCTCTGTGTCGCTTGTAGCAGGAATGGCACTCACTTTCCCCCAATCTTCTTTAAACACGTAGTCTTTACTAGCACATTCATCTCCTCTTAAAAACCAAAGAGTCAGAGGCTTTTGAATCTCTTCATATGGAATTTCCCTAGTAAAATTCTTCCAAAAATTACTGGAGCAGGGTCGCGCATAGCGCTTTTAAAAAATGCATGAACCCCCAGCTCTGTGATTACCGCTGCTTGGCTCTCAGAAACTGCAGCACTCTGAGATTGGGTTTCTCCACCAAGTGAAAGATAAAAGGGAGAGCTTTCTGGTAGAAGAGTTAGTAGCTTGTTTAGTTATGAATGTGGAGGGGGTGGGGAACTGAAGATTTCTTCATCATATTTCCTTATCCCACATACACTGGTGGAAGGAACCAATAATGCTACATCAAAGTTTTGTACAAAATCAGATAATCTATTTCATTGTAGGGGTTTGGACATGCTCACTCGTTTTAGCTTTTATTATTAACAAAATCCCAACGTTCTAGCAAGACTGGGTGGGTATAATCTTCCTTGTGCTGTTTAATGAAGAGCATTTCCAGGGCATCTTACAGATCCTAATAATAATATGGGCTCATTTAAGAGAAAAGGTGGGGATTAAATTTAAGAAAATAAAATAAACGATAATGAATAGTAATATTTAAAAATCTAAAAACAAGCCAGGATGATGTTCCGTGGGGAGTTAGATGACTTTGCATCATAGCAAGTCTTATCTCACACTTTCCCATCACTTTCCGTATTGCAAATACTCAAGTCTTTGGGGAAAACAGGTTTATTGTGCAAATCAACTTTAATTGTGCAACCAGAATTTGACAGTATGCAAGTGAATTCCACCTCGAAATAGTGACAGTCCGAATGTGGCAAAGCCAGAATAAATAGCATCATAAAAACCACAAAGCATCAGAACAGTTCCCACTGCAGATTAAAAGCTTGGAAGAATAAATAGGACCCCACTTGGAGCCAAAAGGACATAAATGAGAGCGCAAGGCAAGACTCCATCGCAAAGACTATAGGTTGTATGCCATAACTAAACTAACTCTCCCTAGTCTCCACCTGTCTCACTTTAGACAATAGAGGCAGCTGGAGGATGCTCAAACTGTAAAGTGATGGAGATCTTGTGGCCTTCCATGTCTTGTGGGACTCCAACTTGTACCAGCCCCAGCCATCAGGGATGATAGGAGTTGTAGACCAACAACATTTAGAGGAGATCAGGTTCCCCAACCCTGGAGTATGGGAGCAGGTAATCCTTTAAGTACATGAGGTCTCAAACTTTGGACTTGGGGCTCTTGATTCACTGCAGTGCAGCTGATCATTCCAACTAGGCATTTTGCTCATGGGATTCACCATCCCTTGACCCTGACCCTGCAGTTGATCTCTACTAGAAATTCCCTCTGCAACAAGTGAATTCCTTTAATGCCCATTTTATGCTTTCTTTAAACTGGGAAGAGAAGGATGAAACACTGACTTGGGAGTATCAGACCAAGGTGGAAGTAACACAACTGAATGCAAGTTGCTAGAAACCACATCCTGCGTGCAAGTTTCCCAAAGGCATCTAGTTGGCAACTGTGAGAACCAGATATTGGCCTAGATGGACCATTGACCTGATATAGCAGGCCTCTTCTTATGTTCATCTATTTTGCTGGTGGTTATTTTTGGCTGTTGCCATTTCCCCATCAGTTTCCTCTCCTTCTGTTTTTTTGCCCGTCTAAAGATTTACCCTCATCTTCAAGCAGGCGTGTTACACCATCTGTTGCAGAATTTCTCCAGAAAGACCTTGATGTGCAACCAAGTTACATATCTGTGACTTCCCACAGTGTGCAGGTTGTCTCTTGTCAAATGAGAACAAATGGCTATAAGGAAAATGACACCTTTGTTGCAAGGCGGCCTTGCGTTTATTTTTATTTCGGGTTTTAATATTTCCATCCTTGGTTGTCGGGTTGTGGGAGGGGAGAGAGAGAGAGAGAAATCATGAAGAAGCAAGAGAGAAGGGACAAAGATGCTCTGCTCTTACATGCTTGCCCCATGAAGTAAGGGAAATGATCGTTGGGTTTCAGCATAAGCAGTATGTGTTCCAGTGGAGACCACAAGAGCTTGTTCTCCATTTCCCCACAAAAAATAGGTCCTGATCCAAGAGGAGATATGAATTGACCCTTTCCTCTCATTTTCGTGAGTTGTTCCACATGGCTTATTTGCTGCTTATTTGTCCTGCCCCTTTCCAAGAGATTTGTGAAGTTGAACATTCATTGCATATAATGAACTGCAAACCTCTATGAACGGCATTCATTTCTATGGCATTATTGCTGCTAGCTTTTAACTCTGTGGGCCTGTGCAATAAAAACATAAATACAAAGGTTTTATATGTTAAGAAGCTTGGGTATCATTACTAAAATAATCAAACGGTTGAAATTATTCTACCAGGAAATTGTCCCTATTTCTGCAGCAACATTTCCTGTCAAAGGAAACAGCTGATTAGCGCTAAACCGAATTTAGCCAGCCATAGATTTAAACTGTTGGCTAGGAGCTGGTGTTAGTACGAGAAGTGTATAAAATAATCTCACCTCGCTCCATTTTGATTTTGTCATTATGTGCAACCATGACCTTTAATAGCACATTAGTGTCGTGTATAATGTCACTCATTAGCAAAAGGAGTTTCTTTGTGTAACCCAAGCTAATACTCTTAGAAATGTGCTCTGCACCTTCTGGTGAATTAATTGCCGTAATGCAAGGACGTGAGGGGTTTGTGGAGGGAAGAGACAGAAGCAGCTTTAAACACACACACACACACGCACTATTTAGTCTTGCAGAATGGCATCCACCACACTTCTGATGGATCAGGGTCAAGTCCATGTCATGGTGGTGGGGATTGCATGGGCTTGGCCCCTGCTGCACTCAGAATCTGGATCACATTTTGCACATAGGAACTCAGGAATGCATTACACTGAGTCATATCATTTAGCCCAGTATTGTCAACACTCATAAGCAGTGGGTCTCTAGCATTTTAGACACTGGACATTCCCAGTTGTATGTGGAGGAGCCAGGGATTGATCCAGGACCTTCTTCCACCTGCAAAGCAGATGTTCTATCTCTGAGCAATGGCCTTTCCCACTAGGCAAGAAGCTTCCAGTCAGCAGGCACAGGAGCCCAAACCCATCCCAATTTAAGCAAAGGCTTGAAACCTCATCTGCCTCCCAGGTCCTTTTCTGGATCAGACCTCCTTGAACCTGCATTTTAATGTTTGCATTTATAGGCATTTGTAAATGAATAGTTTAGATTCATGATAGCCAACACAGTGGAGTCCCTATGTTGCTGGACTCCAACTCCCATCAGCACCAGCAGGGCTGTCTTAAGCATATGCAGTGCCGGGGTGCAAAGATCCACCTGGTGCCCCCCCCCAGTTGCCCAGTCCCAGGCATGCAGGAGAGCAGAGCCAGCCGGCCACCTCAGCATCTCGCTGGCTCAGTCGCCCCCGAAATCACAGCGCAGAACTACCCACAGCAGAAGAGCCCATCACGGCACTCCAACTGATGTGCGGGCTCTTCCCCGGATTCAACTCTTAGGCCCTGGACTCTCAGCCTGGCACCCCTGAGAGCCTGGCACCTGGGTGCCCAGCATCCCTAGTGCCTATGGGTAAGATGGCCCTGAGCACCAGGCAGAATAGCCAATAGGCAGAAATTGTGAGAATTGCAGTCCATAATGTCTAGAGCAGAGGCGCCACCGTGGGCTGAAAGTTGGGGGCCTGGCAGCATTTTGCAAAAATGATGTCACACGCCCAATGTACCCGTGGAATCACGTGTGCAGCACACAGCACATGCATGTCATCAGGAGGAGGCACATCATCATGAGGAGGTCTTGCCCAGTGCCATGTAGCATCAATGGCTGCAGCGCCTCTTCTCATGCTCAGGAGAAGCCTGCCTTTGATGCCGCACTGCACTCAGCTCAGCTGTTCGGCCCCCTCCGCCCCTTAATATTGGGGGGCTGAGCCTCTGCTGTCAGGGCCTGAGCAGAGTAGGAATGGTGGAGACCGCCTCCCCATCCTTACCCTACAGGGAGGTCACAGCTCAGAGTCAAATGAGGAGGAATGTTGGTAAATCACAGGAGAGCCAGAGCAACAGCTGGCTGACACGTTGTCACTAGAAAGCACTCCAGACCCACCATCTCCCAGAGCCTGGTGAGTCTTAAAAGTAGGAGAGCAAAGAGCTCAAAGACAGAGGGCACTTAGCGGCACCCATAGAGGAGGTGATGATGATGACAAATGATTAAGTGGGAGAGATGGGGGTGGAGATTCACTTGAGACAATGCCATTATCCAAGAGGCTGGGTTCTATGGCCTCTCTCTGCAAAGTTTGAAATAAAGAATGACTGTAAGAAACTTTTCCTTGTCTTTATACTTTCCTGGGCAACCAGCCGGGAGCCGCTGACAGCATCCTGACACCTGCTGGGGAATCTTGAGGGGACTGGTGACACCTTTTCCCCCTAGGTCCACCAGTTCTAAAGGGAACTCCATTGGCTGTTTTAAATTGCCCTATGTAAACCACTCAGAGGTCATCTGCCGAGTAAGCGGTATGTAAATTTTGTTAAACAAGTAATCAATCAATCAATTTACTTTTTTAAAAAGCCATTCACACAATTGCTAATTGTATGAATGGAGTCGTGTCTAGTTTTCCCTAACAGGAAGACCTCATTGTTGTTGTTGTTTAGTCATTTAGACGTGTCCGACTCTTCGTGACCCCATGGACCAGAGCACGCCAGGCACTCCTGTCTTCCACTGCCTCCCGCAGTTTGGTCAGACCCATGTTTGTAGCTTCGAGAACACTGTCTAACCATCTCATCCTCTGTCATCCCCTTCTCCTTGTGCCCTCAATCTTTCCCAACATCAGGGTCTTTTCCAGGGAGTCTTCTCTTCTCATGAGGTGGCCAAAGTATTGGAGCCTCAGCTTCACGATCTGTCCTTCCAGTGAGCACTCAGGGCTGATTTCCTTCAGAATGGATAGGTTTGATCTTCTTTCAGTCCATGGGACTCTCAAGAGTCTCCTCCAGACCATAATTCAAAAGCATCAATTCTTCGGCGATCAGCCTTCTTTATGGTCCTTTAAGGCCTCATTAGAAGACCTAAATGAGGAGAAAAGTTCTTAAGGGTTCCTATGCATAGATATGTGGCAAGAGCTGTGGCAGCAGCTCATTCCGTTTTCCCAATGTTTTCCTAACTGTTAATTTCTGCATCATATTTGAGCTTTTGCACAACATAAAAGCCACTTCCGGGAAAATAGCAAGTTTAGTGCTCATTTCCATGTTCTTTGCTTCCAGGGGTGGAAATCCATTTGCAAATAACATGGAAATGAGCACTAAACTTGCACTGTATTCCAGTGTATTTCTGGAACTGGCTTTTAAGTTGTGTGGAAGCTCAGATATAATGCAGAAATTAACAGTTAGGGAAACGCCAGGAAAATGGAATCCACTGATGTATGAATGCAGAAATAGCCTCTATTTTTTTGCTCACTATGCCTGCTGAATCACAGGCCCTGTTTTTGCCTTGGGAAGAACGGGGGATGCCGTATTAATATTTAGTGAGGGTGAGTTGCTAGCAACACTCTTCAAGGTCTAGCTCTCTCCTCAGGATTCCTAGAAATGAAAGCAGATACATTTATTTGTTGGCTTGAAATATTTCTACCCAACTTCTCCTGCTCAAAGTGCCTCACAGTGAGCATTAAAAGCATGCACCTCTCCTCCATCACAGACGTTAATGGATGTTGGGGTGGAGAACTTTTTGCAACCCAAAAAGGCCACATCCCCTTCTGGATGCAACATGCCAACAGTGGGCAGGGAGAGAGGTAAATGTGGGTGGAGCAATGGATGTGAATTCTGCCTTTGTAAGGTAGGCCATTTCTGAACGCATCCACACATCTCTTATCTTCCATCCAAGCAAGGAAGAAGAATGATCAGAGTTCAGTGATGCATTCCAGCTAAGGAAGACCTCTCAAGGGGGATGTGAAGTGAGGAGTGTGGCTAGGGAGATGATGTTGTTTGTTGTTTAGTCGTTTAGTCACGTCCGACTCTTCGTGACCCCATGGACCAGAGCACGCCAGGCCGTTATGCTAGTGTCAGATCAGCTTCTTAGCTAGACACCTTCCATGCCTTTGTATAACTGTTCTTCAGATTAACTGCCTGCTGTGTCTTTAACCAGCATCACCCTAAACATTAAAGACCTTGGAAAGAACTCTCCCTAGAGTTCTTGTTCTTCAACAGCTGGGAGCCAGGACACCCTCCCTCTCAGTGAGCAATAAGGCGCTGCCTGCCAGGAAGTTAAGCTAGCAGATTCAACCCACCTGGCAGGACGCTCTATGAGCACCTCCACTTTTGCAGACCACTTGATTTCCATGTGCATTTGAGTAACTTCACATCCAGCCCTGGGTGCTGCACTTTGATTCAAATTGTTCTCTCTCTCTCACACACACATACACACAAATCCCTCCACCTTGTCTACAGCTGGTTGCTTTTTACATTATTCAGTAAATAAAATCCCAGCTGAATAAGGGGGGAAAATGTTAAGTATTCGACTGGAAGGCTCACCGGGTTTTAGCATAATCTTAGCAGTTTAAATCTACTTTTTCTTCCCCCACATGAGCTTGCATTGCGGTGGAAAAATAGTGTACCCTTCCAATTTCAAGTTAGAGAAAAGCACCTGCTCGGCTCAAAAAACGATTTAAAGTTTTCTTTTGGTTAAATCAATTTTTTTTTTTTCCAATAGCCCCATCCACCTCTCTAAAGGGATTATTGTATAAAGCTGCACCAGGTCAAGTGAAATAATTAAACACAAGCTGGCTCCACTAATTAACTTATCCACAGACCATTGTTAGGTATTAGCATTTTAAAGACAGGATTAGTCTGTTAACCCTTGGTGGTCCAGAGGCAGAAATGTTCACATAGGCCAGACATTGCTACACGTTTGGAAACCACAGCTTTACGGTTTTAAAGTTTGCTCCCTTTTGACTACATAGCATAGGGACAAGGTACACATTCTGATAAACCCACTTAAAAAAAAAAAAGTGTTTCGAAATTGGCCAGCCTTTATTTTGAAGTAAAAGTAGCCACAGGGCTCCAGTCCAGAACCTGCTTCCGCATCCCAGTTTTCTGCAGAAATTGCATCCCCACCCTCAGCTGCTATTTGCAGACCCTCCAAGGGCCCCTTTTTCCAAGGACAATCCTGGAATTACTGAAGCCATCCCGGTTTCTTATTTGATCCTGGTTTTCCTTAGGATGTCCCGATTTTCATCAGAAAACTGTTGGAGGTTATAGAGTCATGCTACCCCCAAGTCAAGGTGATAAATAACTATACAACTTTTAATAAGGTATTATTATTATTATTATTGAATAGGATGTCCCGGCGGTTCGAATCCCCACAACGGGGTGAGCTCCTGCTCCTGCCAAGCTAGCAGTTTGAAAGCACGTCAAAGTGCAAGTAGATAAATAGGTACCACTCCAGCGGGAAGGTAAACGGCGTTTCCGTACGCTGCTCTGGTTCGCCAGAAGCGGCTTAGTCATGCTGGTCACATGACCTGGAAGCTGTCTGCAGACAAACGCCGGCTCCCTCGGCCTATAGAGCGAGATGAGCACCGCAACCCCAGAGTCGGTCACGACTGGACCTAATGGTCAGGGGTCCCTTTACCTTTTTATTTTCATCGGAGGAATGCTGGAGGGTATGTATTTGCCCCCTAAGAAGCTGTTTTAGCACTTTCAGGAGCAAATATAACTCAAGGGAGTTTTTTTAGAAGGTCTCTGATAATGCAAATATGGAGCACATTCTGAATCAGCCTTCACAGCTAACCTGTCCTTCCGATTGAAATCACCCAGGTTAAGTACCATTGTAGGGAGTCTGTTCATTAGGAGGGGCAGTTTGTCAGCTGTCCCCACTGCAAAACATCTGGAGGGCACCAGGTTGGAAAAGGTCGTTGCAAGCTACCTTGAGCCTTCTCCTCCCCCAGGATTTGGGGTGGGGAGTGTGGCAATGAAGCAGAACAGATAAAACAGAATGCAACCTGGTACATTGTCAACTGTGTGTGTCAACTCGATTCGTTCCAACCAGAGACACATATGCTACCACAGTTGTGCATGGGGCCAGTCCTATCATTAAACAGAGTGAGACAGCTTCCTCAGGCAACTGATTTTGGATGTCACGAGGTGGCAGCCAGTTGTTATTTCCTAAACCACGATGGTCTTTTTATTGCCAGCAAGAGGTGCTTGTGGGATTTTCCACCTCCGCTGCCAAAATATTTTGCCTGGCCCTTGGAACTCTGCCCTGTAAATTGGAGGGGGGTGGGGATTTGGTGTTCTGCCTCAGGCAGAAAAATGTCTTCACCCCATGGAGAAGAGAAGGAATCTGCAAATAGAGGCTCCACTTCCAGCCCCTTGAAAGGTGATGGACTGGGCTGTTCTCCAAATGACCAACCAAAAGCCAATAGTGATGTGGAGAGAAGTGATAGCTTCAGCAGTGGGAGGTGTCAGCTGTGCAGGTAGGAATTGTGCTTTTTCAAAACGGCTTTCCGGCAAAACTAGTTACTGAGTAAGGGCAGTAATTTCTAAAACCTCTGAATAATTCCAAGAGCCTCCAAGTGCCCCTACTTTCTGTGAAGAGTCCCGGATTTACAGAAGCCATACCAGTTTCTGATTTGAGCCTGGATTCTCCGCTTTTCCGGAGGACGTCCCCATTTTCAGCAGAGAAATGTTGGAGGTTGTGGACTTACGCGATTCCTATGTCAAGAAGATATGTAACTGTACAAACTTCAGAAAACATCTGAAGGCAGCCTTGTATAGGGAAGTTACAGATAGATAGCCGTGTTGGTCTGCCGTAGTCAAAACAAAATAAAAAAATTCCTTCCAGTAGCACCTTAAAGACCAACTAGGTTAGTACTTGGTATGAGCTTTCGTGTGCATGCACACTTCTTCAGATATCTGAAGAATATCTGGTATCTGAAGAAGTGTGCATGCACACGAAAGCTCATACCAAGTACTAACCTTGTTGGTCTTTAAGGTGCTACTGGAAGGAATTTTTTTATTTTGTTTTGTATAGGGAAGTTTTTTTAAAATGTTTAATAATTTATTATGTTTTTATATATGTTGGAAGCTGCCCAGAATAGCTGGAGCAACCCAGTCAGATGGGTGGTGTGTGTGTGTGTGTGTGTGTGTGTGTGTGTCCCATCCATCTGGCTTGGGTTTCCCCAGCCACTCTGGGTGGCTTCCAACAAAATATTAAAGATACATTAAAACATGAAACATTAAAAACTTCCCTAAACAGGGCTGCCTTCAGGTGTCTTCTAAAAGTCAGATAGTTGTTTATTTCCTTGACATCTGATGGGAGGGCATTCCACAAGGCAGGCGCCACTACCAAGAAGGCCCTCTGCCTGGTTCCCTGTAACTTTGCTTCTCGCAGCGAGGGAAATGCCAGAAGGTCCTTGGAGCTGGATCTATTAATAGAATAGGACGTCCCTATTCTCATCAATGTTGGAGAATATGCAATTCCATTATTTCATTTCTTTAAGTTAAAAGCATGTTCAGAGCCAGCTTCAAACAAGTTGCACTTTCTTAGACTCCATGGCACAGCACCCCTGACCCAACAATCCTGCCCTTTTCAATCTGCAAGTAGTGGTCAACATGGTGACTAAAATCCCAGTTTTGCACCCCACACATTTTCCAAGTCAAAAGTGCTCACTGAGATTTCTTTTTCTGTCCCCTAAACACACACACACACATCCTGGAGCTGCCACTATCTGGATGTCCTCATTTGCTGTATCCTCACCTGTAGGGCATTTGTAGTAACTGGGTGACACTTTCCCTCATTTTGCTGCTCATATTACACACTGCAGCCTCTGAATATTGAAGGCAGGAGCACAGTGGGTGAGACAGTCTCCTCCTCCTGTGCCACAAGCAAGCTTTGTTAAGAGGAAATGACAACCAGATGTTCGCAGCAGGAAGGCAACGGGCACCAGCAAAATCTTGGCAAAACAGTTCATCCTCCTTATAGCTCGACTGGCTCATCCTAAGCTTATCAAGATGTCTTCTCCTCTGGGCAGATGTAGCCGGAAACAAGGAGTCTTAATTGCTACCACACAGCTGTCTATCAAAATGGCTTTAGCATCCCATCCTTCAGCTTTCCTGTAGATTCAGAAATGGCTTCAGGCTGTCTGGGACAGGAGCAATGTTTCATTCTCTGCACCCCTGGAGAGACAGTCAACAGGCACACTGCTTCTGCATCACTTAGTTGCTTGCATTCCTGGTGCTCACCTGCAAGGAAGCAAAGGAGGATTTCAGGGCAGACAGCCTCAGTGTATCCAAGGATAGCTTCAAGCCTTTGCAGGCCCTAGGGTGGGAGGCCATCAGGGGGGTTCCAGCCAATGAAGAAGCAGCCCAGACGTGAATAATGCAAGTAAGCCAAGCCATATTCTAAATGCTGTCCAAGCTATTTTGCTGCCTGAGGCAGAACAGATGGCACATGTGTGGTTCCCCTCCACACACACACATACACATGTCAAGGTGCATAATACCCAAGGGCCAGCCAAGTTATTTTGGCACCTGAGGCAGAAAAACCACACAAGCATCATTCTCTGGCAGCAAAAAATACAATACATAAATAAACTACCTAGCAATTTGCTGACATGTCAAGACATCTCAGATCAGCTGTGTGACATGGCTGCCTCTTTCTTTGCAGTGGAAGGGCTGACCTTATGCAACAGAGCAGTGATAGGCAAGGATCATGGGGGTTGTAGTCCAACAATATCTGGAGGACCACAGGTCTCTCAGCCCTGACATAGGGCATATAAAATTTGAAATATTCCCCTTCCAAACTCTGGCAAGAATAAGCTTCATTGAAATTTGAAGGGGCAGGATGGAAAGGCTATGTGGTACCTTTGCCAGAAGGCTGTTTCTAGCTTCCTCAGAGTCTCTTATCTTCTGCTGAGGCCTGCTCCATCTTGCCGTACCTGAAACAGACCATAAAACTGTATCCCTAGGATGTTCATCATTCACTAGCAGAATGCAGGTGTCAGGGGCTGGTCAGAGTCCGATGCCAGAGACTGGTCTGACTCTGAAGATGGAGGAATACAGTCACAGACAGCACAGCCTCTGGCAGAGGAAGAAGGGGAGAATTCCCCCCCCCCAAAAAAAAAAACTTCATTCAACATTCCCAGCAGTAGATTCAGAGGCTACACAGTTGGGGGAAGAGTTGCACAGTTTTGAGATAGTAGCTAAGCAACCAGGAGATAGGGAGCGTTTGGAAGGCTTTTCATTCGAGAGTGGAGGGGGGATTTCCCTCCCTCCTCCTGAACTCGGAGGGTTGAAAGGGTTAAAGAATGGAAGTACAGGGGATGAAAAACTGGACACTGGCGTGCTTCTTGTTGCAGAAGGAGAGGGGATTCAGAGTGACCAACTGCTATTCTGGTGCAGGGTGGCCTGGGGCTGCTCTCTGTACGTTGTTGTAAATTAAATGGGGTATAAACCTGCCAGAGGCTCAATAATTCTTATCAGAAGCTCTCAGAGAAGGGGAAACTTCTGTGCCTGCCAGTGTATCTGACAGCAGGCTGCTACAAAACCATACATCTTGCACCTAGGCCTTTGAGCACTATGGTGGCTACCACTCCCAAGTTTCTCCCAGTTTCAGGCACCAACTTCTCCCCACCTACCCCAAACCATGAAGAAAAAGGTTTTCATTTTTTTAAAAAAATCATCTTCGCCTTGTGTTCTGCCTCTGAGCTGCTGGATCCGTCCCAGCTGAGACACTCAGGGTGCTTCCAGATGGTTGCTTATTGTGGCATCAGTACTCTGCGTGCATGCAAGTGTTTTTGCAGCACCAACTTGAAGTTGTTGACATCAACATTTCAGCCTGTACAATGCCAGATTTACCCTTTCTGAGGAAAATCTGCTTAACAAACCCCAACCACAACAACAACCCTGTTGTTGTAACTCAACAGCAATACATGTGCAAATTAATCCCCCATCTGGAGGCACCCATACTCTCTCCCAAAATCAACTCCTTCATGAGGCTGTTGTGAGAGCAAAAAAACCATGCAAATACCCCTGGAGCTCCTTGTTGGAAGGACAAGATCCAGCAGAGATTGATAGATAGATGTACTTATTTAAAAGGGGGGGGGGAGAGAAAAAAGACACTGTTCTCTTTCAACAAACCTAAGTGGATATTTTTTTTACCCCTGCAAGTACCTGCATTTGATGTGAAACTGTTTTTATATATACAGCTGATTTATATATGCTTTTATTATGCAGTCAAATCATTCTGAGATGCTTCATAGGAAGTGATTCATAAACGTTGATGACGATAGTCATAGTAATAGCAATAATCATAATAATCACAACAATGCAGTAGCTGGATGGATGCATATGTTAGCAGAATAACCTCACAATGCTATTGCGTTTTGTTTCGCCTTCCCCTTCACTTCCACCCACCCTCCCTCCTGTACACCAAACCAGCGACTGCAAACACTTTGTTTTTAGTGCACTTGTGTTGCTCCTGACAGATATTCCAGCAGCTGGCTTGCACGCCACCACTTATTCTGAAAGCGAAGATTATTACTATTCAGGAAGAGTGCTATGTCATGATCTGAGGTGATATTATTGAAAGCCTACTGCTAATGCATTATCATCTAACAGGAGGCAATTACCTGATAAATTGTGACATTTTCTCGAGCCAGGCATTGGTTATACTCCACTGGGAGCCCAGGACGCAAGCCGTAATCCCGTGTTTGGAAGTTCCTTAAGCACCGCTGAAATGTTCTCTAGTGGCTCCCCAGGTTTTATAAATAAGGAAACAAGCCAAGCGATGTGAGGTACTGAGCTCTTTTCTGAATTCTCTCTGCTGCCCTCCGAGCTGAAATGAAATCTGAAAGAATCATCTGGAGGGTCGCACAGCAGTTGTTGAAGAAGCAATCGGGCGGCGACTGGTCATCATCGCAGGACAATGCCTTTATCGTCATGGCATTAGTGTGAAATGTATGACAGGCACTCGGCTGGCAGGAAGTGGGTCTGAAAATACCGGAGGAAACAAAGGGGGCACAATCCACCTTCTTCCTCTTGTGCAAGCCTCACTGAAATTAATAGCAGCAGCTCAAGAGCAATGGGAGCTCTCCTGTTGCAAAGTTTGCCCACGAGAGTGTCCCCTCTGTCCTCTTACCTATTTCTATCAAGTTGTGCAGGAAGAATGATTGATAAAACTGTCTTTTCCAGCTGACCACTGTTAAAAATGTCAGGCAGCGACATCTTCCTCAGCTTAGTAAATGCAGATGCAGAAGACGGAATTGGGGTATTCCGAGCACAATTCAAAGTGTTGGTGCAGACCTTGAAAGCCCTAAATGGCCTCGGCCCAGTATACCTGAAGGGGCGACTCCATTGAGCTCAGCCCAGACACTGAGGTCCTCTCTTGGTTCCCTCACTGTGAAAAGCAAAGTTACAGGGAACCAGGCAGAGGGCCTTCTCGGTAGTGGCACCTGCCCTGTGGAACACCCTCCCATCAGATGTCAAGGAAATAAACAACTATCTGACTCTTAGAAGACATCTGAAGGAAGCCCTGTTTAGGGAATTTTTTAAGGATTAATGTTTTTAATCATGTTTTTAGATATGTTGTAAGCCGCCCAGAGTGGCTGGAGAAACCCAGCCAGGTAGGTGGGGAATAATAAACAAACCAACAAACAAACAAATAATTCTGCCTGCAGAGGAAATGTTCCACCACATGAGTGGGGAACATCAGGCTCGGGGTCCAAATGTGGTCTTCAGGGCTTCACTGTCCAGCCCCTGGGACTCTCCCCAAGGCCACATCTCCTCCCCAAGCTACACCTAACAATGGCTCTGCTTCAAGCTGTCTTCAGGTGCTTTTGCCAGACTGGAATGTGTTCTTGAACTGCGATGATTCTTCTTGATTACCTGGATAGAGAGTGTGTGTGTGTGTGTGTGTGTGTGTGTGTGTAACTCTCTGGCTTTTGCATGGCTGAAATATAGCCAGTTGTACAAAGAGTCTCATCATTGTTTTAAATTTCGTAAATCGCTTTGAGGTTTGTTCGTTTTTTACAATTTTATGAAACAAATAAGTAAACCATTGCTCCACCCACTTTTGCCTCTGGCCCCACCAATCACTTACAACCCCTGGAGGCAGGGGCAAGTTTTGGTCTTTCAAATGTAAGCAGCGCCCTGTGCAAGGCCACAATTTGTGGCGTCCCTCGCCTTCCGTTCTGCTCAATTCACTACATCATAGTTGTGACATTCTGTGGCAAACCCTAGGCTTGGCACCCAGTGTGCTGGAACTTGTCCCACTGCCCTAAATCCATCTCCACTGGAGAGAATGCAGCCCTTAAAAGTGTCCCCCAACCTCTACCAACACCAAGCTATGCACCCTTTTCTTATTTTGGCAGTGAAATGTGTTGGCTCCTTTAATTTTGGGAATATCTCCCTTGAAAGGTGCTGTGCATCACTCCTCTGTGTGCCAGCAGCCCTGGCCTTAACTATATTACCTTATCACTGACCCATGAAACAGATGCATAATTCTTGCTGGGTAATGAAATGAACCATTCCATTGCTGGAGAAAGGACTCGTGTGTGTGTGTGTGTGTGTGTGTGTGTGTACATGTGGGTGCACGTCACAAAATTAATCCAATTCAACTATGTAGTGATTTTGAATTATATCTGTTTGAAAGAAGGCGAGCTATCATAAAGGGCTGTTAATATGGTGGAAAATTATATTAGAAAGGAACAAGACAAGAGTTGATTATATCCGACTCTATTTTACTTGCGACAAGGGTATTGATCTGCTTTTAAACTTGAACTAAGACGCAGTCCCAGAATCTGATTTGAATGATGAAAGTTTATCCCTGGAGCTTATGAAAAAAAGTGTCTGTATCCATATGCAGAGCAGATCTCCCTTAACACCGATGATGCTCACATCTACTTAGCAGCTGAAGCGTCTCCTATCAGTGTTTGGGGGGAAAGACCGACTTGCTCAACTTCTATGGCATGTATCAATGAAAAGGTCGATGAACAGATGCAGCTTGAACCCATGTTCATCACATCATCAGACAATCCCCTTTTGGCATTTCTCTGTACCAAGTAAATGTAGGCTGGGTTGCAAACTGATCAAGCAATCACAGAGCTGCTAATTAGGACCAGGGTTCTGTCCTTGTCTTCTCTGAGTAGGGTTGGAGAGATACCTATCTAAAACCCTGGAGAGTTACCACCAGTCTGTATAGAAAGAACTGACCTAGATGGACCAATTTTCTGACTCAATACGGTCAAACCTCGGTTGTCAAACGTACAGTAATCTGTTCCGGAAGCCCATTCAGCTTCCGAAATGTTTGACAATTAAGGCACAGCTTCCGGTTGGTTGCAGGAGCTTCCTGCACTCAAGCGCAAGCCACGTCAGATGTTCGTCTTCCACAAAAGGTTCGAAAACCGGAGCTTTACTTCCGGGTTTTCGATGTTTGGGAGCCGAAACGTTCCAAAACAGAGGCGTTTGGGATCCAAGGTTTGACTGTATAGGGAGATTTTCCACAATACCACAAATACAAAACATATCCCAGACACACAAGAATATGGTTACCAGATTTTTTTCAAGGAATCTGGGGACACTTTTTTTTTTAAAAAAATCATGCTTTATTATTTTAGAAAAGGGTTGCCCAGAGTTCTTGACCTTTTTTAGGGGGGAGGAACCCCAAAGTTGTCGGGTGCACACCTCGACACAAGGCAGGTGGAGAAGCCCATCTACAAACACACAAATGCCCAAGAAAAAGAAGTTGGGGGGGGCGGAGAGAGATTGAGTAAAGGTGCTCGCTGGTCTTGGGAAAACATGCATTAAAACACACACACAAGGCTCCGTCTCTGTCTGTCTGTCTGTCTCACAACGCAGCGCAGCTCTTTTCTGGGCTTCTCATCCTCTTCTTCACTGCCTCAGCACCTCGCTCACCCACACCCCCAACTCGGATGTGCAGAGCTCTGCGTGATTTGGAGGCAAGCCTTGATCAAGGAAATGAGCCAGAAGGAAGTTCTCTGGCTCACGCCTCAGTTTAAATAGCCCCCCTCCCCCCCACCAGCGGATTGGCTGGCTGGAACTTTGACATGGCTGCTGGGACCTCTGGTGCTGCCATGGCACCCACCATGTTGCCTCACCGGTAGTCCCCAGGCATAAATCCGGGGACATTAATTAAAATCTGGGGACAGATCTTGTCCGGGGAGAGATTGGTGAATCCGGGGACTGTCCCCGGGAATCAGGGACATCTGGTAACCCTACTCAAGAAACATTCTCCAAAAAATATACAAATTACCCAATGCAAAAAGAGCCTTCTGGATCAGGCCAGTAACCCATTCAGCATCCTGTTCTCGCAATGTCCAACCAGATGCCTGTGGGAATCCCATAAGCAAGATCTGAGCACAAGAATGCTCTTCTCTCCCATGGCTTCCAGCAACTTGTATTCGGAAACATAACTGCTTGCAGCCATAGAGGGCAATGTATAGCCGCCATGGCTGTTTGTGTATTCCTCTCTGATGTGTTGATTCATACTGATTGTATCTGGGATTTAAGGAACGCTAATTTCAAACATAAAATGTCAGATTTCATATTGAGAAAGGGGGTTATAAAGGTGTTCTCCCCACCAGTTGTCATTTCCATTCTCAGCTTTTGTCTTCCTATTTTGACAGTGGGGAGACATACTTGGGCAGGGGGGATAATTACAACCATGTCTAACTAGGCAAAGCTATGTAAATTTAACATTTCTACATGATTATAAATGTCAGGAGAGCTGTAGACAAGGCAGGGAAGTTTGGAGTATCTCTTTTGTACCTAGTCTAAAATGTCTTTATTGCTAATCCTATTCATCTGGAGTAGGAGCCTAATTAGAATATTTATGGACTAATAAGTAGGTGAACAAGACACTCCAAAACTGTTCCAAAGGTGAGAAAAGGCATTCGTTAGAAGGCGTGTTGTCTGTTTTGATTAATGTATGGGGTAATTACCAATGCACTGTTAGACAACCGTCCTCGATTTATTTCATCAGCAAATGTTTAAATAAAGTTTTGCTGCATTTTGTTCTGACAGAACCCTGGCCAGAATAATGAGAAGCAGCATTTGCCAGATCTTCCTGTCGGAAAAATAAAATTTCTCATTTAGAATCTTTGATCACAGAGTCTCACATGTGAAGAACCGAAAAGTGGAATGTCAGTTGACCAGTCAAATGTTAAAATCATAGAGTCAGGGGAAGCCTTGTAGGCCACGGACAAAGGTGGATTTAGGGGATCATTACTGCTTCAGCTGAATTGGGCACAGAGCCCCGGCGCACCGCAGGGGATGCCACGACTATTATTTAGAATGGAGCGTCAGAGGCCAGGGGAAATTTTGGTGTTGCCCTGAGTGCCACTGAAATTTGAGACCCTAAGGTCCACCACTGCCACTGAGATCCTGTAGGTGCCTGATGCTCAGGGGAGCTGCCATGTACTGAGTTATACCATTGGTCCATCTTACTGAGTATTACCTGCACTGATAGGCAACACCTGTCCTCTGGATTTCAGACTGGATTTTATCCTTGCAAATGAGGCACTGATAGGCAACACCTGTCCTCTGGATTTCAGACTGGATTTTATCCTTGCAAATGAGGCACTGATAGGCAACACCTGTCCTCTGGATTTCAGACTGGATTTTATCCTTGCAAATGAGGCTGGTGTACACCAACTGGCAGCCTCTCTGTGTTTCGGAGAGGGAACAATCCCAGTTCTTACCTTACCTAGAGATGGCCAGAGATTTAACCTGGGCCTTTTGAATGCAGAGATCTTCAGACTCTTGAATGGAAGATGGAACTGTACCATCCCTTCATACACAAGCAGCCATGGGCTGTGTATGGAGAACACCCAACACCCTTTTCTATGGAATTGAAATTGTGCTTTGTCCAGCTGTCCATAGCAGCAGCTTCAGCTGTAGCCATGAACAGCCCGTTTCATGCAGATATTTCCCAATAAGCATGGTGCATGGTACCACCCGCCCCTGGAGAAAATACCTGTTTCTTTAAAACTCTCATTGAACAAAGCATGCTTAATAAAAGACAGAAAGTTTGCATAGCTTCAGGCCTTCATAATATGGGGAATTATATTTAGGCATCTCATTTTTACAAAAGTAAAGATAAATATAGCCTCATTCCATTGCTGATGGATATCATTAAGAACCATTATCAACCTTAATTAATATATTCACATTATTCAAATACAGGTAGAAGATGTTCTTTGCTGTCAAGATGAGAAAAGTAGAGTGCTTCCCTCTTTGTTTGATGTGAAAAGCAACTGATGCTATGCAATAGACTCCAGGAAGGGGGGAGCGGGAAACATTTTGTTTAGAATCCCATTCCTTCATTCTACCCCTGCGCCATCTTAAGTTGAAGGATTAGTCACAAAGCTTCCTCCAGTCTGGTACCCTCTAGGCGTTGAACTCCCAACATCCCTGTCCATTGGCCATGTTGTCTGGAGCTGATGGGAGTTGCAACTCAACAACATCTGAGTATTTGGGTCTCAAGTTCAACTTCTTCAGGACCAGTGATCCACTCAGCAACTGAGCATTCACATTTTGCATAAGCAGCAGCTTTTGGACCTTCTTCAAGGGCAGCACCACATAGGGTCAATTCCAATAGTCTATCCAGGAGATTAAGGGATGTGGGTGGTGCTGTCGGTTAAACCACAGAGCCTAGGACTTGCCGATCAGAAGGTTGGCAGTTCGAATCCCCACGACGGGGTGAGCTCCCATTGCTCGGTCCCTGCTCCTGCCAACCTAGCAGTTCAAAAGCACATCAAAGTACAAGTAGATAAATAGGTACCACTCCGGCGGGAAGGTAAATGGTGTAAAGGTAAAGGGACCCCTGACTATTAGGTCCAGTCATGGCCAACTCTGGGCTTGCGGCACTCATCTCGCTTATTGGCCAAGGGAGCCGGCGTACAGCTTCTGGGTCATGTGGCCAGCATGACTAAGCCACTTCTGGCGAACCAGAGCAGCACACAGAAACAGTATTTACCTTCCTGCTGGAGCAGTACCTATTTATCTACTTGCACTTTGATGTGCTTTCAAACTGCTAGGTTGGCAGGAGCAGGGACCGAGCAACAGGAGCTCACCCTGTCTTGGGGATTCGAACCGCCGACCTTCGATCAGCAAGCCCTAGGCTCTGTGGTTTAACCCACAGCGCCACCTGTGTCCCTCCAGGGGTCCCTTTTCCTTTTCCTTTATCTAGGAGATTAGCAGCTGTGGTGAGAACTTTAATGTGGAAAGTGATGTTCTTTCAAACAAGCATTTGGATCCAGCAATGACTGGCCAGAAGACCAGGCAATGTGTCACATGGTGCTTGTTCCCACCATGTCTTCCCCTCTCGTGGACCAACCAGGCTCAGTATGCATTCTGCATTAAAGAGCATTGATTTAATAATGGATCACCCCAAGAAACAGGGGAACTGTTACAGCTAAGCCAGTTTCTTCTGCCAGTGGAAACCTGAAATGGGCTGACATTTGCTACTGAAAAAAGAGATGTTTATTTTTTTTTTTCTGAAGCCACATAGAGCCATATAAATAGGACACATGGCAGAAAAATAGTGCTATACGTGAGCCTGGCTGCCTCAGAGGCAAAGAGTGCCCCTTCCCCTCTTGGATACAAATATGACTGCAGCACACGATAAAATTAAACATATTTCATGCTTTCACCTTTCTCCCTACAGGGCTACAAATCCACTTCGCAAAAACCTTGACACATAGTTTTATCACCATCTGCAGCTTCTGCTTACGAAAGACCCTGGACCGGAATCTAAATCCCTTTGCATCCTACCTAAACAGAATGCCCCTGCTAGGTCAAAATGGGGTAGGCTGTGAATTGGGGCTGTTTCTAACCAGGATACAGCACTTCCAGATTCATCTTTCTTAACGTTTGCAGAACAGTTTTGTCCAGGGCATGGTGGAAATGTAGCATGAACCCTGATTCATCTAGGGGGGTTCTTTAAACTTGCCAACACAGTGTTTCTCAAACAGTGGCACTGGGCTCACTCAGTATCACAACCTGCCCAGTGCCTCCTCATTTGCTTGCTCTACTCCCTAGCCATGAAACAGCTTTGCGTTGGGCAGATACCACCCCCTGCAACTCCTTGCATGTTGAGTAAAGGTGCCTGGAAAGCAGAGAAGGTTACAATGGGAGGGAGGAGGGGAGGAAGGTCTCCATCCTCTGAGGAAAGGACCAGAGGAGGCAGAGCCCTGGGTGTCGTGGCCCCGGGCGCAATTTTGAGAGGAGGCACATACAGGCATCCCTGCAGCAAGCTACTTCATCTGATCCTGACTCCACACCAGAAGGAGCTGCACCTTGGCCGTGGTGCTTGTGCCTGGTGCAGCTTTGCCCCCCTGGGTCAGGTGAGGAGAGCAGGTGAGTGGGTGGCAGTGTTGCCACCCACCCTCCTTGGTTGTGGCACACCTCGCGCCAGGCTGCAGCAGCTCTGTCACCGGGTCAGTCTGACCAGGCGGTGGAGAGCAGGAGAGGTGGCAGCAATGTTGCCACACACCCTCCTTGACTGCGAGGTGTCTCGTGCCTCGGCTACAGTAGCTCCGCCTCTGCCGCCACGCCAGGCCTGACCTGGAAGTGAAGAGCAGGGCGAGAGTGGGCAGAAGCTTCCTGCCCCTCTCCTATCCTGTGGCGTGCAGGAAGACACCTCCTGTGCACCGTTCCCCTCAGGGGGGTGCCCCGCCCTGGGCAACGTGGGCATGCACTCTGCCACTGAGAGGAGGTGTTAAGTAGAATGTTGTTGTTGCTGCTGTTGTTGTTTAAAGCAGTGTTTCCCAACCTTGGGCCTCCAGCTGTTTTTGGACTACAATTCCCATCATCCCTTGCCACTGGTCTTGCTAGTCAGGGATGATGGGAGTTGTAGTTCAAAAACAGCTGGAGGCTCAAGGTTGGGAAACACTGGTTTAAAGGGCTAAGAGAAAAATAAAAGAAACTGGCAGTTTGGTAGGTGGACGATATCGTACAAGTTGAATGTCAAAGGAGAACGGGAGATGAAATTACAGGAGATGAGTAAAAATATTTTGAGAGCCATGTGGGCTGAGAAGGGGAAAGTATTATTTAAAAACAACAACAACCCTCCACTAAGAGCCTCTGGAGCAGTACCTATTTATCTACTCTGCCTAAAATGAAGAAGTTCAGTGACAATACCTCCAGAACAAATGTATGCAGTTAGCTTGAGGAAAGCTGAGCTGTGGAACTTCTTGCCACAAGGAAAATGCCATGGCAAAAAAAAGAGCAATTTTCAAAGATGGATCAGTAGAAAGTGACGCCAGTAATTGCCTGCTGATTGTGCCTCAGTAATGTTCAGCCAACTTGAGTAGACCCTGGTAGTAGAAAGTTTGGAAAACCCTGGTCTAACACATATATTCTGGTGGAATATGCTGGGACAGGCAAATGCTCAGTGGAAGAACGCATGCATTGGATACAGACATTATTGATGTTGGGCAGGTGCCCTCACCAGTAGCAGACTGGTGTTGTGGGGCTCAGACTTCCCTCTGGCTGGGTCACTGCAGCACACCAGAATGGAGGTGGGGATGGGTGAAGTTGTGACAAGGTCAGCATGGTACAAATGTGTCAGCCGGAGGACCAGATCGGCTGGCATGTTTGCACTGCGCCAAACCTGTCTGCCACCCACCCACCCCTCCATTCTGGTGTGGTTACAGTGACCTAGCTGGAGGGAGATCAAATGGCACAGTCCCACCATGGCTTCTGCTACTGCCCTCCACTATGTTGTTTTAGACACCTGCTGAAAACTTTTTTTTTAATTCCAGAAACCCTATCCATTCATATTATTCAGTTACCTATATTCATTGTATATATGCTACTTCCAGTGGTACCTCGGATTAAGAACTTAATTCATTCCGGAGGTCCTTTCTTAACCTGAAACTGTTCTTAATCTGAAGCACCACTTTAGCTAATGGGACCTCCTGCTGCCGCCGCACGATTTCTGTTCTCATCCTGAAGCAAAGTTCTTAACCCGAGGTACTATTTCTGGGTTAGCGGGAGTCTGTAAGCTGAAGCATCTGTAACCCAAGGTACCCCTGTATTTTATCTGTGTTGCAATGATAGTTATGTAATGTATGTTTGGTTTTTATTATTTTTGTGTGGATTTTAGCTGTGTTTTATCCACAGTTCTATGATATGCACCACTTAGAGGGCTCTTGCTTTAAGCTCTTTATGCAGCTTTCTACATAAATGAATACTGATTCAGATAATACTGCCACTATGCCAAAGCTAAGCAGGTCCGTGTCTGGTTTGTGCCAGTCTAGGACACTCGCCAAGGGACGCAGGTGGCGCTGTGGGTTAAAGCCTCAGCGCCTAGGACTTGCCGATCGAAAGGTCAGCGGTTCGAATCCCTGCGGCGGGGTGCACTCCCGCTGCTCGGTCCCAGCGCCTGCCAACCTAGCAGTTCGAAAGCACCTCCGGGTGCAAGTAGATAAATAGGGACCGCTTACCAGCGGGAAGGTAAACGGCGTTTCCGTGTGCGGCTCTGGCTCGCCAGAGCAGCGATGTCACGCTGGCCACGTGACCCGGAAGTGTCTCCGGACAGCGCTGGCCCCTGGCCTCTTAAGTGAGATGGGCGCACAACCCCAGAGTCTGTCAAGACTGGCCCGTACGGGCAGGGGTACCTTTACCTTTACCTTTTAGGACACTCGCCATCTTGGAAAGAAACCAAGGGGGAAATTATATAATAAATTAATACATGTATTATACAGAATTCAGCATTGCTTAACGCAGAATTTGTCTTACCATAGTATAGGATCCTGCCTTTAAAAAAAAAGTGCATGCGCAACTCGTATTTTGGAAACATAGAGTTGATCCTGATTAGAGTGCAGTGCTAATAATGCCAAGGTTGCAGGTTCAATCCCCGTATGGGACAGTTGCATATCCCTGAATTGCAGGGGGTTGGACTAGATCCGTGGTTCCCAATGTGGGGCACACGCCCCACGGGGGCAATTCAATTTTTTTTGGGGGGGGGCAATTTGAGAATGACTTATTAACAGTTAATGGCCTTTTAGACTTCCTCCACATGGATATGAGTTCACTCTTTGAATAATAAGAATTATATGTCATCGGGGCGGGGGGGCATCAGGATTTTAGAGATACTTCGGTGGGGCATGGCCCAAAAAAGGTTGGGAAGCACTGGACTAGATGAATCTCAGGGTCCCTTCCAACTCTACAATTCTATGATTCTATGATACCAAGCACTGGGACGTGGGTGGCGCTATGGGTTAAACCACAGAGCCTAGGGCTTGCTGATCAGAAGGTTGGCGGTTTGAATCCCCACAACGGGGTGAGCTCCCGTTGCTCAGTCCCTGCTCCTGCCAACCTAGCAGTTCGAAAGCACAAAGGGCAAGTAGATAAATAGGTACCGCTGCAGCGGGAAGGTAAACGGTGTTTCCGTGTGCTGCTCTGGTTCACCAGAAGCGGCTTAGTCATGCTAGCCACATGACCCGAAAGCTGTATGCTGGCTCCCTCGGCCAGTAAAGTGAGATGAGCGCCGCAACCCCAGAGTCGGCCACGACTGGACCTAATGGTCAGGGATCCCTTTACCCTTTTTATGATACCAAGCAAGACCATTAGTCCATCTAACTCCCAACGCTGGCTGGCAGCAGATCTCTAGCATTTTAGACAGGGGTCCTTCTCACCCCAACCTGGAGATGCCAGAGTTTGAACCAGAGACGATCTGCATGCAAAGCAGATGCCCTGCCATGGAGCTACATCCTTTCCCCCAACCTATACTGCTTTTAAAAATAGAGCTACAAGAATATGGGAAGCTGCATTTATATTGAGTTAGACCATTGGTCCATCTTACTCAGTACTGACCACTCTGACTGGCAGCAGCTCTCCATGGTTCCATATATGAATTTTTTCTCAGCCCTACCTGGAGATGCCAGGGGTTGAACTCAGGACCTTCTGCCTGCAAAGCAGGACACCTAGCACTGAGCTATGGCCCCTTTCATTGAGGAAGCCAAAGGTCCACTGGTCTCTGTACCATTCTTTCTGCAAGAAGCAATTACAAGGTTGACACATAGTGGGCATTTTCCTGCCCTCCAGCATCCCTGCATTGCAAAGAAAGTGCATATCATTTGAAGTGAAGCTGTCGAGCTTGAGGTTGCAATGGGTGAGTAGGTTCACCAATTTTTTATTTTTTTTAGTGAAAGATGACTCCCCCCCCCCTCCTTGTTGCAACACGCACCCAAGATGTATGTTGGACTTTGCAGCCCATATTACAAGCACTCATTGACCTACATTTATCTTTTTCATCTCGATGTATGAACCAAATCTGCCCTGACCTGCATAGGCGGCCAAGTGGAAGCCAAAATTGCAGTCTGGAAAAAAAGCTGTAGCAACTAAAAGCAGGAAAGCAAATAGCTTTCTTGGGTCTAAAGATGTTCAGGATTCATATTTTTAAAACCAAAACAAAAAGTTTCAGAATGAATTAATATGTTTGCCATGCATATTAAAATGGTTCTGGCAGGATGTGACAGCAAAAGGCTGAAATTTGGGGGCTGGGTTTATTTTTGTTTTGCACGTTATCAAGCAGCAACGGACATAGCTAGGATTTCACACAAACACCTTAGAGTGCTCCCTTTAGGGAATCAAAGTGATGCTACACATCAGCTGGAGACAGAGATTATTTGCACTGGAGCAGTGTAGAAAAAGACCTTTTCTTACAGTCTTCTCCATTCATCTTTGTCTCCTGATTAGTTTCCCCACCCCCTCCTCTGACAGCTGCGACCATTATGACAACTAAATAAACAAACTTCAGACAGCAGGAACTCAGCCCTGACATCTTCACCAGAGGGCATCTCCTGGCAACTGTTGGTTTTGTTAGGATGATGTTACCTTGAAGAGATGCTCACCTTTACCCAAAAGCTCCCCTCGGATGATAGGAAAGAGTTATTTGCTTCCTTGAACATCGCCAAGGTCTCTTGCACGCTTCCTTGTCAACCCACCTTTGTAGGGGGGGCTGTCTCATGTTTAAGTAGTGTGATGATGATAGAGATCTGTTGCCATGCCAGTCCACCAGAATAAAGTCCTATTCAGATGACACATCCAGGGCAAGGAAGAACTGAGCTATGTGCATGGTTTTAATTGAACATCTGCACTGACTCTTTGGGGAAGAAGGACAGGATATACAATATTTTTCGCCCCATAGGACGCACCGGCCCATAGGACGCACCAGGTTTTTTTGGGGGGAAATAAAGGGGGAAAATTTATTTTTCCCCCCCCCCAGGCGCTTGTGGGGCCGGCAGCGGGGAGAAGCGCTCTTCTCCCCACCGCCCGCCTGCAGGTCAGGTCCGGGGACAGCGGGAGGACGCGCTGCGCCTCCCAGCTGTCCCCGGAGCTTGCGGGGCAGGCAGTGGGGAGAAGCGCTCTTCTCCCCGCCGCCCGCCTGCAGACCAGGTCCAGGGACAGCGGGAAGATGCGCTGCGCCTCCCCGCTGTCCCCGGAGCTTGCGGGGCTGGCGGCCGGGAGAAGCACGCGTCTCCCCGCCGTCAGCCTCCAAACCACATCAGGAGACAGCGGGATGGTGGCGTTCCGCCTCCCCGCTGTCCCCCGACCTTGTGGGACTGGCGCTGCGGCTCTCCTGAAGCCTGGAGAGCGAGAGGGGTCGGTGCGCACCGACCCCTCTCACTCTCCAGGCTTCAGCGAAAGCCTGCATTCGCCCCATAGGACGCACACACATTTCCCCTTCATTTTTGGAGGGGAAAAAGTGCGTCCTATAGGGCGAAAAATACGGTAGATTAGCTACAAAGGTGTAGCATGGGTGGGACTGGGGGGCTGTAATCTTGGGCACTGTTTTCTTGGGGGGGGGGTCACATTCCTCATGCCACCCTCCAGCTGGAGGGTAGCTTGAGAAGGATGCAACAGGCATGTACCCTGCCAGCACTGCGCCACTTTTGCAAGTTTCTCAAAGCAGGTAAAAGTTAAGGACCCCTGGATGGTTAAGTCCAGTCAAAGATGACGGTGGTGTTGCAGCGCTCGTCTTGCTTTCAGACTGAGGGAGCCAGCGTTTGTCCACAAACAGCTTTCCGGGTCATGACCAAACCACTTCTGGTGCAACAGAACACCGTGACAGAAACCAGAGGACATGGAAACGCTGTTTACCTTCCTGCTGCAGCGGTACCTATTCATCTACTTGCACTGGTGTGCTTTCAAACTGCTAGGTTGGCAGGAGCTGAGACAGAGCAACAAGAGCTCACCCGTCACGTAGATTCGAACTGCCAACCTTCGGACTGGCAAGCCCAAAAGGCTCAGTGGTTTAGGCCACAGCGCCACCGCTCACAGGGGCGCTGTGAGCGCACCCTTCAAAGCAGTTGGCTGGCCCAGGCTCCCCACTTCGTGGCCAGGCACATGGCCCAGTGCAGCCGTGCTTGGCTCCTGTGGGTGGCTCTGGCAGTGCACCCCATGTATGCACACGCACCCGGACAACAGCAAGAAATGCTAAGCCACTGATTCACTACTATTCATACTGGCTATGCTCTGTCTTGAGAGTTAGAGGCACGAATGCTTCTGAATACTAGAAATACCAGCTGCTGGAAACTACAGGAGGGGAAATTCCTCTTGTGCTCAAATCCTGATTGCAAGCTTCCCAGAGGCACCTGGTTGGCCTGATCCAGCAGGCTCTTCCTGTGTTCTTAGATCATTCATTTCTGCTTATACTCATGCAAGTTTAGGGGGGCTTACTTTCTCTAGCCAGAATCAGGGAAGGCTGCCATTTTCTTTTTATGGAGGCCATACCTTCTGGAAGAATAAAATGGCAGCCTCTAGGAGACAGCTGCCGGAATCAGTTCCTCTATGCCCCACCTTCCCAAAAAAGAGGAGGGGAGGGAATGCATGGGTATAACAAAATGAATGCTGAATTAACGAATCAATAGCAAAACAAATGAAGTCTGATAATGAAAATGAATGGAACAACAACATGAAAAACATTTTCCTGTGCACCCTTGGAGTTGGCATAGTACTAATTCAAAGTCTTAGCATTGCACAGAGTTATTTATGAGAATTTTGGGGAGCTGGGGAGCTGCATAAAAAGGGACAATATTTTGGTCATTTCTGATACAATTTTTGAATTGTTTTTAATTGCAAGCGCATTGAACATATTGATTGGTACGGGACTTCAATTCAGATTCGTATGCTATAGAAGAGAGTGTTTACTCAGTGCATGTGCAGGTGCAGAAACTGGCATATGGCTTTGAATGCGGAGTTCCAAGAATTAGAACTTTTGTGCTAAAAATGAGCATGCGGCTCTTTATGGCTCTGGAACTGACATGAATGCAGATTTCGGAGTCATCTTAACAGTTTGTGCTCCCTGAAAGGAAAAACAGGGGAAAACTATAGCCTCTGCTCCTCTTTTCTCAAGGAGGCACATTCCTGTGGGGACATAACTAATGATGCCCTGCCTAAAAATGGATCACATGCAACACTGTTTCCCTTCCGCTGCAGTTTTACCTTGGCCAAATACTACCTTAAAAGATATTGGGCTTTGGCTACCTTGGTCAATGCCTAACAGTACCAAATTACAAGCAAGGAGATTCCAATTAAACATTAGGAAGAATATTAAAGGTAAAGGTAAAGGGACCCCTGACCATCAGGTCCAGTCGTGACCGACTCTGGGGTTGTGACGCTCATCTCGCTTTATTGGCTGAGGGAGCCGGCGTACAGCTTCCGGGTCATGTGGCCAGCATGACTAAGCCGCTTCTGGAGAACCAGAGCAGCGCATGGAAACGCCTTTTACCTTCCTGCTGGAGCAGTACCTATTTATCTACTTGCACTTTTACGTGCTTTCGAACTGCTAGGTTGGCAGGAGCAGGGACCTAGCAACAGGAGCTCACCCCATCATGGGGATTCGAACCACCAACCTTCTGATCAGCAAGTCCTAGGCTCTGTGGTTTAACCCACAGCACCACCCACGTCCCAGGAAGAACATTAGGAAGCTGAAAAATGGAGGTTTGGTGGCCATGTCAGGAGATTCTTCAGCTGTGATTCCTGCGTTGCAGCGGGACAGACTAGATTGCGCTTGGGGGTCCCTTCCAGCTCTGCAGTTCTGTGATTCTATACCCAACGCCAAATCAGTTGCACCCCATTGTGGAATTTTGAGTTGCTAGGGCAGGTTCAAGTTTCTTTCTGTAACACTGAATAGGTTTAAACTGGCTGGATTCAAAGGGTCGTATCCAGGGCTCTGGCACCTCTCAGGTGGGAAGCACCTAACGAACCTCAGGAAAACCCCACTGCACTTCCACCTCACAAGGAGACCCTCCCCGGAGCCTGGACCAGACATCATCTACACAGGCTCCAGAGAGGGTCTCCTTGCAACCGGGCTCTGCTGGGGCTCTTCTGCATCGCTGCTAACAGATGACACATGGGAAAGATGGTCTGTCCTTCCAGCCAGAGAGGCAGGGCAGCTTCCTTGACCCATAGAGCTGAGGCACAGGGAAGAAACCTCCCAGCCCTTAACTGAGAAAGCCCCCACTCCACTCGCAGCAGCACTTCTTGTAGAAAAATACTGGTTGTATCCAATGTAGCGCCTAGTAACCCATTCTGTTATTAGAAGGATTTATACTTGTGCAATGCAACACACCTGCTCTCCTCCCCATGCCGTCCCTAAGTATGTTCTGGGGTTTCTCCCCCCCCCCCAAAAAAAAACACACCTCTCCATAGCAGATTTGGGGAGGGCATGGATGCACTGGGGTGGGGGGAGGAAAGAGGAGGAAGTTCCCTTGCGCAAGCATAAATCCTTATGCTAGTGGCGCTGAGCGCATTGGATGGTGCCCTATGCTTTTGCCATTAAGAGGGCTGCATAATTTTATATTATTTGTGATAAATATGCCATGGTATATTAAGGAATTCATCAGTCTTGAGGAGCCTGCTGTCTCCGTTGAGGTTAATATACTGTGCAAAAGTGTCTGTCGCTCCGCCCGCATGAAGGATCAGGGCCACTTTTTTAAAAGGACTGTAAAAACAAAAAACCCTCTGCATTCCTCTTTACACTTATAATATTGAATCAGTTCAGCCTCTCTCTCTCCCCCCCCCCCTTGCACTTACCCATTTTTCCTTGAGCATTTGTGTGCTTGCCAAGTTTTGGATTTAAGAAAAACACACACACACAATTTTTTGTAGTCAAGCTGCAGACTCCCAGAAAATAGATATCGCTGACATGCAAACTTAACGATAGATGCGCAATTTAGAAAACCAGGCCTTGTGTCAACTTTGAAGAATGAGGTGAATTTAAAGGCGCTATTTAGGTGCGAGCAAATTCTTTGGATTTTAACAGCATCGGTTTTTCATACTCAGGTCCAGCACTTTGTTCCCTCCCCACCTTCTTCTTATTCTCTGACTCCTGCAGGCACGTAATAGCATTGTCCTAAACGGAAAAGATTCGGGAAACAAAAGATACGGCCTCCATCCCCACTCTTTGCATCTCCTAATCAAGAGCAAGTATCTGATAAGACAGGGCACACTTTCTGTTGCTAACCTTAGATATGGCAAAGTTCCATGTTTTAGTGAAGGTTATTTTAAAAAATGAAGAAAATGGAAACAAATACGAAGGGGCTCAAGAAAATCTATTATCAGCTAGTTCAGCTGATTTTCCAAAACATTTGGGGCGTCTGTCTATCTATCTTTCTGTCTTTCTATCTTTCATCAATCTATTTACTTGTAGGTCCTGCTTAACAAACACGATGCATTCACAGAAAATCATATAGCAAGCATGCAGATAGCAGAGCCTATGCGTATTTATTTACTGGTCAGGGGAAGCAATCAGTAGCCCCATTTCAGGGGTGGCTCATATTTTTCAGCCCCAAAATTGGATCACCATATATTCTCCAGGGGCTGCAGTGGTGGGTAAATATGGGAAGTAAATTTGATTTAGTTTGCATTTAAAGACGGAGTTACTGAATTTGCATTTTCTGAAACAATGTTCAAACTGAAACACAACGGTTCTTCGAAATTCACACTTGCCTCCATTTTATTTGGTGGTTTGTTGTTGTTTTTTACAAATTTTCCAGGGTGATTAATCACTTGGGATTATCGCCTGATTGCCATGACAATCCCTGGTGGTTGGGGACAGTAGGAGGGGAAAGAAGGTTTATCCTCATGAGTAAATGCTTACTAGTCCGCCAGTGAACTCTCTGAACTTCAGTGATACATTTTTAATACGGCTTACCCTAAATGGCATGAGACCAGGATATCGAAACATGACTGAACATATGATTCTGCCAGTCCACAAAGATCAGGCAGAGAGGTCCTGCTGTGTATCTCTCCGTGGTTAGAAGAATGGTTGGGTGAAAGAAAAAAAGGGGCTTCTCTTTTGCAACTCCCAGCATGTTGAGCTCCCAACCTTGGGATATCAATCTTCCCCCTTATTCACTAGCCCTCCACTGGCCTTTAGGAAACCAAAATGAATTGTTTCATCTGGCCTCTGCACTGGTCTGTGATTGACAGCTGTTGAGTGGAAGGGGCAATTCCCATTCACACTGCAATACCTACTAGATGCAGCCTGCGGGAGGGGAAACGGGCAGTTTTAAACAATGAGAGAGGTTTGAGTAGAGCATGAATGAAGTTGGGAAAGGTTCTGTTGTAACCAGGTTAGCTATTACATGTTAGCTTCTGCGCAGTACCAATTTCTGGTGTTTTTCCTTGTTAATTTATTTTTTAAAAAAATAAAAACCTCCTCAATGTTTCTCCCTTTGCAATCCATCCATTGTTTTAAACCAGGGGTCAGCAGACTTTTTCAGCAGGGGGCTGGTCCACTGTCCCTCGGACCTTGGGGGGGGCGAACTGTATTTTTTTGGGGGGAAATGAACAAATTCCTATGTCCCACAAATAACCCAGAGATGCATTTTAAATAAAAGGACACATTCTGCTCATGTAAAAACACCAGGCAGGCCCCACAAATAACCCAGAGATGCATTTTAAATAAAAGGACACATTCTACTCATGTAAAAACACTCTGATTCCTGGACCGCCTGCAGGCCAGGTTTAGAAGGCAACTGGGCCAGATCCGGCCCCTGGGCCGTAGTTTTCCCCCCACTCAGTGTGTCTCCCCTTTTGCTCCCATGCCGTGACCACTGCTGTCATGCAAACTGCCTCCTTTTTCCGTCCCCCTACGCTGCCCTGACTTCATGCAAATTCAGGATTGTGATGCAGCAGTGCCAATCTTCCAATGGGGGTGTGGCCTGATGGTAATCAAGTGCAAGTATAGCATAGAGCAGGCATGGCCAAACTCGGCCCTCCAGCTGTTTTGGGACTACAATTCCCATCATCCCTGACCACTGGGCCTGTTAGCTAGGGATGATGGGAGTTGTAGTTTCAAAGCAGCTGGTGGACCAAGTCTGGCCATGCCTGGTATAGAGGGATAACCGGAACTGGTATTTACATGTCATTGTTCAGCAGACCACAGTTTCAGTGCTAAACACTAGGCTGCAAAAAAAAGAAACCCAAAAGGTTACGAACAAATCTTTAATCTACCTTTTTTAAAATGATCAGGGAATTATGTTAAAAGATTATTTAAGAGTTAGACTTCATGGCATCAAGACGAAGATAAGTACCTAAGATAGATCTAAATGTTGCATATTGAATGACTGTCCTTTCTAAAAGCGCCGCACCAGAAACCGTAAATTGTAAATCAGGTGGATTACGTGGAATTCTCATCCCCCTGTCGCCTTGATGCCAATCCCTGGCACAGCTGATAGAGAAGGAGGAAAGGGGATCATCACCTCTGATATTGTACGAATGCATTTAAGTATTTGTTAGTTTTCTTCTCACGAGACTGCTGCAATCAGTTTTAAATCAGTCAGATAAAATTTAGGCATGGAGGGTGATAGGAACCTTTAATATAAATGCCACCAACATATAACACCTTGTTTGGGGGATTTGCGCTGTCTACCAGTCTGCTACATGTAATGTTAGATCCAGTTCAGTACAAGGTTACTTGAGAGACTGCACTATCCCTTATACACCCAGTTAAATCACTCTACTCTGCAGAGTAGTTTCTCTTTAAAGACTGCTCCAGAGAAATGTGGAGTAGAGCTTTTGGCTGCCCCTGTTCTGTGGAAAAGCATCCCTGTTGAAATATGACAGGCACCCACTAACTGCACCTTCTGAAAACAACTGAAGACATTTTTGTTTTGCCTAGCTTGTCCACCTGGATGAAAAGTTGTCTTGGTCTTAGATGTTTACTTTGATTTTAAAGAGGGAACACCCTATCTTCCGTTGTTTTTATGCTGTTTTTAAAACTATTTTTAGCTGATTTGTGGTAGGTTTATAAATTGCCTTTTAAAAAGGTGATTTTTTTAACCAATATCATTATTGTTATGAGGTCATATTCAACTAAGTTCTACTCTGAGAAGGGCCATTGAAATTAACAAACCTAAATTAGTCATGTCCATTTATTTCGGTGGGTCTACTCTGAGTAGGGCTAGCATTGGCTGCAACTCTTTGGGAGGGATTCAACTAATGAGTCCTGTTATGTATTCAGTGGTCTGTGTTTGTCTGAGCTTGAGTCTGGACTAAGGATTCTGAGCCCATCTTCTGATTCGATACATGATATCCAATCACAGAAGATTTCAGGATTTAGGCCTCTCAGTTATGATTCGCAGCTTGGAAGTTTATACAACCAATCACATTGGGAGTGGGAATGGCCCAGGCCTTTAGAAATGCATATAAGCAGTTGCTTTGCCCCTGTTGCCCAGTTCTGTTAATTCAATAAAGGTTCTTGCTGTTATCACTGCGTCTTGCCTCGTGGGAACCCACCTACACTTCAAATCCTTTCACCAGAAGCTAAGCACAAGGACTCTCACTTGCATAAAATGGGGGTTAACCCCCTCCCTCTGTGCCCCCCGAAATCAGTTCTGGAGAGATCGGAAGAATCCCTGGAACAGAATGTGGGAGAAGGTGTAATCGTTTCATCTGGCTCTCCTGGCTTCAGCGAAAGCTGCGCAGCCTGCATTCGCTCCATGAGACACACACACATTTCCCCTTACTTTTTAGGAGGGGAAAAGTGCGTCTTATAGAGTGAAAAATACGGTATATCCTTCAAAAGATATTGGTGACTTTGAAGTCTCTTAAATATACAAATGAAATTAAAGAACAGAGTGTGTTTGGGAGCCCAGGTGGACTGCCCAAATTGCAGCCAAAGGTCTAAAATGACTTGGACTGACTCTGAGGCCTCTACACCAGGGCCATATTCCCTTCCAGGGACTACATGCCCATTGTGTACAGGGTTGGCAGAGCAACAGATTCACAGATGGCCACATTCCACCCAGGCAAAACTCAGTGGTTTCTATATAAACCGTGCACCCTACATACATCTCCATCCATCAGGGAGGCAAGAGTTATTATCACAGTTGAAAAACACATTCCAGGCAGGCAAAACACACGAGCAGAGTTTGAAGAAGGGCTGGTGAGGGTGTGGCTTACTGAAGGGGCGTGGCCAAAGGAGAATCTTGGGGTCTGAGAGAGGAGAATGGAGGGCTTCATTTTGCCCCCAGGCCTGAGATTTCCCTCCTGCAGTCTGTGCTGTAGTACAGTGGTTTCCAACCTTTTCTTTTTTAAAAAAAAAAACATTTCTCGATAAATGATATGAAAAATGAAAATAAAATAAACAAGCAAATGCTGATACAAAAAGAAAACATACATATACCCCCTATACTACAAACATATACCCTACATACCCCCATGACTTCCCTCCACCACGACTCGACTTCCTTTGGTTCAACTTTAAATATTGTCATTGCATTATTTGGATAATGCACCTCTTATACCCCTTTCTAATTATTTTTCTCACTTATATTTTACATACATAATCCATGTATATCAACATATTCTTTTCAGAGCAGTGTTTTTCCATATGTTCCTCGAAACATTGCCATTCTAATCTTAATTTTTGATTTGTCTGAAGCCCTATGGCTGCTGTTAACCTTGCTCCCAACCTTTTCAATATGGCGTCCCACCAACCCAAATTTGCTTGGTGTTGTGGCCCATTGATTTATCATCACATGAATTTTAGACCATAAGTCTTCGGCAGAAGTCAGTTTTGTACATGTCTAACTGAAATATTGCCAATTTTATAAACATGGCTTGAGGCACCCGAGCAAAAAAGTACGTAACACCCCTATTAATGTGAAATTTGTTGTACTTACAAAGTTATTCACAGTTTTGTTTACGGGAATGTAAGAACGCCAACTATCTGATTGCTGGATACCCAGAAGGGAGCTGTAAGAGTCACTCAAAATAACTCCCTTGTGGTGAACATTCACCACATGTGCCACCAGCCAGCAGAGACTGGTTCCCAAGTGTTAAAACATAAGTCTTAAGACTTTCTGATGTTCCACTGCAAGTTGTAAGAGGTTTGAATACACGTTGTAAGTGACATTCACCATATTTGTTAAGGATTAAAAGCAATTGTTTGGGGTTTACTTCAAAAGCCCCACCACCAACTTGCAGGGGCCTCACCAACCATGTGTGGGTCATGACCCACAGGTTGGGAAATGCTACTATAGCATACCCATAATAACACCTGGCTTTGGAGGGAGGGCATGAAGCAAAATGAGAGTACAGTGGACGCTCGGGTTGCAAACATGATCCGTGCAGGAGGCACATTCGCAACCTGCAGAGTTCGCAACCCGCTCCTCTGCGCATGTGTTGGTTGTGATTCGGCGCTTCTGCGCTTCTGCGCTTCTGCGCACGCGCAAAGCGTGATTTAGCACTTCTGCGCATGCGTTGAAACCTGGAAGTGACCCATTCCGGTACTTCCGGGTTCAGCGCGATGCGTCTGTAACCCGAGGTATGACTGTACAAGTTCTATAGAACCTTCAAAGAACAAGTCACCTCTTAATGTGCTGGTCCTTAAGCGCCTGAGTTATACCTGAGTATTTGCAAACTCTGGGCCTCAGACACTGGCCCTTTCTTCGTCTGTCAAGCAGCCTTAATAACTATATGATATCCCCAAAAATTCAATGGCAGGAGGGTGGAGATTTTCCCAGAGAAATGCTGTGACAAATTGTAAAGACACATTGAAATGGTAATTTTCTGAATGGCTCAATAAAATCAGCTTAACACACAAGCATGAAAAAGTTAGTGTTCAGGGAGGGGGGAAGCTTCGTTCAAATTTCTCACATATTGGGGCATGCCTCACTGGTGATTTAATTAGAGATAACTGAAGAGGCTTATCTGAAATTGCTATGCCTTATGAATCCGGGCTCTAGACATTCAAATGAAATAGTATTTGATGGCTAATATTTTACAGATCACCTCTTATTTTTCATCACTTCTCAAAATAATTGGGGTATTCTCTGCTTTTCAGGGGTATCTTTAATTTCCTGAATGCACAGACTAGGTGTTTTTATCCTTCTATGCTTTCACCCATTACTTCCTATTTAGGATAAAATGTCATTGCACTTCCAACTATAGTGATATCCATTAGGCAGCTGAATTTGTTAAGCCAAAGATCTCAGTAGCAACATTGATGAGATCTACTGAGCTAGGTATCATCAACTAACTGGCAGCCTGTAGGCGACTTTCTGAGTGGTGCTGGTTGGCCTTTCGGAAGGAAGGAGGAACTCACCCTCCCTCCTCTTATCCTCATCTTCAGGCTGGGATGGGAATTAGGTAAAGGTAAAGGGACCCCTGACCATTAGGTCCATTCGTGGCCGACTCTGGGGTTGCGGTGCTCATCTCGCTTCATTGGCCGAGGGAGCCGACGTACAGCTTCCGGGTCATGTGGCCAGCATGACTAAACCGCTTCTGGCGATCCAGAGCAGCACACAGAAACGCTGTTTACCTTCCCGCCGGAGTGGTACCTATTTATCTACTTGCACTTTGACGTGCTTTCGAACTGCTAGATGGGCAGGAGCAGGGACCGAGCAATGGGAGCTCACCCCGTCATGGGGATTCGAACCGCCGACCTTCTGATCGGCAAGCCCTAGGCTCTGTAGTCTAGACCACAGCGCCACAAAAGGTCATTGGGCTGTGGCGAAGAGGTTGGGGGCATGGAGAAGCTGCTGCTGTAAGGGGAATTCCCCTCTAATCCCAACAAATGCAATCTTCTCAAAGTGGCTTCCCAGAAGAACTGAAGTTCATTACACCAATGGTGCATGGAGCACCTATCATGCCAATCCTTGCTCCTTTGTGTCACACTGATCTCAGTCTTAGCTTTATTCATCTCTTTCGCATTTCCTATAACGGGGAACTGTCCTCACAATGAGAGTTTGGACATACAGTCGTACCTTGGTTCTCAAACGTAATCTGTTCTGGAAGTCCATTTGACTTCCAAAAATGTTTGAAAACTAAGGTGTGGCTTCTGGTTGGCTGCAGGAAGCTGCGTCGGACATTCGGCTTCCAAAAAACATTCAAAAACCAGAACACTTCTGGGTTTTTGGCGTTCGAGAGCCAAAACGTACAAGTACCAAGGCATTCAAGAACCAAGGTATGACTGTATCTGCAATTTGGGGAGAGGCAAAAAAACAGAATTCTCAAGACAATGGTGCATTCCCCACTTTTCTTTTTTGTCACATTCAGTCTTTACCTTGTTGAAGGTCATTGAGGATTGCAGGCTGTTGTTCCAGGCCATAGCAACTCCTTCGTCATCCTCCACTCTCCTTATGTTAGTGAAAAAGCACTGAAACACTGTTGGATCCAGTCCATTTGTCCTTGCATATTACATCAACCCTGGGCCATAAGATGACTCTTTCTCCAAAGCGAGATCTGTATAGCTCCGTGGAAGGGAACATACTGTGCAGGGAAAAGGTTCTAGGTTCAATCCTGGCATCACCAGATAGCATTGGGAAAGACGTTTGCTTAAAACCCTGGCTAGCTGCTGTCAGACAATGGTAGGTAATGTTGATCCAGATGAAACCAGTGGTCTAGTTTGGTAACGTGACCTTTCCAGTCCTGAATATGTTCCAGCATGGATATCACCTGTAGCTCAATTTTATAAAGTTGTGTTTAGCTGGTTTACACTCTATCTTCTACCCCTTCCCACTGCTTAGACTAGGCATAGGCAAACTCGGCCCTCCAGATGTTTTGGGACTACAGCTCCCATCATCCCTGACCACTGGTCCTGTTATCTGGAGGGCCAAGTTTGCCCTTGCAAGACTGTAGGTGTCTATGGAATGATTGTACCTCATTGATAGCACTTCTGTCATGCATGTAGAGACAGGTTCAATCCTCATCGTCTCTGGGTATGGCTGGGAATGCCCCATCTAAAACCTTGAAGAGTTTCTTCCAGTCTCAGTAGACAGTATTGAGCTAGATGGGCCACTGACAGCTTTCTATGTTCCTAAGAGACATTGGTTCTTATGTTGTTATTGGGATATGCAGGGACCTTTCCTAGCTAGCACTGCACAGATATATATACTGTGGTACCTTGGTTCTCCAACATCTTGGTACTCAAACAACTTGAAACCCAAACACTGCAAACCCGGAAGTAAGTGTTCCCTACTTTTTTCAGAACCAAACGTGCTCTGTTTTGAGTGTTACGCTTCTGTTTTGAGGGCCACACTTCCTATTTGAGTGCTACACTTTCGTTTTGAGTGTTACGCTTAGGTCTGTCTGTTTTTGCTATTTATTTTGAGTTTTGGTTTTTGCAGCTTTTTTCTTTGTTTTTGTGAGTGTGTGGAACCCAGTTCAGCTACTGATTGATTGATTGTGTGACTGCAATACATTGTTTATTGCTTTCATTTTATGGATCAATGGTCTCATTAGATAGTAAAATTCATGTTCAATTGCTGTTTTAGGGGTTGTTTTTAAAAGTCTGGAACGAATTAATCCATTTTGCATTACTTTCTATGGGAAAGCGCGCCTTGGTTTTGGAACGCTTTGGTTTTGGAACGGACTTCCAGAACAGATTAAGTTTGAGAACCAAGGTACCACTGTATAAATATATCATTATTAGTGTTCAAAAAAGCAGAGCTTTCATAAGTGACCTGGATTTGGGTGGAGGGGCTGGGAGGACAAGAATGGCAAGATAGCGAAGTTTTTGAAATTAAAAAAAAAAACTTTTTAAAAATGAAACTTTTCAGATTTCTTATCTTGGGTCAGCGGTTGGATGCCTTTTCTCCTGTAATGTTCTTTGAATAACAGACAAGCCAAAAGAGCAAAAGTCAGGGGGTGGGGGAGGGCTGCAGAACAGAAGGCCATGTTACTGGAACAACCACCTTCAAACAGCTTCACCCAGCAAGGTCTTCTGTGATGCAATGCAATGCAATGGGGCTTTGCCGGAGCAAGCACTTAGAAGCCTTGCTATCAAAAAGTCTTTTTCTCAGACTTGCGTGACCTTCTCTTGCAGTTCAGCTTTCAGGTTCAGATGAAAGTTTGCATAACTGCATCCCGGGTTCCCGAATTACTTTTGACACAGAAACCATCCTGTCTTTGCGGTGCCCTAGCTGGAGGCAAGACACTGAGACAAGAGCAGCAAACGGCTCTGACAGTCCCAGGTTGTTCCGACTGATAAATCTGCAAGTGACGACCTCTGAGCCCAGACACTGCTTTGTAGGGGTCATGCTGAAAACAAGGTAGAAGAGAGCGCCGCAAAGTTTAAATGGGAGGAAGAAGCTGTGCAGGAAAGCAGAAAGATGCTGTGGTTCTTTGATGGATGGGAGGGCAGAGAAGAGAAATTATTTTCCCCTCCCACTTAACTTCTGTTGTAGACAGAAGTTTTGTCCAGGTTAAGTTCTGGGGTTCATACCTAAACCCAAAATCTTGTATACTCAAAACCCATCGGGTTAAATGGCAAGCAGGGTTGTCAATGCCATTTTTCTTGGAATCCTACCCCCTTCTAAATTTTTAATATATTTTTTGCAACACCCGTAAAGCTGAATGTGCACAAGGTAAATGCATGTAAGTTGTGGGCCTGCTGTACCAAATAGGAATTGGAGAGGGATTTGATTCAGTCCACATTTAAAGGAAAATCTATCAAATCTGCATTTTCCAAAACAATATGTAAAGCAAAACGCAGCCGTCTTTCAAAATTCTTATTGTGGTTCATATATTAAGGGAATGTGTGCATAAAGATGCATTTATTTGTGAAAACGACATAGAAAAACGCATGATATACGGGAAAATTCCTCGCAAAATGTGCTTGAGCCAAAACCACATGTAAGACCCACTGTGAGCAACTGGGTAAAATTGCTCAATTTCAGAGTGATCTCCACATACCACCTTGACCCTCCTGGCTCATCAAATCTAGCAGAGAGAAGCTGTCTGGTTGGGTCCAGAGTGTGGTTGACCCTTTGCTTCATGAGGAGGTGCTCTGTGCTGCACTGAAAGAAGCAGTGCTGCAACCACTCCTAAAGAAACTGGTTCTGGACCTTTTGGATGGGACCTTTTGCCAATACCTGCTTTGGGGGGAAGGTGGTGGACACAGCTGCAAATATCCTTGGAGGATGCAGATTACAGTGGTACCTTGGGTTAAGTACTTAATTCGTTCCGGAGGTCCGTTCTTAACCTGAAACTGTTCTTAACCTGAAGCACCACTTTAGCTAATGGGGCCTCCTGCTGCTGCTGCGCCGCCGGAGCCTGATTTCTGTTCTTATCCTGAAGCAAAGTTCTTAACCTGAAGCACTGTTTCTGGGTTAGCAGAGTGTGTAACCTGAAGCGTATGTGTCAGAGCTGCCCCTAGGTCCCAGCTCACAGAGGACCAACGCGAGGCTGTCGTTATGTACAAAAGTCTTTATTGAGGTTCAGTTTCCATTTCAAAGCCGCAGCGCGCAGCTCTACGTCTTAACCCTAGACCGGCGAAGTACCGTCTGAGTCTCCTCCCCTATGACACCAGTTTAAGATCCTAGCCCTGCTCCACCTTTTACGCTGCTCTCTCCTCCTCTGGGTCCTCCTGCCCGCTAGGGTATTGCCCTTTCTGGACTCTTCCGACGCTGAGTCGCTCAGCTCCTCCCCCTCCCTCCGGCGGGCTTTAGGACCCGGTTCCCAATCCTCATTCTCTGCTGTCCCGCGCTCCTGTACATTTGAACTTGCCTCTCGCGCCAACCCAGTGACCTTCCTCCTGACCGTTACACTACTTCTGTCACTGCTTCCCTCTTCCGGGATACTGGCCGGATCTGACCTCCCCTCCGTTGTCTGACTCTCCGATGGAGGTGTGGTCAGCCCTGCCTTATCTTCTCTCCCTGGTGGGGAATGCACTGGCCCCGATCCTTGGGACTCTTCCCCCCCACTCTGCTCTGGTGGGGAAGCTGGTCCTGACTTCCAACTACTGCTCTGGGAGTCCCTGCTGCCCCCTTGCTCCTGGGGCGTTCCCCTTGGGAACCCCCTACCCCTGGCCACTGGCGCCCCCTTCTGTGAATCTTCCGATTCGCTGGAGAGGTTCATGGAATCCCTCGGTCCACTGTCCTCTTCTCCTACGCTCCCCTCGGATTCTTCCCCTTCGCTCTCCATCTCCTTTCTTCCCTGTGCCTCTGCTCCTGAACCCCTGACAGTATGTAACCTGAAGCGTATGTAACCCGAGGTACCACTGTACTTAGATCCATTCCAATTTGGGTTCAGGCCCAGCCACGAAACTGAGTTGACCTTGGTCACCCTGATGAATGACCTTTCCTTTGTCACTTGTACAATTTGTATACAGTGAGATTACACGAGCACCCCCCCCCACTCAGCTCTCTCAGTCTTAATTCCCCTCGTTTATTGACGCACACCCACCAAACCCGAAAGTCAGTTGCCCTGTTGTTATCTTTTCATTCAGCGGCCTAACAGCCCATGGATAGAAGCTGTTCTTTACCCTGTTGGTGTGACTACTCATGCTTCTATATCTTCTCCCTGAGGGCAGGAGATCAAGAAAGTGCCAGCCAGGGTGTGACTCATCCCTGAGAATTTTCCTCACTCTCCTGCGGCAACATTCTTCCACTATTTCATCCAGCGGATTCACAGGACAGCCCATAATATCTTTTGCTGTATTCACCACCCTCTGTAGGCACTTCCTATCAGTTGATGTCAAACCAGCGTACCACATCGTGATGCAGTATGAAAGGATACTTTCTATTGTGGACTGGTAGAAGGAGATCATCAAATGTTGATTGATATTGTTCTTTCACAATACTCTGAGGAGATGGAGTCTCTGTTGGGCTTTCTGTTGGGCTTTATTTTCCAAGTAAGTTCTTCACTGAGATAAACTCCTAGGAATTTAAAGGAAGAGACTCTCTCCACACAGCCCTCCCTGATGTACAACAGGGCTAGCTCCCCTCTCTTCCTCCGAAAGTCCAACACCATCTCCTTTGTATTGCTGACATTATTTTTATATTTTTGAGCTCCCATTGGTATTTGATGCCATTTGCCATGGGATCCTCATGGACCTGCTCTGGAGAATGGGAATTGGGGGCCCTGTATTACATTGGTTCCAATCCCACCTCCAGGACTGAGTCCAAAGACTAGCATTGGGAGAGTGGCTTTCAGGAGACGATCTTTCTCCAGCGTCTTGTCCCCAGACATTTCTAGGAGGCTGCTTTCAGCTTTGTGGGCCTGAACAGCTTCAGAAATAAAACTTGCTTTTGTTCATTCCTAATCATCTGTGGCTGATGATCCCAGTCAATAGCAGATGGGACATCCTGGCTCTCTGAGGAAATTCAATTTTCAGCGATTCCTAGTAAAGGAGACACTTTGAAATGATAAGGCCAATAAGTCATTTGTTGCGTCAAGATTCCCTTCCCTTTCTAAAGCTCCACATCAATATTAGCAGCTCATTTAATGGATTTTCATCTGCCTAAGTGAACTCACTGAGCTGGTGTTGCAGGTATTTATAGTTGTTTGCCTGATAATTGCTCTGATAATTCTCCCTTTTTATTTTGGCTTCCATAAGGGGAAAAACAATACCACAACAAAAAGTCTCTGTCCACCCTTCCCCTCACCATATCACATTTTATAGCTAGTGTTTTCCAGGAGATTTTAGGTCTGTGTCCATGGATGTTACCTCTTTACAGGACCAGTCCTAGCAGAAGTCGACTGTTTATCCTTAAAACGGTCCTGTGAGGCAAGGTTTTCATCAATATGAAATTGCTGCTGGATTTTTAACATATCAAAGTTTTTTCTATATTTTATGTTTAATTGTTACATTTGCTTTGCATATATGAAATTGCATAATTGTTTCTATTGCTAATGTTTTTACTGAGAAATCACTTTGAGATGTTTTGTGGGAAGCAATTTGGAGATGGAATCAGATGAGTAAATAAATGAATGAATACAGGCATGCATGCATGCATATGCAAGGGTAAAGCATAAACAAAAAAAATGAAAATGAAAATAACATAAAAATTCATTTTTTGGGGGGGGGAAATTGCTTTACAAAAAAAAAGAGTGCATTAAGCAAAATGGTGTGCAAAAACAAGTGTATTAGGAGAAATTTGCACTAAAATGCCAATGAATTTTCATGAGGAGTTTGGGTTTTTTAACAAAATGCAAACTGATGTGGAAATGTGGAGAATTGAAATTAAGACAAGGGAGGGGGGGAGAAACTGAATTTGACAGATTAACTCATCGCTAAATGTTATTTGGAAGTAGCCATAGGCACGATGATCAAGATAGTTGAACTAGCTCTCCCTCACACAGTTCTAACCATGTGAGGAAACTGAACACCCAAATAGGATTTACAGGATTCATGTAAACATGGCTTGCAAGTTTTATTCAACTCACATACAACTTCCTATTTTCAGAAAAGTTTCCATTAGAACCAGCTAGATATTAATGCATCATTTATTGCGAGGAGAGACAGAGAGAGAGAAAGAATGAGGCTTTTTTTGCTGTCTCTTGTGTTTACAGGGGAGACAAAAGTTTGTCCTAAGAAAACATTTTGCAGAGGAGATAGATCTCAACAGGGTGATATTTTTCTTTTAAAAATGAAGTTGCAGAAAAGTATAGAGAGACAGAAAAAACATTTCACATTCTTGTCCCCTTTGTTGTTTCCCCTTCCAGAAAGTTCAGCAGTACACAGTCATCGTTCAGGCCACAGATATGGAAGGAAATCTTAACTACGGTCTCTCGAACACGGCGACGGCAATCATTATGGTGACAGATGTGAATGACAACCCACCCGAATTCACTGCCAGCACCGTAAGTATCAATACATCAGCGCAATGATGTATGGACACACAACGTGTTTGTAATTCATGGACATTTGATACGGCTCGTCTCCGTTTGCCGGTTTGGCAGATAGAAAGAACTTGATAGATAACTGTGTAACAAAGACTTTCAGCAAATAAAAATTGGGGGGTTGGGGGAGAAAGAGAGAGAGGGAGATGTGAGAAATGATTCATGAAGAAGCTCTGCTATCTGGCTACCAGTTTGCTCTGAAGTGGAATACTGAGAAAATGAAAAGATTGTGGAAATATATATTCTCTCCATGTCATGAGATGTTCACATCCTTCTCCTCCTCCTCCATTATATTCTTCTTCCTCTCCCTCCTCTTCTTCTTCCTCTTATGCTCACTATTCTGGTCACTTAGGCACCACCAACAAATAGTGGAGACACATTGCCGAAAAAGAAGACAAAAGAAGCCACATATTTGCATTAAAATGGCATGTTGTTATTATTATTTAAATTGATATCCCACCCTTCTTCCTAAAGGAGTCCAGGGTGGCAAACAAACAATTGATAAAACAAAAAAAATGTCTAAAAACAATGGGCAGTATTCAGTTAGGTTTACCTCAGAGTCGACCTGCTGAAATCAGTGGATGTGACAAAGTCAAGGTCCATCCATTTTGATGGGGCTACTCTGAGTAAAACCCACCTGGTTCCAACATGGATGCAGTCTGTGAAATATGTCTACCTAAAAGGATTGTGGGAAGAGGGAAACCTTCAGCAGGTGCTGAAAAGATGGCGCCCATCTGATGTATAACAGGAGGGAGTTTCAAAAGGTAGGTGCCGTCAGTGGCGGACCTACATTTTGGGGGGCCTTCAAGCTTGAACTGCCATGAGGGGGGCCTTCGCAACCAGCAATGAAGTCTGGGTAACTACTTTTATCTTCTTCAATGGAATCGTTCCGCAGCAGATCACCACATCTTTACAACCTCTGTGCTACTGACTCTCAAACTTTGGGATTGTTGAAACACAGGCAACAAAAAAATTAACCAGTTTGAGTTGTGCGACTCAAATTGGGTCAACTAGACCCAATTTTTTTAAGCAATGTGGACTAAAGTCGCTTCTGGGAGCCCTCTGGGATTGGAGCCCCTGAAGCTTTTAAGCTTCATCAGTTTCACAGTAGACTGGCACCCAGGGGTGCCACAATACTAAAGACTTAATTCCTATATTGTGCAGAATGGACTTCCTGATAAGATGGTTTCTGCAGGAGCCCCTCACCTAGGTGGAATCTACACATACATTAAAAAATTCTGAAAATGCTTTTTTTAAAAACGCATTTTTAAAAGTACAGTGGTACCTCGGGTTAAGAACTTAATTCGTTCTGGAGGTCCATTCTTAACCTGAAACTGTTCTTAACCTGAGGTACCTCTTTTAGCTAATGGGGCCTCCCACTGCCACCATGCAATTTCTGTTCTCATCCTGAAGCAAAGTTCTTAACCCGAGGTACTATTTTTGGGTTAGCAGAGTCTGTAACCTGAAGCGTCTGTAACCTGAAGCATCTGTAACCCAAGGTACCACTCTACATTGAATTTTCCATAAGGCTCGCCACCACCATCTAGTGTCACATTGTATATTGCACTTAAAACGTTTTAACTGGATATATAAGGAGAAAGATGATCTCTAACCTATCCTGGTCTCAAGCTGAGTAGGGCATTATACACCCAAACCAGCACCTTGAACTTAGCCCATTGAATTATATGAATAGAGTCAAAACTGGACATGATTACCATAATTCCATACAGTACATCTCAACATAGTGAGGAAATTGTAACTGGGTGATCTCTGGGTCGACTCAGGCTGCTTTCCAGAAGGTAAATATTGTATTTTTTGCACCATAACACTCACTTTTTTCCTCCTAAAAAGAAAAGGGAAATGTCTGTGCGTGTTATGGAGGGAATGCCTACGGGTGGCATGCCTACGGATTTTCCTCCTCTAAAAACGACGTGCGTGTTATGGTCAAGTGTGTGTTATAGAGCGAAAAATACGGTACTAGTCTCCCTGCTCAGGGATCATTACCTTTATGCCAGGCAGACTTTCACAGCAAAGGTGCCTTCAAATAGAGAACTGTCCTCTATAAATCTTTTTATATATATATATATAATATTTATTCAAATTTTGAAAATTACAAAAAAGGAACAATAAAAAAGAAAAATAACAAAGACATAAAAAATACAAACAAACAATTAAAAAAAAAACAGATCAGACCTTTACATAGCTTTCTTTCCTTTACATATTTCCTTGACCTCCTCACACCTCCCTTTTTTGTATTCTAGTTCAGTTAGATGTTTCAGCAAATCCTTTCCAGCTTAGTTTTTATCCTAATAATTTATCTTAATATACTGTGATTCTCGTCTTTCACCAATTAATAAATCAATTTTAACCTAATCCTTTATATCATTTCTGCTAAAACCACATTACTTCATTCCAACAACCTTCTAACATTCCTTAATTTTACAATGTTTCTGTAAATAAACTTTGAATTTTTTCCAATCTTCTTCCACCAACTCTTCACCTTGGTCTCGGATTCTGCCAGTCATTTCCGCCAGTTCCATATAGTCCATTACTTTCATCTGCCATTCTTCCCGGGTGGGTAAATCTTGTGTCTTCCAATACTTCGCGATAAGTATTCTTGCTGCTGTTGTTGCATACATAAAAAAAGTTCTGTCCTTCTTTGGCACCAATTGGCCAACCATGCCCAGGAGAAAGGCCTCTGGTTTCTTCTGAAAGGTATATTTAAATACCTTTTTCATTTCATTATAGATCATCTCCCAGAAAGTCTTAATCCTTGGGCATGTCCACCAAAGGTGAAAGAATGTACCTTCAGTCTCTTTACATTTCCAACATTTATTATTGGGCAAATGATAGATTTTTGCAAGCTTGACTGGTGTCATGTACCACCTGTATATCATTTTCATTATATTCTCTCTTAAGGCATTGCATGCCGTAAACTTCATACCTGTGGTCCATAACTGTTCCCAGTCAGCCATCATGATATTATGTCCAACATCTTGTGCCCATTTAATCATTGCAGATTTAACCGTTTCATCCTGAGTATTCCATTTCAACAGCAAGTTATACATTCTCGACAAATTCTTAGTTTTGGGTTCTAGCAATTCTATTTCCAGTTTAGATTTTTCCACCTGAAAACCAATTTTCTTGTCCAAATTATAGGCCTCCATTATTTGGTAATAATGAAGCCAATCTCACACTTTGTTTTTTAGTTTTTCATAACTCTGCAATTTTAATCTGTCTCCTTCTTGAGAACTGTCCTCTATAAATCAGATTGCATGGCCACCTTGGTTTTCATACCCAACACCAACAAAACTTGGGATCCACTCTTCTGCACTGAGTGTGTGTGCGCGTGTGTGAATCTTGTTGCAGAAAAGCTTTAGAAGAAGAAGAAAGTCTAGGTTTTAACGCGCACAGATACAAAAGAACTAAAAAAAAAAAAAAAAAAAGACTGTTATGTGTGAAAACTAGGAGTGGGCAGAGCTTTTAGTTGCATTCCAGAAATACTGTTGCAGACTGAGGGTGGTGGCGGGGAATTATCCACCAAGCATCAGAGTGGATTCAGAATGTGGAGCAGCTTCTGATGGGTCATTAAAACATCCTAGGCCACAATTCACACCACATATTTGAAGTGCTATGGTAACTGGTGAAGCTTCCCCCAAAGAAATATGGGAGCTGTGGTTTGCTAAGGGTACTGAGAGTTGTTAAAGGTAACGGGACCCCTGACAATTGGGTTCAGTCGTGGCCGACTCTGGGGTTGCGGCGCTCATCTTGCTTTATTGGCCAAGGGAGCCGGCGCACAGCTTCCATTTCATGTGGCCGGCATGACTAAGCCGCTTCTGCCGAACCAGAGCAGCCCACGGAAACACCGTTTACCTTCCCGCCGGAGCGGTTCCTATTTATCTACTTGCACTTTAACGTGCTTTTGAACTGCTAGGTTGCCAGGAGCAGGGACCGAGCAACGGGAGCTCACCCCGTCATGGAGATTCGAACCGCCGACCTTCTGATCAGCAAGTCCTAGGCTCTGTGGTTTAACCCACAGTGCCAGGCAGCTCTTTTTCGCCTCACAGAGTTACAGTTCCCAGAGTTCCCTGTGAAGAGGGGTTACTTGTTAAACCTCTCTGGGAATTGTAGTTCTGCGAGGGGTCTCCTACCAACTCTCAGCACCCTTAACAAACCACAGCTCCCAGAATCCTCCAGGGGCAGGCACAACTGTTTAAAGCGATATCATAGTGCTTTAAATGTATGGTGTGAACCTAGTGGCCTATTTGTCTTCCTGCATGTGCCTGGCTTGGAAGCCTCCAGATGTTGACAGGATCTACCAGACTCTGGAAAAATCTCTGTTCCAGAATATTTCTTCCTCAGCCCAAATGCAGTTATCAGTTAAGACAGCAAATAGGAAGCTAAGCCCGTTCTGCAGCATGAATTTAGACAACCGTTTTCACACAGCTAAACAAGATGCTGGACTTGACAGTCCTTTGCTCTGATTTAGCAGGACTCGTTTTATGTTCTTGCGACTCCCCGCACCCTATCGTTCTCTCATGGAAATGCTTTCTTGTGGAAGTTGTAAATACATAGCTTTTGAACATCCAAACAGATCTGAGTGTGCCTTCATAAGAGAGTTCTCACCTAGTGTGAGAAGAATCTGGATCAAAGGTAATGCTTTGGAAAGGCACATTTGGTATTTACACTTTCTCACTTGTTTGTAAGTACACTGTCTTCTGCTGTGGATTTATTTTATTTTATTTTATTTATGATGTTCACAGTGTTTTGTGATGTTTTGAGCTGTGGGGGATTTTAAGCAGAGCTGCACACATTCCACACTGTGATATGTTCCTCATTTAAGGTCAGGGATGAGGACTTCCAAATCTTGTTCAGCTTTTCACTCCTATCCGTCTGCATGGCCAGAGAGGTAGTCCATCTGTCTTGGGGGAAAATGGAAGAGTGCGCCAGCCCAGGGTGCATGGGCCTCACTCCATCAGCCATGAGGAGAAGGAGGTCCCAGGTGAGCCTCCCTGGGGAGAGAGCATTCCACAAACAGGGAGCCACCAAAAAAAGGCCCTTTCTCATGTCGCCACACTCCTCTCGCGGAGGAGGTGCATGAAGGGATGATGTGAGTTGTAGCCTAGTCATATCTGCATGGCCATAGACTCCCCAGCCAAGCACAACCAGTAAGCTAAACTGGTTCTTGCCTTGTAAGCATCTTCCGTACTGCACTGCAGCACAGACTACTCACAGCATCCTAAGACTCAAAGCAGGGGTTAAGATGGTAAAACATTTTAAACTGCCAGGAAAAATGGGGTAGGGGGAGGAGAGAGAGAGAGAGAGAGAGAGAGAGAGAGAGAGAGAGAGAGAGAGAGGCTTCCCTTTTAACCTTCATTTCAGTGAAAGGTAGTGACATCTAGTGGCCATTTTTTATTTAAAAAATTAAAAACCCAAAGTGTACTGTATAAGGTCTGACTCCTGCCTGAGCAAATACTTTGTAAATGCAATAAGTAGAGTTTAAGCAACTACCGGCTGTCTGGCATCAGTATCTGTAATACAGAAATACTGCAATATAGAAATCCCTGCTTTTATTCTGCATAATGTACAGATGACTCACTCTCCTTAACACCTTATTCGCTATTGAATTAGTTCAGTTTTACCGGAATCAGCCAAAGACCACAGCCGTAAAGCAAAATGACTAAAAAAAAAATCTGCAGAATTAAAGCAGAGTGGATTCATATCATGTTTACAAACAATTTTGAGACATTTGTCATCAAGGCTGCAGATATAGATCCCCAAAAGAGCTAAATTCGATCACCAACTTCTTACCATTACAGAAGAATATTCTGTGGTAGTTGTATCCACAGCTAATGCAAAGGGCACAGTCTCCAGTAACAGCGCCAGCCCAAGTCATTTTGCTGCCTGAGGCAAAGGACAAGATGTTGCTTCTTCCCATTTCTTGCACAGAAACTCACTAGGCTGGCAGTCGATTCTTAATTCAGCACAGGCAATGGGACTGCCCCATGGCATACTCTAGGGCACACAAGGGCACACTAGGGCACACATTTCCCCTCCACTGCCTAAAGCAGCTGTGTCACCCTGCCTAATAGCAGGGCTGGTCCTGCCTAGTAAACACCTCCTTTGCCCTTCCAGTTTAAAAAGATAATGATTTTGACCATCTACACACCAAAAAAATGCCTTTCCTAAGAAAAATTGGATGTCTTGCTGTCCTTTCTGGCATAAGGAGCAACCAGCATATTATTATGCATGCACTAATGACAGGGCTCAGATGTTGCTTCAGCAACAATCAGTCTGAGACTGAGCCCCATATAGTAGCACAGCTGCATCCCAATTGCTGGCCCCACCCTCACTGGAAGGAACCTTTCCAGTTAAAGGGGCCTAATCCCCTCCCACGGACTGCAAGAATATCAAACTTATCCATTCTGAAGGAAATCAGCTCTGAGTGCTCACTGGAAGGACAGATCCTGAAGCTGAGGCTCCAATGCTTTGGTCACCTCATGAGAAGAGAAGACTCCCTGGAAAAGACCCTGATGTTGGGAAAGATTGAGGGCACAAGGAGAAGGGGATGACAGAGGACAAGATGGTTGGACAGTGTTCTCGAAGCTACGAACATGAGTTTGACCAAACTGCTGGAGGCAGTGAAGAAGAAGAAGAGTTTGGATTTAATATCCCGCTTTATCACTACCCTAAGGAGTCTCAAAGTGGCTCACATTCTCCTTTCCCTTCATCCCCCACAACAAACACTCTGTGAGGTGAGTGGGGCTGAGAGACTTCAGAGAAGTGTGACTAGCCCAAGGTCACCCAGCAGCTACATGTGGAGGAGCGGAGACGTGAACCCGGTTCACCAGATTACGAGTCTACTGCTCTTAACCACTACACCGCACTGGCACTCCTGGAAGACAGGAGTGCCTGGCGTGCTCTGGTCCGTGGGGTCACGAAGAGTCGGACATGACTAAACAACTAAACAATCCTCTCCTGCCATCCACTACTCCTGCAGAGTAGGGGAGATTCTGTCGGGAAATTCAAGCCCATATCAGGAGAAACTGGCAACAATCCTAGGCACCCGGCTTGATTCCCTGTTGACCTCCCTGGCTGCATTCCCCAGCAGGCGCAGGCAAGGTCTCGATCGGCGATTCTTCTCAAATGTGAGAAGAACACACACCCTCTTTCCTGGCCCCCCCCCCCCCCGGGCATGGGAAAGAGATAGACAGAAACGTATTTACATGCCTTTATTTCTGTCTTTGCAGCGTTACAAAAAACATGACTGCTTTCTTTGAGCTCCAGCAGTCTAGTGACAAACACTTCCTGGATATGTACAAACGGAAGAGCTCATATTACACTCTGAGCTAATTCCGGTGCTTCGCACTGTGAATAGACTGTCCCTCTGATTCCCACGGGCAGTCCCAACATTCCCATCATGTTTACTTTTCAAGCTAGCACTTTGCAGCTGCATTGCATCCATATCGTAACAGATTCTGGTACCACTGCAGCTTCTGCAGTAGAATCCACTATGAGAAGAGACATGACAGCCATCTTCAAGTATCTCAAGGGCTGTCGCATGGAGGAGGGAGCAAGCTTGTTTTCTCCTGTTCCAGAGGGTAGGACTTGAACCATGGCTTCAAGTTAGAAGAATGGAGATTCCAACTAAACCTCAGGAAGAACTTATCATCATTATCATTATCATTTTTAATTTGTATACCGCCTTTCTATCTTACAATACTCGAGGCGGTTTACAAGCTGAAGAAACAAAAAATGTACATCTTATAACAATCTAATGCAATACAAAAATGTGATAATAAAACATAACTTTAAAATAGGCAACCTCCATCAAAAAAGTCACATTCAACAATCGTATAAAATAATAATATCAACATATAAAAGTTAAACAGAAATCCACTCCACAGTTACAATAATATCTAAACTATAATCAATAAAACAACGGCAAGCCATAAAACAATACAATACACATTGAGAAGCAGAGGGTAGAGCAAGGCAGGTGGAAGGAGGCCTTGCCTGATGGAGTGTCTCCCCTCAGTTCTTCCTCCAGAAGCTGTTCAACAGTGGAAGGTGATGGACTCTCCTTCCTTGGGTGTTTTTAAGCAGAGGTTGGATGGCTTTGGTTGAGATTCCTGCATTACAAGGGGTTGGACCCATGGGGTCCCTTCCAGCTCTACAATTCCATGATTCTATGAGGACAGCAATATGACATCCTGAGGCCAGAGAGGCAGTGGTACCATCTTCTGGGGCTGGTCCTCTGGGCCATTCCCCTTCTGATTCAGAGTCCACATCCTTCATGAAGGAAGGGGCAATAGATCTGTGGGACAACATCTGCCATTCATGCTAAGCTTCCCGGGTTCAATCCCTGGCATCTCCAGGTAAGGTTGGGGTACACCACCCCTGCCTGCAACCCTGGAGAGATGCTGCCCATCTGTGTAGGCCAGCCTTTCTCAACCTATGGGTCCCCAGATGTTGTTGAACTACAACTCCCATCACCCCTAGCTAGCAAGGCCAGAGCTCAGGGATGATGGGAGTTGTAGTCCAACAATATCTGGGGACCCACAGGTTGAGAACTGCTGGTGGAGGCAGTGCTGAGCTGGATAGAGATTTTTCTTAAAAATAGAAAGCGGTATAGAAATAAATTATTATTATTATTATTATTATTAATAATAGAGCAAGGTCTGGCTTTTTATAAGGCAGGTTCCTAAGTTCCAAGCGACTGGAGAAAGGGAATCTGACTCCAGGGTCATGACAGGATGAGTTAGTAGAGCCAATTATTCACTTTTCCCGGTGCAAAGTTGTAAGGCAAACTATAGGTTACACTGAAGCCATTTGCAATGAAGTCTTGACATCCCCTTTCCTCTGCAAAACATTGGGGGCGGGATTTGAAATGAATAGTGACAGTGTTTCATCCAAACCTGCCTTTCCAGATCCCGAAAGGTTTCTTCCTCAGCAAAAGGTGCTTCCATTTTTCTGCCTCGCCCTTTGCAATTTTCAGTGTGGGACTGAGCTTCCCTTATTGTAGCAATGCGGCCATCAAGGATGTGTGCTTTTCTTTCCCTAAAACAACTCCCATATTTGGAAGGGAATGCTTAACCCCTTCCCCTACCAGCTGGTTTCCTCTGAATCTTCCCCATAACTTCTTTTACCCACTACAGTGGTACCTCAGGTTACATATGCTTCAGGTTACATACGCTTCAGGTTACAGACTCCGCTAACCCAGAAATAGTGCTTCAGGTTAAGAACTTTGCTTCAGGATGAGAACAGAAATCGTGCTCCAGCGGCGCGGCAACAGCAGGAGGCCCCATTAGCTAAAGTGGTGCTTCAGGTTCAGAACAGTTTCAGGTTAAGAACAGACCTCCGGAACGATCGGCCATGATAAAGTGGGCACAGGATATAGGGCATAATATCATGTTTGAGGACTGGGAAAGTTTGTGGACCAACGGGCTGAACTTCACTGCATGTAATGCTTTGAAGGAAAATGTAATGAAAATGATATATAGATGGTACATGACCCCAGTTAAACTTGCCAAAATATACCATTTGTCTGATAACAAATGTTGGAAATGTAAAGAAAATGATGGAACATTCTTTCACCTCTGGTGGACTTGCCCGAGAGTGAAGGCCTTTTGGGAAATGATATATAATGAGTTGAAAAAGGTATTTAAGTATACCTTTACTAAGAAACCAGAGGCCTTCCTTTTGGGTACTGTCGACCAGAAGGTGTTAAAGAAGGACCGAACATTTTTTATGTATGCAACAACGGCAGCAAGGATACTCATCGCTAAGCACTGGAAAACTCAAGATCTACCCACACTGGAAGAGTGGCAGATGCAACTGATAGACTATATGGAACTAGCCGAGATGACCGGCAGAATCCGAGACCTGGGAGAAGAGAAGGTTGAAGAAGATTGGAAGAAATTTAAGATTTATTTAAAAAAGCATTGTAATTTGGTTGAATGTTAAGATGGAGGCTAGATCATAAATAATTGACCACCACTAAATTAGATGCAATTAGGATGATAAGTGAGATTGAGGGAAAACCATAAACCTTTGGGAGAACTATTAGATTATATTCTAAATGAATGGGACATAAGAATGTAAACAAGATGATAAATTGCGGGCAAGAATTGACAAAGATGCAAGTGGGAGCGGAAGACGTGAGGGAGTCCAAAGAAGTTAAGAAATTATGTTATGATATATGTTACATTGTTTATTATATTTGCATTTATGTTTAAAAATCTTAATAAAAATTGATTTAAAAAAAAAAAAGAACAGACCTCCGGAACGAATTAAGTACTTAACCTGAGGTACCACTGTACTCACTTCAGCATTCAGGACCCATGTTTCCCTTCCAAGCACCAGCCTGGAACCTTGGTGCGAAGGAAGCCACTGGAAGAAAGATTGGGGGACCACCTGGCAGCTGAAGGGTTAAGAGCATCCCTCCCTATACATTCTTCTTTGCTTCAAAGCATCCCTCTCTGAAAGACGCTTTGCAAAGGGAGAAGGGTATCATGGGGCTTGATTTTGCAAATCATTTGCCCCCTGTTAGAGCACCCTGCCTATTCAACAACTTTAGGAAGAGAAATCTTTGGGAGGCGGCATTCAAACGTCCGCTGAGCATTAAAAGTCCTCACATGCATGCAAGCCCACAAGGCATTACGGTCACCAAGACATCTCTGCCTAGAATCCAGCTTAAACGGATCAAAAACTGCTGCCTCCCCCTCGAGCAGGAATAAAGGACAACTCACCCATTTCTCTAAATTTGAGAACTGAGCAGAAAGTTTTTGCAAGGGCCAGAAACAGCTTTGCACGTTCCCCATTGCTCTTTTCCATAATTCAAACCTGAGGGTATTTTACAGTTATATAAACTACTGCTCTTTAGCAAAAGTGACCTTTAAAATAAATCAGCCTCCTGGTTATAGTCAGAAATCCATTCCAGGTAGGCACAAAAATAGAGCCTTGTTCTAGCAATATTAATAGCTGAGTCCTGGGCATGTTTTCTTAGACATGAGCCCCACATTTGTTTGATGGGCCCTGCTCCCAAGGAAGGACTGTAACCTAAGCATTTGCTATCTGCCACATATTCTGTATTTTTGCAAAAAGCAATCAAGGCTGCAAATGATACAGCAAACCACATTTTATTCTAGGCAACCAAATTACAATCATAAATTAAAACAGGGAAGGTGTCAGGTTCCATCAGCCCCAGACAGTATAGCCAATGGTCATGAATGATGTGAGTTGTAGTTCAACATCTGGAGAGCAACAGCTTAGCCACCCCTGCCATGAAAAATGGATGTGGGGCATCTAGAATCCTACCTGTCATATCTGGACCAAAAAAAGCAGATCCACCTCTCGGGGTGGACTTTGGTAATCTTTGGTAGCAAGGCTCTCTGAGCGTGGCCAAAATCGGATGCCACCAAATGGATCTTCTCAATGATGGATCTTCTCAATTTTGAGCCTCCTTTGCTCAGCACCCTGTGCAGAGAAACCACCCACACCACACTAAATCTGGCACTGCACTTCTTGTCAAGAAATCCTGGCATCCCAGGTCATTATCAGAGCCCTGAAAGCTGGTAAAGATCAGACTGGTGCTAGGATGTGAGTCCACCTTGACATTTCAGATGTGCCTGCGTTGAGTTCCATGGTGAGATAAAGGCAGGATCTAAATTGGGGTTTCCCAAACTTGGGTCTCCAGCTGTGTTTGGACTACAGCTCCCATCATTCCTAGCTTGCAGGACCAGTGGTCAGGGAAGATGGGAACTGTAGTCCAAAAACAGCTGGAGAGCCAAGTTTGCTGAACCCTGGCCTAAATGTGCTAAGCAAATGATAATGTAGGAAGCGGCTTTAAGTATAGGAAGGCCATTGGTCCACCTAGTCCAGAATTTTCTGTGGTGACTGACAGCAGCTCCCCAAGGGTTTGGACGGGGGGCGGGGGCATCCTAGAGATGCCAGGTCTTGAACCTGGGACTTTTCACATGCAAAGCAGACACTCTGCCACAAAGCTATGGTCCTTATCCAAGCAGGTGAGCAATTTCTGGCAAGTCATAGTAAGAGTATTTCATGTAACATTTGATTAAAGGTAAAGGGACCCCTGACCATTAGGTCCGGTTGTAGCCGACTCTGGGGTTGCGGCGCTCATCTCGCTTTATTGCATAAGGGAGCCGGCGTACAGCTTCCAGGTCATGTGGCCAGCATGACTAAGCCGCTTTATCTACTTGCACTTTGATGTGCTTTCGAACTGCTAAGTTGGCAGGAGCAGGGACCGAGCAACGGGAACTCACCCTGTCGTGGGGATTCGAACTGCCAACCTTCTGATCGGCAAGTCCTAGGCTCTGTGGTTTAACCCACAGCGCCACCGGCGTCCCTAACATTTGGTTACCCCAGCCAGAATTTAAGGCACATGTTTGCTCTATCCAGCAGCTGGAGGGAAGTGGGGAATGGTTTTGTACCTTGACTTCATCCTGCAATGTATCCATGGCAAATTGCTTCACCTCCACCTGCTGGACAGGTGTGCTTCTCTTTGACTTTTGCAATCAGAACCATGGCCAGCTTTGGATGTTGTGAAATGCAAGAGTGACACAAAGCCCTGTCTCTGTTCTCCCTCCCTCTTATGATATCCCACACTACCACCACTGCAGCCCCACCATGTCCTTTCAGAGTAGGATTTGTTTCAGCAGCAAGAAAACCACACAGTTCTATTTGAAGCAATTCTGCTCTGAGTTACGGCGGGGGAAGGAAAGAGGCTGGAAGATGGCAACGGAGGCTTGCGCTTGGCACAGCGCCGACGGAGGAGAAATCAAGGGCTGAGCTCACCACTAACGCACACAAAAGCACATCCTATCTTGCTCTCAAATTACCTGTCAATCAAAGCAGGAGGCTTGAAGCTTAATAGTTTCAGGATATAAACATAGCCCGGGAGGGCTTTGCAATACACTGCTGCTAAGCCCCACGTGTTCTACAGCGGGAATTAATGTTGCTATGTAAAACTTAGCAGTTGGACCGGAGCAAAAAAAGGAATTGGCTGTGCTGGTGGTCAACTGGGACAGTCAAGCCATGCAGCTGGAGAAACGCAATCTGGTTTTCTTGTTCGTATAACTCGGACGAGGCTTTAGACACAAGACACGGGTGGATGAGCTTCTGAGGCACAAAGTAAGGAATGTGAAGCTGAATATTAGGAGATTCAGGCCAAATGAAATAAAATACTTCTCTGCACAGCACATAGTTAAACTATGGAGCTCGCTGCCACAGAAGGCAGTGATGGCCACCAACATAGATGACTTTAAAAGAGGGTGAGACAAATTCATGGAGAATATAGATACTAGCCATGATGGCAAGGCTCTGCCTCCACAGCAATGCTTCTGAACACCAGTTGCTGAAGACCACAGCAGGGGAGCAAATCCTGCAGTGATGTTTCCTCCAGGCATCTGGTCAGCCACTGTGAGAACAGGAAGCTGGACTAAATGGGCCTTTGGCCTGGTCCAGCAAGCTCAAGTTACTGTGTGTGTAATACACACTATGGTACAAATATATACAGTCATACCTCAGGTTGCGTCCACTTCAGGTTGCGTTTTTTTGGGTTGCGGACTGCCGAAACCCGGAAGTACGGTCATACCTTGGGTTGAATATGCCTCAGGTTGAGCGTTTTCAGGTTACGCTCAGCGGCAACCCGGAAGTAACAGAACGCGTTACTTCCGGGTTTCACCGCTCGCACATGCGCAGACACTCAAAATGGCATTGCGTGCATGCGTGGAAGTGGCAAAATGTGACCTGCGCATGCACAGATGCCCAGTCACGTGTTACGTTCTACTCAGGATGCGAACGGGGCTCCAGAACAGATCCCGTTCGCATCCAGAGGTACCACTATAGTGGAACGGGTTACTTCCAGGTTTCGGCAGCCACGCATGCACAGAAGCACTAAATCGTGCTTTGCGCATGTGCAAAAGTGCCGAATCACAACCCACACATGCACAGACATTGTGAACGCTGCGGCTTGCGAATGTGCATCCCGCACGGATGACGTTCGCAACCCGAGCTTCCACTGTACACAAATACACCCTGCAGTCTTCATAGAAGCCCCTTTTCAGGGGCCTCATCTTCAGGAGGTACGGAAGGTGCCTACACAAGAACAGGCTATTTCAGTGGTCGCTCCCAGTCGGTGAGAAACATGCCTAGCACCACGCTTGACAGTTTTATTTTATTTTATTGCATTTATATCCCAAGTCCTACCCCACTCCACTAAAATATAAGCACCACAACAGAGGGTAACTTAACCACTAAAAAGCACCTTAGCATGGGGCCTAGTATGGTTGTAGGCAAACAAATACTATTATGATTATTAGATATATATTTTTCCTGGTTAAAGGTTGGAGCGGAAACATTTAAGACAGACTTACTCACATAAATGGTACTAAATTAAGAGCCAATGAGAATCTGCAATAGCCAGCAAGAACGGCCGAGAAACCACTAACATGAAACAATGCCCTCTCCCAATAATTTTGACGGAAATGATTGCATGAATGAAGCAACGAGCTAAGCCCTGTCCCCATAGCTATATGTCAAATAGGAGGAAGTGTCTGTGCAAGGAAGATAAAGAACTAATTATCTTAATATGTAAATTGGGGCATATTTATCCCATAAACCCCTTGATGCTCAAAGCATCATACAGGCCTTCTTCTCCTTAGGTATCTCTTCCCAGCTACTTTTCACAGATAATAAATGGGCAATACTTTGCTGTGTTTCTATTATGTTGGAAGCCACCCAGAATGAGCAGGGTATCAGTAATAAATTATTATAATAAATTATTATTATTATTATTATTATTATTATTATTATTATTATGCAGAACATCAACACCAGAGAATGGTGGTGTTTTTGCTTTGCTTGCATCTCATCTTATCTGAAGGAGCACCTAGTATTTCTTTTCATTATGTTGTCTGCCCTCAACTGACTTCTAAGTAGAACAAGTTAGGATTGCACTCTTGGGGGAGGGGGAATCCCACTTTCCCTCAGTCAGTTAGTAGAGATCATTGTCCTGAATCTCCTGCGACTTGAAGAGTAAGCAGGAATCCTATTTCAGCCTGTGTGCTGTGCCACATGTATTATTCCTCAGGAACTCCTTTGGATAGGATTATTATGAGGTAGGGGGGGAAAGTAGCCACAACAAATGCTCTATTATTATTATTATTATTATTATTATTATTATTATTATTAAACTATTTTTAGGCTGCTTTCTGGGCCAGTGCTCATCCAAAGAAGTATGCACTCAGAGCAATTGCACTTGATTATTTTGTAGCCAATTGCCATTTTTTTCTTGCATACCTGAATGACAATACTCAGCCCTTTAGAGTGTTCAAAAACAAAAAAAAATAGGTTGCATGCAACTAAGTTTTAGGCCTACTGAAATGAATAGTCTGTAAGTTAGTCTTATTCAGGCATCCTCAAACTCGGCCCTCCAGATGATGTTTTGGGACTACAACTCCCATCATCCCTAGCTAACAGGACCAGTGGTCAGGGATGATGGGAACTGTAGTCCCAAAACACCTGGAGGGTTGAATTTGGGGGTGCCTGGTCTTATCTATTAATTTCAGTGGGTGAGTAATAATAATAATAATAATAATAATAATAATAATAATAAATTTTATTTATATCCCGCCCTCCCCAGCCGAAGCCGGGCTCAGGGCAGCTAACAACAATCAAATAATCAAACAATCAAATAATCACACATTCTAAAAATATTTCATTATAAAAATTAATTAAAATCAAATTAATGGCAACCGATTAAGCAAGATTCTGTGCAGGTTGCCAGAGGAGGGAGTCAGGCTGCGCCCTGCCCAAAGGCCTGGTGGAACAACTCTGTCTTGCAGGCCATGCGGAAGGATGTCAGGTCCCTCAGGGCCCTAGTCTCTTGTGACAGAGCGTTCCACCAGATTGGAGCCACAGCCGAGAAGGCCCTGGCTCTAGTTGAGGCCAGCCTAACCTCTCTGAGGCCTGGGACCTTGAGGATGTTATTATTTGCAGACCGTAGGTTTCTCTGTGGGGCATACCAGGAGAGGCGGTCCCATAGGTACGAGGGTCCTAGGCCGTATAGGGCTTTAAAGGTTAAAACCAGCACCTTAAACCTGATCCTGTACTCCACCGGGAGCCAGTGCAGCTGGTATAGTACCAGATGAATGTGATCTCGCAGCGAAGACCCCATAAGGAGTCTCACCGTGGCATTCTGCACCCGCTGGAGTTTCTGGGTCAGTCTCAAGGGCAGCCCCACGTAGAGCGAGTTACAATAATCCAGTCTGGAGGTGACCGTCGCATGGATCACAGTGGCTAGGTCAGGGCAAGAGATTGCATTGTAGCAGCACTCAATTCGGCATCACTTACAACAGGACCAGGGAACTCCAAGCCCATGGCCTGATCCAGCCCAGCAGTCCCCCAGCTCCTGGGTCTTGTTCTGTATCTTGGGGATGATAAGGCTGTGTGTGGTGCTCATATCTTGCTGCGAGATCGCTGTGTTTCCATGTGCTGACCCTCCCAGTGCTGATAGGAGAACCAGACCTGCTGAGTCATGTTAGCCTTGAGTGAATGTTGCACCCCTGAGTGATAGCTGCGTGCGAACTGAAGAGTCAAGGCATAGAATGGCACTCCTTCCCTCCATAGGCTGATGCTGGCACTGTGAAGGAAAACCCTTTTAATCAAGGGCTTTTCACATCTGATGGAAAGAAGCTTATTTACCCAACTTGCGTGGTCATGCTGATTCCAGAACTTGAAGCCTGTGATGCCATTCAGTTCTGCCTACGATGCGGTTTTTCGCCTTCGGAGGACATCCACTCAAAGTTAGCAAATGCTTAATCAGAGAGGAATGGGACCGAAAGGGGGATCCATGCCCACACACAACTCAAATAAAGTCTATTTTTATCATATTCAATCAAGAACAATCAAGCAAGCGAGAGGAGACGCAGACAAATTTGCATGATCACACTTCTGTGCCTTAAATGTTAATTAAAAGTTAGCTTAAATTTGCCTACTGTGCAGAACTTCTCTGGTTTTTTTCCTTCTCCCTTTCTCAGTAGCCCATGTAAGGAAAATAATATGTTAGCCAGGCTGAAGTGTTTGTGATTAGTAGAGCTGTGGATTTGTGGCGGGGCAGGAACGGGTGGGAGAGAGCGTTTGCAATCAAGCTCCTTTTCCTTTTTTTTAAAAAAAACACACCACCACACTGGTCCGTTCCACTTCTCTAAGCCTTAGGAGGTCTTATTAAAAGCTACTTTAAATTTCGCCCTTTGGCATCGCTTTGAGGTACTCCCGTTGAGTGTCTGAATCCAAAGCAGAAAAGGAGCCTATTTAAAAGCAACCACGCTACGGATATCCATTTTCTCAGTTGCTGCCCTGCCTAATCACAACTTGGATTTTCTTTCGCAAGTCTGTGCATGAAGAGAAAAGCAGACTTTGATGAGGCCACAGGGAAGAATTGTGGAGGAAGGAAAGGGATATAGCCACAACTGCTTCTGTGCTGAAAAATGTTCCGAGTTGCAGATGCTGGAACAAACAATTGCTTTTGTGCCGTTCTTGTGAGGTCTCTGTGAAAACAAAATGGCGGACACGGTCTGCTCCATGTAATCCTTAACCACCCTTATTTGAAAGTAAGTTCAGTTAAAATGAATGAAAGTATAGCTAGGCTTGAGATGTACGATGACAGGTCATGGAATTGAGCCATTTCTACTGTGCTTTCAGGATTCTGCAACAAGGATGGGGAAGACATTCATCCAGTTCACATTTAATGTGGACTTACATGACATGCATTTCCTAAAACAATATATGAACTGAAACTCAGTTAGCTGCTCTGAGAACAAGACTTTGCACTCGTTGGGTCCCCTGATCCAACAGGCTTTTCTTATGTTCTTATTGTTTGAAATGTGCAGTCCTCTAAATTTTGGGGGTGCAGTTCTCCAATCAAATCATGTGTCCAAAAAGTATATAGTAAAGTATGCATAAAACTCATATATTAGTGACATACAGACATACCTACAGGAAATTGCTTGCAAAATCTTGCTTTTAAAGATAAATGTGGGCTAAACTGCTACTGAATTTCCTGAGGAATGAATATGTATAGAGATATATACATATATATATATTCACAAGCTGATGTGGAAATGTAGCAAAATGAACTTACGATTGGGGCCAGGGAATGAAAAATTGAAAGAAACCAAAATTGACAGATACATCTATTCTGGAACTCCCATCTCTTTAAGTTTTTAGGAGGCACTTTGATTTGGATGGTACATGGTATGCTATTGGAGGAATATGTGGTCTTAATTCAGCTGTTACTGTGTTGGGTTTGTGGGGGAATCTTTGTGAACTGCCTTGAGCATCTATTAGAAGCTTTCTACATAGACTTTTTGATACCAGGCATGAAAGCCGTTTCATGCTAAGGATGGTATCAGGCAAGCAATTAATGAAGTGGCTTGGGAGGGAAACAAAGACAAAAGAAGTACCAATATGGATGAAGAGTAGCCAGGTTTCTTTTTAAATAAAACGAAACAAAACCCTACAGTAACTGTGATAATAAATCCACATCTGTGGCGTATATGTAAAAAAAACCAAATGCACTCAGGATTTGTGAACTTTGCAACGTGCTGCAGAAATTATAGGGAAAACTGACAATTCATAATACATCAGATGGCAGCTTTTTATAACTTTTTTTTTGGGGGGGGGAATAGAAGCAAGACAGGGATCCCCTGTTAGAATTCCTGCTCCATGACTACAGTCATGGGATTGTTGTCCATAACAGGACGGTATGTGTTTTGACTCCACAGAGTGGGAAGTGACGGAGATAGGATGTTTGTGTTCCTGTGTTCCATGAAGTGAGACTATGGTCCTTCGTTTTTTTTCTTTGCTGTCTGATGCTAGAGAGAGAGGGAGCCATGTTGCAGTGCTCCGTGTGTTGATATGTAAATAAAGTAGATTAGCTAAAATGCTGAGTTGCTGAGGTTTGTCACATGAACTGCGAAGACTCTGCCGACCCCTAAGTGTGCCGATGTCTGTTGGCATCGGTCGCTGTGATGTTCGAGCTGAAGAAAGCTAATGAAACTCCCGAACGATTGACCAGGAGGGAGAGAACATGCCAGTTGGGCATGTGTCTTTGCCAGGGTGCTACTCGAGTGTATGCCAAGCTCCTGACATCCCCCTCCATCCTCCATCCCAGCAAGGATGCACACCAGCCAAGCGAAAGCATTTGAGGAGGGTGTCAAAAAGGACCAGTGATGGGTGTGCAGTTTGGAGGGCAGCATTTGAACCCCAGGCCCAAGATTTCTTACCCCTACTTTACATGGAAGTCAGGACAGGGATAGGGAACTTGTGGTCCTCTGGACATTGCTAGAGTGCACAAAACATCTGGAGGGCTGCAGGGTTCCCCCATCTGTGCCTTAGACCTTTCTCCTCACTGCCTTAGCAGCAAGGTGCAAAATATGGCTGTCTGAGTCGTCTTCCTCTCTCGATGCTGGCATTCACCGTGTTTCTGACACAGCCCTTCCTCACCTGATGCCAGACACTGCACCCTTAATTTCCTGCACCTCTCAGTTCAACGCAAACAACCAATCCTGAAAGTTGCAAATCAGCCTGCTTGGTTTGAAGAAAGAATTCAGCGCTTTTCAGTTGAAATGGACGATCTGCTCTTAATTGCATTTCAGGTCCAGAGAAAAACTCCTGTAAATAATTAAAAGGAGCAAAACTGTTGGTTCAGCAGCAGCAGGGGAGGGAATGCGGCGGGGAGGGAAGAAAGCTGCTCTTTGATGGCCAAGGCCAAGGAGAATAGAAAATGCCTTCTTAGTCTTGTTCTGGCTGTCGCCGGATGAATACTTGTCAAAACCATACCCTCCAAAATAGCTTTCTAAATGGTCGAGCATCTCTGATTGCCAAATGTGCAATGGTGTATAGGAGGGGAGAAGAATCTCTTCCATAGAAAGCTGGGTTATTTGTCCGTTTAGCCCTATATTGTCTAACCTGCCTGGCAGAGATTCTTCAGGGTCTGCAGCAGAGGTTTTCCCCACCTTCCTTTTAACTGCCTATGCCAGGAACTGATCCTACTTTTACCCGGTTTAGCAGGCCAGTTGAAACCATTCCTGGGTTGTGGCTGCTGTTGCATGCTGACAGCTTCAAAGAGTCACAGGTGAGAGCTGAGTGCAGGATGGGAACCAAAGGTGAACGAACTACCCCAGAAGGAGCCTAACATGTCCCCCACCAGAGGTAATACACCTCTCCTGACACGCCACACACCCCAAGGAGACAGTTTAGGCTTATAATAAAGGGAAAGGACTCCTAAAAATGCCTTTCCTTCATCATAGAGAACTTGCAGGCTGTTTCCATGCACTTAGAATTAAGGAGCACTGTTTCCTTTTGGGGCAGGTGGCAGGGGACACAGCAGACACAATCTGTGATGCTTCCAAGCTATTTGATTTATTGTAAAACTAGGAGGTTCAGGACAAAAGTGGTGATTGGGGAAATGAAAATGAAAAAGAGTGGGGTGACATCCACTGTTGTGTCAGCAAGCTCCCACTTGTGCAACACTACTCACCTTTTCCTTTCTTCCCCCTTCCTCCCCAAATTAGCTCTGGGTGGTACCCCAAACCTATGGAGGAAATTTGGGGGGGGGGTGCAGTGGGCTGTAGGGGCAGGAGAGGAAGACCCTTGGCATGAGTGATGAAGATCTGATCTGCTCACACAGATGGTTGTCATCCATTATCTCATCTCATTTTATTGTTTGATGCAACTCATCCCTGTGTTATTGGGGTGATGATGTGGCCGTGATGGCAGGTGTGAGGCAGGTGAACATGGCTGATGGAAAATGGCCTTGTGGGCAAAATTAGGACTGCCTGGTGGGCATAATTTGGCCCATGGCTGGAGATTTCCCCCGCCCATGCCTAATATAGCAGCTCACAGCGTGAAAGCGCTCAACTGTAAGCACATCAGTTCCCCTTTTTACCTGTCCTGCCAAATGCACAGGCATTTGTGGAACGGAGCCAGCGAGGAACTCAAGGGTGGGGGCTGAGCCAGCCCTGCCCCCACTCCAAGTATTTGGTCTGTATCTGGAAAAGGGCTGAGCATGCCGGAACATCTGCCATCGAGATACACAGACAGCATTGTCTAGAAATGCAGCCTTGTAGAGGAAATTGACAACTCGTGGAAATACCTTTGCTGGATGCAATCCGCTTCCAACAGATGGTACCATTTAGAAAAATAAGTCCCTTGGATGATTCCCAGATTTAAACAGGAGTCTTTGCCAAAACCTCTATCTTTGATTAATTTCCTCACACTCTCAATATTCAACAATAAGCAACATTTCTCCAACAAGGGTGCTTCACAGCATTTTGACCAGGTACAAGATAATGTGTGCTTTGCCAGAATTATTATTATTATTATTTATTTATTTATTTCTACCCTGCCCATCTGGCTGGGTTTCCCTAGCCACTCTGGGCAGCTTTCAACAAAAGACTGAAAATACATTAAAACATCAGTCATTAAATACTTCCCTAAACATTTTTTTTAAAATAACGACTTATCTCCCACTAATATTCACCACTGAAAACAACAGCAGAATCCACTGGGCACCATGACCTTCATTATCATCTCTTTAGGGCAATAGGTGGGTGACCTCCAGCTCCCGTAAGCCTCAGCCATAAGAGTTCTGGCCAGGCCCCAGATTCCTCACCCCTGGCTTAGAGACAAGGGCCATAGCTCAGGGACAAAGCACTTCAGTTACAGGCAGAAGGTTCCAATGTCCAATCTATGGCGTCTTCAGCCAAGAGGATCTGGTGACTTCCTGATACTATGGCAAACCTCCTTTGTCTCGGAGAAGGATTATTGGCAGAGCTTTGCACATCAGAGAGTCCGGGTTCAATCCCCTGCATCCCTGGCCATGAAACCCTGGAGAGCTGCCAGTCTGTGTAGACACAACTGGGCTAGACAGACCAATACTCTGACTCGGTATAAGGCAGTTACAGATAGGTAGCCGTGTTGGTCTGCCATAGTCAAAACAAAAAAAATTCCTTCCAGTAGCACCTTAAAGACCAACTAAGTTAGTTCTTGGTATGAGCTTTCGTGTGCATGCACACGAATCTGAAGAAGTGTGCATGCACACGAAAGCTCATACCAAGAACTAACTTAGTTGGTCTTTAAGGTGCTACTGGAAGGAATTTTTTTCGGTATAAGGCAGCTTCCTATGTTCCAGGGGGGCTGGTTTCCCCCCAGATAACACAGGATAATCTCTGAAAACTGATTTCCCCACTTCTAAAGATTACAAATATTGGCTCCACAATTCTGTTCTGTATATTTACATGGGCTGTGGCCCTAGCCACCAGATTCCTTCTTCCCCACAGCCAGAAGCATTTCCAATTGCTTGGATGAATCTAGCAGAAGTAAATCTTGATAGCCAACCGATATCCCAGGACAGTCCAATATTTAAATTTTGGAACCATGCTAAAGCCAAAACTATCCGTAAGCCACTTTGGTTCTTGTGTTTTTTATTAGCGAATGCCATCACTTCTGTTTCATTATAATTTCTGGTTTAGTGTTCTTGTTTGCAAAGTGCACTGTGGATATTTTCTCTCTCTAACATGGCTCACATCAGTGACAGGACACATGCTTTGCCCACGAAAGGTTTCAAACTCAATCCCTGCCATCTCCAGCTCAAGGGATTGAGAAACAGGTGATGGGGAAGAAATGCAGTGTTGTTCTCATTTAAAGGCCTATCTTCATAATCTCACTTTCCAAAACAATGCACAGCCAGCCTTCAAAATTCACATTTCCCCCAATTTTGCAGTTTGGTTCTCCGGCCAAGTCATTTGCACAAAAATGCACACCCTGGGATAAATTGTACATAAAAATGAATATGTTATTGAAAATAGCATGCAAAAGTGCATTGCGTTAGGGGAAATTGCTCTTCAGAAATGTGTACATTAGAAACATTTGGAGACAAAACTCTGTATATTGGAGAAATTTAAAAAGCTGACAAATTTTCATGAAGACTTTTTTTTAAAAAAATTGCAGACTGATGTGGAAATGGGGAGAACTGAACCTAAAACTGGGGGGAAATGGAAACCAAGAGAAATCATAATTGATAGATTCACCCATCCCTTGGGAGGGGGTACCTACCTGAGACACTAGAGCACTTTTCCCATGGTAGACAATATTCTTCTAGATGGACAGTTGCACTGGCCTCCGGGCAACTTGCTGCAATATTCAAACTATAAGTTACCTGGAGTTCTGTGAGTCTTTCCTCAGCAGGTTCTCCCCCAGCAATTCTTCCCCTAGGCTGGCTACATATGAGCTGAAGGAAGCTGAGCAGGGAGAAGCTAGTCAACTCTTTACCCTCCCATCATAATTCAGCTTAGAATCATATTCTGCTGCAGGGAGAAAGCCGTGGGGAGTGTGGTTTTGAGCTGCAAAGGGACTAAGTAGTAAAAGTGGCCTCTAGCCATGCATTCTGCTACCACTCTTAGCTCACCCTTGGATTCAGTCTAGAGTTTTGGAAAAAAGAAAACAGCGAAGGAAAGATGACCGCAACTCTTGGAAATGGTTATTTTGAGCTAGAGTTGGATAAAAGACCATAGCAGAACAGGTGGCTTGCCATTTGCAACTGAGGGAGGGGGAAATTAGGGTCTGTAAGTCCCACCCCTTGTCATTAAAGTAACAGTCAGATAGAAAAGGGGCCAGCAGGCATCTCTGATTGACATCTCAAGGAGCTACAATACTATCTGTTGTATATTATGTATGCTCAACCAAACCATGCCCTGATCTCCTGATGTGTTGCAGCAGAGCTTTGCTTTTTAGCGGAAAATTAAACAGGATTGTTATTACTATTCTTCCATAGAAGCTCTATCGCCATTGTGTCTATTCCTCCCAGCTGCCAGAATTGCAGAGGGCTTTCTGTATACTCCTCACCGCTAACTTCAAAGTAACTCAAAGTGACTGATGCTTAACGTCCCCATTTGTGTGCACATTTCAGCAAATTATTCCGATAAAGCTGACCAAATAATTTGCAAAGGTTTCCTCCCCACACCCCCACAACAAAATTATTAGTTTTTGTCTCTTTCAATAACATTTCTAGAAGAATGGGGGAGAGGAGTTAACTTTGTCATTTCCAACAACTTCGAGTAATTAACAGCCTCATTTACAACCCAGTTAAACTGACATATTTGAATTTAAGCTAATTGCATCCTATTGAACTCTGCAGCTTATTTCTGGTCTGCGCATGCATCAATCTCATTGGTTTGAGTAGGACATATGTCCACATAACTGTTTGCAGCGATAGAGGCGATTAGATTGATTTGGCTTAGATCCAAGGATGTTGACTTAATGGAGCTACATAGCACACTCCATGGGAAATAACATTTCTTTGTCACAAAGCAGCGCACAGAAAGCGAGGGATAATGGGCTTTTAATTTCGGTTTCCAAGGCGGCAGTCCTACGCAGGCTTACCAGGGTGTGAGTCCCACTGAGCTCAGTGAGGCTTAAGGCTAAGTTACAGCCACGAGTAGCTATGGCTCAACTTTTTTCCTCTTACAACAGACATTTGTTGGGGTAAAATCCTTAAAAAACCTCAACAACTTCAATCCTTAAAAAAAGCTGAACAGCTTCAGTCCTAAAAAAAGCTTGGCCTATTGGTCGGCCCTCGTGGCCCTTCACTTCATCAGATCTGGCCCTCTTTGAAAAAAGTTTGGACACCACTGTCTTACAAAATGCACATATGCAGGCTGCCATCTAAAGTAGGGTAAAGTACTTCTTAACACTTTCTCTTCCTGCAGTTTTCCCACTACAAATGATGGTGATGGTGATAATAATCTTAATAGTATTTATACCCCACCCATCTGGCTGGGTTGCCCCCCACAGGTGTTGTTTACCACATAAGGAAAGTATCCAGATAGCTGTATCTTTGTTTTCCATGGGAGGAAGGTAGGGGTGTTTTGTTTTGTTTTTGCGAGGGGTAGTTTTAGTGGAACCACATCCAGTGGGGTAGAATTAAAGGGTTTTTATTATACACTCAGGTACACTGAATTCAATGTAATGCCTAAACATGGAATGTCCGAGGATGTTTGAGGTGGGACGGGCAGTTAAGTCCAGTCAAAGGCGACTATGGGGTGCAGCGCTCATCTCACTTTCAGGCCAAGGGAACTGGCATTTGTCCACAGACAGCTTCCTGGGTCATGTGGCCAGCATGACTCAACCACTTCTGGCATAACGGAACACCGTGATGGAAACCAGAGTGCACAGAAACGCCGTTTACCTTCCCACTGCATCAATACCTATTTATCTACTTGCACTGGTGTGCTTTCAAACTGCTTGGTTGGCAGAAGCTGGGACAGAGCAACGGGAGCTCACCCCGTCGCCAGGGTTCAAACTGCCGACCTTCTGATTGGCAAGCCCAAGAGGCTTAGTGGTTTAGACCACAGCGCCACCCATGTCCCATCAATGGGACAGGTACACCTGATGAGCAAGGTGTGTTAGGGAGAAAAGAGAAGACAGGACATAAGGACATAAGAAGATTCTGTGGATCAGGCAAATGGCCCATCTGATCCAGCGTCACTGTTATCGCAGTGGCCAATCAGATGGCTGTGAGAAACCTTTCCGTGGTTTCTAGCAACTGGTATTCAGAATCGTAGCTGCCTCCAACTGTAGCCATCAATAGCAGGCATCAAAAGCCCTCCCTTCCAATGTGAAGTAGGTCAGTAAAAAGCAGCTTGGTGTACATTTTAGCTCTTGTATATATGGCCTGTCCATTCATTTCAAAGGATGCACATCCACAGATGCAAATGTATTTCCTCCATTCACAAATAGGGCAGCCTTTGAAGATGGTGAAGCTGTGTGCATATCAGGCACAAGAGTCTTCAACACTAAACCTTCCTTTAAAAATCCTTTCATCCATAAAGATGAAGCTGAACTTTAGTTATCAGAGATAGTTCAAGTCTCTATTTAGGTCTGAATGCACCCTATATCTAATTAGAATTGGTAGATTGTCTTTTTAAAATGGGTCAGCCATGCGGGGGGGCGGGGGACAACAACCCAACGCTCCCTAAGATCTAATCTTGAGATTGTGAAGGGGGGAGAAGATCGTTTTATATTTGTTCATTTACACCTTCTCTATGGTTAAAAGAAGAATTAAAACGAGGTCATTAAAGTTTCCCTGGAGACAAACCTCAGACCTCGGTGGTAATATGATTAATCAAATGTAAAAGTGAAGCCAGCTATCTTGAATGAATATAACTCATTTTTATAAAATATCTAATTACTGTAACATAGTCTGCTGTAGGAAAAAAAAGGAAGAGAAAATTAATTGCAATAACAATTCAAGAAGATAATTTTTTTCAAATTGAGGTCTACACACGAAGCTAAACGGAGATGATTAAGTAATTTTGGCTTCATGAACCCCCTTGATGGGAGTTAGTAATAATGAATTTTTCAGACCCTGGAGTTTAAAATTGCCAAAGATTAGGGCATTTCTTTTTTAAAAAAAACTAGTAGACTTCAATTTCCTGTTGCCAAAAAAAGGAAGACAGATACATTTGCTTTTCTCAAATTGGAATATAAACCTACTTGTTTAAATTTCAGAGTGACAAAATGTGATCTTTCATGTCCCCATCTCAAGCCACTTAAAACTCGAACAAGTACATCATCCACAAATGCCTTTGCATTGTCAGAGCCAAGGACCCTCAAAATTCAAGTAAGCAAAATCCAAAATCACAACACTGGCCTGATTAGCACATAACCATGCTAAGCAATGGGTAACATTAACCATAGTCTATGTATGGAAGTGAAATAGTGATGTATGGAAGTGAAAGCTGGACCATAAAGAAGGCTGATTGCCGAAAAATTGATGCTTTTGAATTCTGGTGCTAGAGGAGACTCTTGAGAGTCCCATGGACTGCAAGATCATCAAACCTCTCCATTCTGAAGGAAATCAGCCCTGAGTGCTCACTGGAAGGAGAGATCCTGAAGCTGAGGCTCCAATACTTTGAGAGCCTCATGAGAAGAAAAGACTCCCTGGAAAAGACCCTGATGTTGGGAAAGATTGAGGGCACAAGGAGAAGGGGACAACAGAGAACGAGATGGTTGGACAGTGTTCTCGAAGCTACCAGCATGAGTTTGACCAAACTGCAGGAGGCAGTGGAAGACAGAAGTGCCTGGCGTGCTCTGGTCCATGGGGTCATGAAGAGCCGGACACGACTAAACAATAACAACAACAACATGCTAACCACAGTTAATAAACCATGGTTAGAGCTGAAGCATTTCACAGAAGATCGTTTAAAACTTGGCCTATTTTGTCCCAGAATAGTTAAAAGAATCAGTGAGAGCAGCTGAGCTTTGAGAGCAGTTTAATAAAAAATTTTACACTCTGCAGTCACAGCTCAGTAGTTTTTGGGTGGTGAAGACTCCTTAAAGAGGAAGTCCAGTTTCACATGGAAGGCTAAAGCTGACTAAGGCTTATAAACCAAATACAAACCTTAGTTGGTAAGTGACCTTTAACCATTGTTGTTGTTGCAAACTCAAGAGAGAGAGAGGGAGAGAGAAATGGGGGACACAAGGAGAAGTGGGGGAACCATCAGTTCATATTATTAATGCATTTACACCCAAAAGCTACATACAAAAGTAACAAGTAACATACAAAAGCTGTTACTTGAAAGTAAGAGATCTTTATTCAGGCCCAGCAGCAGACGGTGCTCAAGAGTGAGCAGGGAAAGAAATTCAAAACTGGTCAGAAGCAACAAAGATGTCCCAACAAGTTTCCACACTCCTCCCTGTTATAGAGGGGGTTTTTCCTCTGGTGGCAGATGACGGAGACTATGACACCACAAGACCGGTGTAAAACCAAATCAAAGTTTTTGTTATAAAACAACAAACAGCAAAGCTTGTGGGTGTTTTTCCTGCAGGCAAAGTTCAAACTGCAGCTTTTTCCTCCTTTTGTAGTCATGGCCAGCTATACCCAATTTGCCCAGAGCTTACAGAAACTGTTCTTAAAGGTACAAACATCTTTACTGTTTCTTTGCAGAATGATTCCCAACACTCCCACCATGCTATTAAAGACAAGGTATGGTTCACTCACTCATGAGACTCTCTCGCCTTATGTGACCATTGGGTTTGCAAACATGTACCCCACCTCTAGTTTCTTTTTCCCTTCAATGAACACCTCAACATTTTGTACAGTTCACAGGTTCTTATCAGGCCATTATAAAACACATTTAATTTGCAAGCAACAGCAGGACATGATGGCAGCATCTAGGAAGTCCCCAGAACATGTCAAAATGACATGTTGTTTTTTTGGGGGTGGTCTCTTTTTTGCCTTGAAAAGGATAGACACCTGACTATTTGAGGGCATGATATTCCTGATAGCATGAATAGTTGTGGTTAATATTTGATCTTCAAGCAAGGTGGTTTTGATGGACCATGCATTAAATTTCATGGCAGCCATGTGTTCTCCGGGGCTTATGTACTGTGCAGCCTAGTCCATGCCAGGTACCCTGTCAGCTTGTCCTGAGCCTATTTGTCATGAACCATTTCATTTGTAACATCTGCCCATGTTACACATCCCCCTGCTGTGGTATTCTCCCTTCAATGCAACCTCTCTGCAATTTTCACTTTTCCATTAATATGTGTGGAGCCAGGAGGAAGGAATCCATTAGCTAATGCCCCTGTAATATGTATTATGTAATAATGAGGATAAAATGTCCAAAGTGAAAATGAGATGCCTGTGCCAAGGCGCTGCTCTTCTAGATGTGTGCAATGAGATGTAACGTTGCCAGATGTTGCCGACAAAAATGTCCACAATTCAATTAAATGGTCTCCAACCTTCCCCGCGTTGCGCTTTAGTCAGGAAGCAAACCACAGGTAGTAGCTTTATTGAGCTAATATGTATTCACATTGGATTCCTATAAACAGCAGTCTGGGGTACATCTTTGCTATCATAAAGCAGTGTTTGTTGGCAGAATAAAGCAAACTGTTTCTCCTGGCTGGCAGACTCCAATGGCACAGAGTCTTCCGATCCAAGCAAACACCTGTTCTACAAATTCCAACAGCATCACTATAAAGAAACAAACAAAGACGCCATCATGGCGCAACTTATTCTGGGGTTCACAGCATATATTATGCTAATCTCTGGGTGCCGTGTGGCATCATAGAAGGCAATGTGCATCTGGTGAGTCGGACCATGGGATCACTGGAGCCAGAGTTGTTTCTTCCCCCTTGCTGTAGCTCACTGGAATCTCCTATCTTGTGGAAAGCTCTGTCACAAGAGACTAGGGCCCTGCGAGACGTGACATCTTTATAGGAATCCAATGTGAATACATATTAGCTCTGCAAGACAGAGCTGTTCCAGCAGGCCTTTGGCCAAGGCACAGTCTGACCCCGTCCTTTGGTAATCCTCATAGAACTCTACCCCAATGGTTGCCATTAATTTGATTCTGAATTGATTTTAGAATGAATGGGTTTTAGAATGCTGTGTTACTTTTATTGTTGTTAGCCACTCTGAGCCCGGCTTCGGCTGGGGAGGGCGGGATATAAATAAAAAATTATTATTATTATTATTATTATTATTATTATTATTATTATTATTATTATTTTCTCCAAGCTGTGCAAGTTGAAATTCTTGGGACCTGGGACTTCCCGAGGTTGGTGTTCCTTCCCTAGCTGGTGCAACAACATGGGCCAGGGAAGTTGCTATTGTGAAGTCGCTATTGGAATGGGCTGTAGCTCACAGGTAGAGCTGTAGCTCAGAAGGCAGCTTCTTATATAATAAAATAATAATAATAATAATAATAATAATAATAATAATAATAATAATAATAATAATTTATTATTTATACCCCGCCCATCTGGCTGGGTTTCCCCAGCCACTCTGGGCTGCTTCCAACCAAATATTAAAAAGAATACAGCATCAAACATTAAAAACTTCCCTAAACAAGGCTGCCTTCAGTTGTCTTTTAAAAGTAAAATAGTTGCGTATTGCCTTGACATCCGCCGGGAGGGCGTTCCACAGGGCAAGCGCCATTACCGAGAAGGCCCTATGCCTGGTTCCCTGTAACTTCTCACAGTGAGGGAACCGCCAGAAGGCCCTTGGAGCTGGACCTCAGTGTCCAGGCAGAACGATGGGGGTGGAGACGCTCCTTCAGGTATACTGGACTGAGGCCATTTAGGGCTTTAAAGGTCAGCACCAGCACTTTGAAATGTGCTTGGAAACATACTGGGAGCCAATGAAGATCTTTCAGGACCCAAGTTATATGATCTCGGCGGCCGCTCCCAGTCACCAGTCTAGCTGCCACATTCTGGATTAATTCCTACTTAGATCTGTTGGGTATTTGCAGTATGGTAGCGCTGCAGAGATCTTGCTGGGGAGACCATGCATTAAAAAGAAAGGGACTCAAAAATAACTTAAGCAAGGTTTTAATTACAAAAAACAAAAACTCCTTATACACTAAATACATTAACAACAAACCAGACCCAACCACCAACCCAACCCCCAGGGTAATGGTAGAGCTAGGTGCTGCTCCTTATATACTCCATGCAAATGCTGACACACCTTAATCAATGCAACTCAGCAGCACCTGCTATGTTTCACAGCTGTAAAGCTGGGTCTCGTTATCTTGCTCTGGCCCTTGCTCTGGCCCCTTAAAGACATACACATTAGGTGGAACAATGATGAACCTTTACATTTAAAGTAACCATTCAACATTTCCCCTGCGGTTCATCATTGTGGAACAAAAACATAAAGCATACTTTGTACATGTCTTTCATGTGTAACCTTTGGAAGTGCTTTTGTAAAAATGTCCGCAATTTGATTGTCACCCGGAACATATTCAAATACAATCATTTCATCAGCAATTAGTTTCTTTACAAACTGCAGACGTAATCTTAAGACTCTAGTGCGCTGCGTATTGGTTTCTGAACATAGGATGGCGAGTCCACTCTGGGAATCAAGGTAAACTTTTACTGGTAGTGTTACTTGCATCTGTAGGTCTGCGAATACTTGCAGATACCATTCTACATCACGAGTGGCCTGAACGCATGCACATAATTCACTCTCTGTTGTGGAGAGACAAATAATGGTTTGTGTCTGGGACTTCCATTCAAATGGACAACCATTATAACAAAACACCATACCAGACACACCCCTGCAATTATTTTGTTCCACTGCATGAGATGCATCGCAGAAAATTTCAAAACCTTTGTCAATACTTGATGTAAACTGCAACCTATAATGTTTGGTATGTTTAAGGTACATTACCACTCTCTTAAGAGCAGAGAAACATTGTGTAGTGGGCTTTTCCACAAATTTTGCCAGAAAGTGAAAAGCATAAGTTATATCTGGTCTTGAGATTCTTTGAATGAAATTTAGCTTGCCTATAGCAGAACGATACAAAGTTTTGTTAGGGAATGGCTTATCTTCACCTGTAAAGGTGAAACCACACACCATAGGCGTTTCCTTCCCATTTGCATTTTCTAAACGTAGCATTTCAACAAGGTCATCAATTTTTGCAGTTTGATGAACCAGAAAAGATCCATTTTTGCCTTTCTCAATTTGCATGGATAAGTAATTTTTAGCTATGCCTAATTCCACCACATCAAATTTCTTCTGTAACTGTGAAACTACCTCTTCATATTCTTGTTTAGTTTTTGTAGAAATTAACACGTCATCTACATACACACATATCTTTGTTACAGAGTTTTCCCTTTCCTTTATAAACACACAGTTGTCTGCCTTTCCTTGTGAAAAACCAATATCCAGCAATTCTTTTGCTAAAGTTTGGTGCCAATTCCTTCCACTTTGGTGCAGACCATAAAGGGATTTATTTAATTTGCATACCAAACCTTCAGCGGCGTCTATGCCTTCAGGGACACGCATAAAAATTTGTTCTTTTAAATCTGCAAACAAATATGCAGTTTTTATATCTAGGTGATAAACAGAATGTCCACGTTGTGATGCATCTTTTAACAAAAGTTTAACTGTTTCATATTTTACACTTGGCGAATAACACAAATCATAATCTTCGCCTGGAATTTGTTGAAAACAACTAATCTTGCCTTGTACCTTACAACTTCATTTTTGTCATTCATTTTAACTCTATAAACCCATTTTGAATCAATAAGTCTCATATCTGGGGTTTGTGGTACAAGAGACCAAGTGTTATGCTCTTTTAAAGAAGCTATCTCAGAGTTCATAGCTTTATACCAATTTGCAGCTTGGTGCTTAGGTAAATTCTGAACATCATTGTAGCTTTTTGGCTCAAAAACCGCCTTATTGGCATACACAGTATTAAAATATTCATCTGCAAATCGTTGTGGCTTCTGCCTCTTTCTATCTGAACATCTCAGTCCGGAAGGAGAGTCAGACTCCTCAGACTTAATAGGACTAAGGGAACCACTAGTTTCAGGTTGTAAATCATCATTGTCAGACTGAAGAGGTGCCTGTAGGCTAAGCTCACGGTCAGAAAAATCAAGAGAATCTAACCTCCCCTCAGGTGCCTGTGACTTTAAATCATCAAACAAATTATCAGATTCAACAGGCTTTTTGTCTTTTTCCATTAATTCAGAATCACCATTTCCTGCTGCTGCTGCTTCTTCCTCTTCTTCCTCAGTTCTATCTATACCGTCAGTATCTTGGAAAACAGCAACTCCATTCCAATTTACAGTTTGTATCATGCTTCTGGTAATATGAAATTTGCCAGTTGCTGGTATGTAAATTCTGTACGCCCCCTGCTGGTAGCCCATTAATTTTCCCTGAACACTACGCTCACCCAGTTTCTGCTTAGCGGGGTAATGCATAATTACATCTGAACCCCAAATGCGTAGGTATTTCAGATTAGGGCGTTTTTTAAACAGCTTCTCATAGGGGGTGACATCTAAACCAGAATGATAACTGCGATTTCTAACATAACAAAATGCATTAAGCGCTTCAGCCCAAAAGTCTTTGGGCAGATTAGCATCGTGCAGATAAGTTTTGACCCCTGCTTGCAGATCACGCTGCACAACTTCAACAAGCCCATTTTGCCAGGGACTTCGGGGGCAAGATAACTCATGAGTAGTCCCCTGCGCTTCCAGGAATTTCTCAAAATCCTCAGAAACAAATTCTCCGCCCCGGTCAGAAAACAGGTTCTTAATTGGTTTGTTAAAGTGTGTTTTTACCCAATTGCAAAAAACTTTGTACTTCTCAAATGCTTGGGACTTCTCAGCTATTGCATAAGTCCAACAATATCTACTATACTGGTCTATGAGGGTGAGCCAGTACTTTGAACCTCCTAATGATGGTGGGAGTGGCCCAACTAAGTCACAATGTACACGCTCAAATGGCTCAGTTACTTTCCTATCTGAGCACCTACCCTTGCGTGCAACCTTAATCTTATTCTTGCAACAAGATAGACATTGCATAAAGAATTTACATGGTTTTAAGTTGAGGCCATTAACAATATTCTTCGTCCTAATTACATCAGCAAAATTCAAGTGTCCCAGAATTCTGTGCGCCTCATGGACACACCCGGAATGAGGCCTTACATTCCTCAACCCCTGGCTTGACTGTGCTGCTCTGCAATTTATAGGTGATTGGGAGTAGGTGCGAAAATACAGTCTATATAAACCATCAGAGTCCCGGGCATACAATAGACGTTTGTTCCCCTCAAAAAACTCACAGATTGAATTTAAGAAACGCACACTTATGCCTTGACGAGCAAAACACCTTACTGATAATAAATTATCCACTGATGGGCAGTAAATGCAGTTCGCTATTGTAATATTTAAAGAGTCAAGTTTAACAGTACCCCTGCCAAGCGACTGCAAGACTTGTGAATTGGCTAAATGTACATTACCAATTTCCTCTTCGAAAGAAATAAACAAACTTCGATTGTTGCAAACGTGGTGAGAAGCTCCCGAGTCCACAATAAAAGAATTCCACTTGGCACCTTTAATTCTTTTAGGATCTGTAGTCCGAGCATGAAAAGCTCGCGGCTCATTTCTGTCTTTACGGTGCGATGTTGGCTGCTGAGATGACAACCGTGACTGACGAACAGAAACAGGCTTAGGAGTACTTTGCTTTCTTTTGGATCTGCAGTCCTTTGCAAAATGTCCTTGCTTATTGCAGAACCAACAACGCTTTGCAGCTTTAAATGCAGTCGCATCACCAAAAGGTTGCATATGGCGTTCCTCATTACTTCTGGAAATAGGAGTGCTTATGGCACAAGCCTCCCTTCTATCCAGCTCGCCCATTAATCTTGCCGTTACCCCTTCCACAGTTAATTGTGCTGGTGGGACGGCAGATATCTGGCTAGCTATACCATCAAAGTCCTCATTAAGGGAACAAAGAATGATAAAAACATACTGAATATCAGGTATGTCCATGTCCCTTCGAATTAATTCGCCACGTATTGCCTCCAGACGTCTCAAGTGTGCTGCCAAATCACCACCAGGCTGCAACTTCGTCTGGTACAGCTGCTTGAAAAACGTCAATGCAGATGCTGACTCCTTTCTAACATGCACTGCTGCAAGACTGTCCCACATTTCTTTGGCAGTTTTCTTATTCCTTATATAGACTACTTGCTGGTCGCTAACTGCCAAATTAATTATCGCCCTGGCTTTTGCATCTCCTTTCGACCAAGCATTAGTTACAGGGTCAGGAGGGTCATCAGTTACATAGGTCCATACTTCTCTAGAGGTCAAAAGCACCTCCACCCGAAAAGACCACAAACTATAGTTCGCATCTGTTAGCTGTGGGAAGACCAGAGCCTTCTCAGCTTCAGGAACCCGGTCAACCATTCTGGAAATCTTCCAGACCCACAAAAACTACACTAACAGGAGAAGGAGTTTTCAAACCTTTCTCAGAGTCCAAAAATATGCAGTCATCCACTCAGCAGCTGGGCCCATAACCAAAGATGTTGGGTATTTGCAGTATGGTAGCGCTGCAGAGATCTTGCTGGGGAGACCATGCATTAAAAAGAAAGGGACTCAAAAATAACTTAAGCAAGGTTTTAATTACAAAAAACAAAAACTCCTTATACACTAAATACATTAACAACAAACCAGACCCAACCACCAACCCAACCCCCAGGGTAATGGTAGAGCTAGGTGCTGCTCCTTATATACTCCATGCAAATGCTGACACACCTTAATCAATGCAACTCAGCAGCACCTGCTATGTTTCACAGCTGTAAAGCTGGGTCTCGTTATCTTGCTCTGGCCCTTGCTCTGGCCCCTTAAAGACATACACATTAGGTGGAACAATGATGAACCTTTACATTTAAAGTAACCATTCAACAAGATCTAGGTAGAAGGACAAAACATAAACAATGTTGCATGTATACCTATGTGTGTTGCTATGGAGGAGGTGGACTTCAAAGACTACATAAACCCATTCCAAGCTCCACCCAGCCCTTTTGTATTCCTGGCAACTTTGCTCCGAAGATGCACTTCAATTGTGACTGGTTGCTTCGGGGACAAATAGGAATCTTTTGCTTACTCATGGTTGGCCCTTTGAAGCAGGTTCCCGCCCACCCACCCATCTGCTCTGTACTGGCTAACCTGGAGGAGGGTGGAATCCTTCATGAAAGGAACATACAGGTTGCCCCATGGCTACCGTTCTCAGACATCCAGATTTTGTTTTAAGCTTGCCTTCCACCATCTCCTGCTTGTGGGATTCCTATAGGCCTCTGGTTTGCCATTGGGAGAGCATACTGGTGGAGTGGATCAGCCTTTGATCATCTCCAACAGGGCTCTTGTTATGCTCTTAATCCCAACCTCCTCCATTTCACAGCCAATAGAAATGAAAGCTCTTCGTTGCAATGTCTGAGGAAAGAAGAAAATGCTCAAGAACGATGAATAAGCAAAGTAAAAAACATCCTTATGGAAGACAGTTTTCAGCTAGGAAGTTTCCAGCTTTGAAGCAGCTATTTATGTCAGTCTTTTTAATTTAAGTGGCTCCCTTTAAAGCCACATTCCTTGACTTGGTTGCCCTCCAGCTGTGCTACCTGGGGCTGATGAGAACTGTAGCCCGAAGGAATCTGGAGGGCATCAGTTTGGGGAAGGGTAGCTAAAGCTGTTTTGTTCCCAACTGGGATATCTTATAAATTATCTCTGCATTTATGCACACACCCTTTTCTAATGAGACGATTAGCCTTAACTAATGAGCCCATTTACAGATGCCAGCGCTGCCTGTTGCTCATCCCTACCTCTCTCTTTCCATCCCCTTTGCAACCATGTAAGGGTGTGACAGTTTTACTAGAAGAACATATTCAAAAGGCTTTGGAGCAGAACAAGAAAACGGTGCTCCCCATGGAGATGGAGAATTGAATCGATGCCTGAGAAAGAAGAGTGCAAATCAGAACTTTCTTGAAGATTTCATTCCTTATTATCTAAATCCACAGCCCCCCCCCCTTTTTTTTTTTTTACAAATAGCCCCAAAGTCAGTGAAATGACACTGTGGAAAGAATTTGGATTTTTCCAGCAGAAAATTATGTTTAAATAAAACTAATCCAAACATATCAGCCCCTCCTGCATGAACTCCACACACAAAAAAGTGTGTAAAAATTACTGTATTTAACTCTGTATTTTATCCCAATGTATGCATTTCCAAACATACTATTTGCTAATATTTAATGCATTTTGGGCAAACAATTCTCAATGGCATTCCTCACTTCCTAATGTATGAGTCTCACTTTACAGAGGGCAGTCGTTCATTTGAAGTCCTTCATTTGAAGAACTGCCCAGTCTTCGGTCCATTTAATGATTTTAAAAATTTGGAAATGAAATCATGGGCTGGTCAACAATTAGCACCTGGACAGAAAACCAGGTAACCACACAATTCACCTGGTCAGCTTGGTGAGATGCACTGTATTTCTAGTTCAGTTATGTGCTAGATTTACATCTATGGATATAAATAAGCATATGCAAATGTATTTAGCAAATCAGAGTCCCCTTTTGTCTTCTTTTTGGGTGATTTGTTTCCTCTTCTTTTGGTGATGAGTAAGTGGCCAACCTATCCTGATTTGCTTGTGCAACGCTTCCACGGTGCTAACGCTATGACTGTTCTTTATGGAGCATTTGTTCTGATTTGTTTGCAGGATGACAATGAACATCCATCCTTTTTTGCTTGTGTGGTGCTTACGCTTCTTCACATTCATTTAGCACACACTTTTCAATGCATTTCTCGATCATTTCCGTAACTGGAAAGAGTAATAAAACAACAACGACAAGTGAATCAGCTGTGCCAGAGAACCCTTTAATCCACTTTACTGGGGCTAACCTGAATTTTCAATATGTTTTTGAGTCCTTCCCACACAACAGTGACAGTCTGGAGTCAGCCTAAGAATCCACAGCTGCACACTTAGGATCGGATATCCTTTCATCCAAAACAATCCATCTGGGGTTACTACTACTTCCTGGGTTGGCATTTAGGGCCCCAAAAAAGGGTTAGAATCCTGTTCTTCCTTGAAGGGCGGTGGGAGATGAAGATTATCCACTTATTATGACTGTACCAGCCTAATGCATGCTTCATCCAACTCAAGTGTTATGGGATAGCTATTGTGCTTAAAGTGATCTTGAGGGTGTGCTCTCAGCGAAGGGTGAAACTGAAAATGCATTCCGCTCCGAGCACAGATAAAAGCAATCTTATCTTAGAGTGTATACTTCAGCAAGTTTTCATGTACAGATTTAATACTGATTCCTGCTACTTCTGGACATTTTTCCAATAACTTTTGACACTTCGGAACACATTCTCTGTGATTCTGTTACTTCACAGGAATAGACTTACCGTATTTTTCGCCCCATAGGACGCACCGGCCCATAGGACGCACCTAGTTTTTTTTTGGGGGGGGGGGGAAATAAAGAAGAAAAAAATTTATTTCCCCCCCAGGTGCGGGGCTGGGGTGGGGGAAGCCCGAGCTTCCCCTGACCCCAGCCCTCAGAACAGGCTGCTATTCGCAAGCCGTGGGAGAGCTGTGCGAAGTCGCGCAGCTCTCCCACGGCTAGCGGAGCGCTGCGCGAAGCCTGAAGCTTGGGGCGTGCTGAGCTCAGCACGCCCCGAGCTTCTGGGTGCCGGCAAGCTCTCCGCTAGCCGTGGGAGAGCCGCACGACTTCGCACGGCTCTCCCACAGCTAGCGGAGCACTGCGCGAAGCTTGGGGCATGCTGAGCTCAGCGCACCCCAAGCTTCTGGGTGCAGACAAGCTCTCTGCTAGCCGTGGGAGAGCTGGGTCTCCCATGGCTAGTGGATAGCTTCCTGAAGCCTGGAGAGCGAGAGGGGTCGGTGCGCACTGACCCCCCTCGCTCTCCAGGCTTCAGCAAAAGCCTGCATTCACCCCATAGGACGCGCACACATTTCCCCTTCATTTTTGGAGGGGGGAAAGTGCGTCCTATAGGGCGAAAAATACAGTACATTTTCTAGATAACTGCTTCTGGAGCAGGGACAGGGACCCTTCAGCCCTCCATATCTTGCAGGACTACAACTCCCACCTGACTGTTCGCCATGCTGGCAGGGGCTGATGGGACTTGGTTGTCCAATGACCTCTGGAGGGCCACAGGTTTCCTACCGCATTCTAGAGGTTAAAAGGAATGCTTAGGAATTCTCCACATTCCAAAATGCTCTCGAGACTCCTGTTCTTTTTGGTCTGTTGTGTTTGCCAGAAGCAACAATAACAAAACAAAACAAAAGCACAAAAACATAATTGTAGAATAATGCGCTTAATTTGCACAACATATTCCTGCTTGAGCTTATTTTGGCTACCTTGGTGCAGAAACTGGATTTTGCTTGAAATCAAGGGAAGCTTTAGTTAACTACCCATTGACATGAGGTGCCACAAGACACTTAATCTCAGGGTTGTGGGTTCGAAACCTATATTGAGCAAAAGATTCCTGCATCGCACGGGGTTGGACTAGATGACCTTTGTGGTCATTTCCAACTCTGTGATTCTACATTGAGCTGGTTACAAAAAAAATAATCAAACACTTCTCACTGAAGCAGCACTATTGGGTTACCCTCCACAATCAAATAATGTTGAGGTGGCTCCTGTTTCACGTTATCCATTCCTCGGGCCCGAAACAAAGGTACGTTCGATGATAAAGCAAACTCAACAAAACTTGAAAACGGAAGCCCCTGCTTGCTTTTTTATTATTTTTATTTTTATCAGATCAGAATTTTAAAGTGTCCTCTCCACCCTCACCCCTGCCAAGAGTTTGCGAGATAAAGATCTTCTATTGTTGAGCCAAAGGGCTCTTAAAGGTCATTGGCACAGGAGCTCCATCACTAAGACTGGGATGAGATCCCATTTTGGATAAATTCACAAGTTTTCTTCCTAACAAGATGATAGTATCAGGGCTGGAGCGTACAGGAGTGTTGGGTTACAGATGAAAGGCTATTGTGTTCTCAAAGGCAGATTCTGCGAGTTTCAGTGCAATACACAAGGCCCCAGAAGTCAAGTAGTTTGATGAAAGGGCTTCTCTCTATTAGCTTTGGAATACAGATAAAAGTACAGTTTTCCTGTGAAAGTCTAATGCAAGCTTCGAAGGCTTCTCCACGCACACACCCTTTTTGTGTGTGCTCACAGCTCTTTGGTACAGCATCTCCTTTGCATGCAAAAGGCCACGGGTTCAATCCCTGGCATCGCCAGATAAGGCTGGGAATGACTTCCCCCTGAAACTCTGGCGATGTGCTACCCCAGCGTAGACCATACTGAACTTGCTGTAAGGCAGCTTCCCAAGTTCCTAAATAGCTCAGTTGGTTGAAGTGAGGGGTACAGGGGCGGTTGCCCCAGGTGCAAAATTGTTAAGGGGTGCCAAATTTCAACACCCAAAGCTGCCTCAATACAGCTGCACGCTTCCATCGCTGGGCTCCATGTCGTGAATTCTTCGTGGCGCTTTAGCAGAAATGCTCAGAGTTCCAGGTTCTTCAGTGCAGTATATTTATTGTGAGCTATATATACAAATAGGGATGCAGGTGGAGCTGTGGGTTAAACCACAGAGCCTAGGACTAGCCGATCAGAAGGTCAGCGGTTCGAATCCCCGCGACGGTGTGAGCTCCTGTTGCTCGGTCCCAGCTCCTGCCAACCTAGCAGTTCGAAAGCACGTCAAAGTGCAAGTAGATAAATAGGCACCGCTCCAGCAGGAAAGTAAATGGCGTTTCCGTGCGCTGCTCTGGTTCGCCATGCTTAGTCATGCTGGCCACATGACCCGTAAGCTGTACGCCGGCTCCCTCAGCCAATAAAGTGAGATGAGTGCCGCAACCCCAGAGTCGGCCACGACTGGACCTAATAGTCAGTGGTCCCTTTACCTTTATATATACAAATATCTACAGGCTACAGGCTACACGAGCAGTTCACACAGTCAAACAGAGTACCTGGCTGCACCTTAAGGCAAATAGGAAGACCTCTAACTCTCTCTCTCTCTCGCTCTCTCTGACCACACTCCTCTACACCACCACTTTTACTGCTGGACGGGTTTCCATTTTAAACCAATGACAGCCAATCAACTGTCAACACATTACTGCCGAGTCATTTTGACGCAGCACTTCCATAGAAAGTATTGCAGGCTGATTGCATCAGCCAGTTGCATCAGCTAGCAAACTCAAGCCTGCAGACTTACTATCTCACACAGCATTTGGTGAATCCCGACACTCCATTGAAAATGGCTTCTCCATGCGAACCAGGAAGCAACCTCTCCAGACAACGGGACAACTCTTCGTGTCTTATCTCTGCGGCTGCAGTCTCCTGAAAGTCGTGGACACTATTAGGCAGTTGAATGTGCATCCGTACTGCCGTCTGTTTCGCTCCCTCCCAGATGGCACCCTAAGCCACTGGAAGGCAGAATGGGCAACAGTAGGTGGGTCTAGGGCCAATGGCAGGCAGAGGCAACTAATTCTAGCTACTCCTCCCTACCAACTTCCGTAAGAACAACAATGAGAGTAAGGAGGAGGAAGCCTGACAGGTAAAATGACCCTTTGGACTGTGAAATATACTCGGAGACCTGTAGTGATTTCATGCTCTTTATTGTAGCTTGTAAAACAGTGATTGAATTTCCCCCCAAAACCTCAGGCTTTTATATATATTATTTACACAATGAGTCCTGTCTGGCTGGCTGGTTCTGCTCTCCTCCTGGAGCCTGATTGGTCTTTTCCTGCAGGCCAATCAGTTGTTGCATTCTACGATCCTACTTGCCTATTGCTCTAGGATCCAAGCTTAGTACATAACAGACTTGGTTGTAAGTAAGAAGGCTGGCAAGGTGGGACTGGCTGAGGTTGGCATGGCAACGCCCCATTTGGATTACTGGACCAGCCTCCACTGTATTGTAGTGGGAGATACTGTTACCAGATGACCTGTGGACCTTCTCAGTCTGCTATTCAGTTGCTGACTATTGATGGCCAACTTCATTGCCCCTCACAGTCTCCCTCCTTGTGGTTCTTTATCTTTAAACCGGGCTTGGACTTGACAGACCTCCCATTAGAGAACTGTCCTTCAGACGACCATTGAGAGGTTTTTAAGTCACGGTGCCAATTCATGTATTTTATGATAATTACTGTCAATGTTCTTATTTCTTAAGTGTTTTTTAAATATTTCCTTGGTTGTTGTAAACCGTGGTATCATCATTTTTGTTGGAGGGCAGTATAGAAAACTCTTAATTAATTAATTAGCAAAATAAACAGGGGAGGCAGATTGGGAATGCACTTGCTGTTGCTGAACCTTCGAACTCTGATGGTTTGGAGCTTCCAAGCGTACAGACAACCAGGTGAACACGCATTGAAGAGACATTGGGCACTTTCCCCGATACACACACACACACACTCCATTAGTTCACTCGGTTGTCTGAAAAGGGCGCTTGAAAAAGTAAACACTGGGCTCACACGTTTTCTGTACCATCCCAGTTGGTCTTCCATTATGTGAAGATATGATGAACACACAAACATGCATGCTTCTAACAGCACTTTCTTTTTCTTTTTCAGTATTCCGGTGAGGTCCCAGAAAACAGAGTGGAAGTTGTGGTCGCTAATTTGACAGTCATGGATAGAGATCAGCCTCACTCGCCCAACTGGAATGCCGTTTACCGGATTATCAGTGGAGACCCTTCTGGTCACTTCACCATCAGGACAGATCCCGTTACCAATGAAGGGTTGGTAACAGTTGTGAGGGTATGTACATTGTGCTGCTCACCTCATTTGGGGCCCCATCCTTCTACTCATCCCCTTTGGAGTTCTGTCATGGGTAATCTATGGGGAGATTTCTGTCTGTAGAAGAGTTAGTCAAGATCTTCTAATGAAGGGGTCTGGACCATAAAGGACTTTTGCAACGGTGGAGACCGTGGGTGCAACACTCTACCTCCAATTTTTAGCTTGCCCTCAGGGCTTTCCTCAGAACCTGTCCCACCACAGCTCCTCTTCCTAAGCCATGTCTCTCACTGAATAGGCCCTTAAATTAGCATGACCAATTCACCCTCTTGATTTCAATGGGTCTACACGAACCAAGTCCAACTCTGGATCCAGCCAATTTTACTTGGTTGTTCTGCATCTCACCTCCACTTCAAAACGAGACATTACCAACACCAGTGGCAACTATGCGTACCTGATAATATCTCATTTAAGTTTTAGACCCCGAGCACAATGCCCATACCATTAACCTGCATGCGGAGGTGATTGTTGCCTTTTGTCTTTCCAGAAAGAAACCCACATTTGCTATTTGTTTGAAAACGCTGCTTAGAAAATCAGCAGCACGGGTCAACACCTTCTCTCCCCTTGTGTTATTATGCACAGAGAACATCAAGCGAATCAGTTAGCAGATAAGATTCCTGCAGCTGTTTTCCATAGAGTCTGTGGCATAGACCATCAAGACAAGAAAGGATGTGCGAATGAATAGGCTGCTCTGATCGGCAAGAACTTGCGCAGTGTGTCCAATACACTGTTCTCGAAAAGAATCTTCTTTTTTGCAAGCATGTTGCTGAGAACAGAGCTTTTTCAATCTTTTGAAAAGTGTGACCTTCCCATAGCAGCAATTTTTTTTAATGTACTATGCTGCGCTGCTAAAGTTGAAAGAGCAGCATTGTGAGAGAGTGATTCATGGGCAAAGAACATTTGCTGCTACCTAACAAACTGCCCTGCCTCCGAAAGCAATGCCATCCGTGAAATGCCACAAGGATGGAGGGAGAAGCTTGTGAGCTTGTTCTTGCATTGACCTTGGGGACATTCACGGTTGCTACCTGGTTAAGCAATTATTATTTTTAAAGTCATTTTAACTTGCTCCATCTGTGGTTCCTGCAACCTTCATACACACACACACACACACATACCTAAAACCTCATTCCTTTTCATCGCCCTTATCTTGGATTCAATCCATGACCTATAAGGCAGTCTTCTGTTGCTTGCATCTTTCTTCATCATCAATGGTAGCATTTTACCGATCCATTCAGAATTCTCCCATGGAATCCAACAGCCTTGCGGCCTGAGAATCACTCTCTGACAGGGAAGGGAACCGAGGGCCTGGAGTCTGAATCTGTCTGGCTCTTTGGATGCCCTAAGCCAGGCATCCCCAAACTCGGCCCTCCAGATGTTTTGGGACTACAATTCCCATCATCCCTGACCACTGGTCCTGTTAGCTAGGGATGATGGGAGTTGTAGTCCCAAAACTTCTGGAGGGCCAAATTTTGGGATGCCTGCCCTAGGTCATGCTCCCTGTCCAAGCAACACCCCTCTCGGGCTCTGCTCCATGTCGCCCTCTAGAGCTTTTGCCCCACTGAATTTGTGTCCTTGACCTGTGTTGATGTCTCTTGCTTGCCCAGATGGAGACATGTGTGGAAACCTCTGGTAGAGCATCTGCTTTTTTTGCCAAAGGTCCTTGTTGGATAGCTCATTAGGTTAGAGCACGGTGCTGATAACGGCAAGGTTGCAGATTCGATCCCCATATGGGACAAGGAGTTGGACTAGGTGATCCTCAGGGCCCTTTCCAGCTCTACAATTCTATGATCCCTGGACTCTCCAGACTGGGCTAGGAAATATTTGCTGCCTGAAACCCTGGAGAGATGCTGTTGCCAGTCAGTGTAAGCAATACTGTGCTGAATGGACCAATGGTCTGATTTGCTGTTAAGGCAGCTTCCCATCTTCCGTATGACTTTTGCATGGTTGGAATGCAAGCTACTTCCCAAAGTAAGAGTTACTATACATTGCTCCCCAACTTTTGCCTTTGGTCCCACCCACCTGGAAAGTTCTTTATGAGGGAATGTGGCCCTTCAGCTAAAAAGCGGGTGCCTTCTACTCTACTACATAAGGTTTTGGGTGAGATAATAAGAACTCTTGTTGAATATTTGATTGTAGCATGTTGCATTTTTCAACTTTCAACTTCCAAAAAGGAGGGGTGCTTAAAAAAAAGAAAAAGTTGTAACATGACTTGGGAATTCAAAAGATATTTCAGCTAAATTAATATAATTTAGTTTTGTTTGGTAAATAGGAATGTGTGTAAAATTGCATGGAAATTATTTAAAATGATTGCAGAAGCCATCTCAGTTTCTGAGTTGATCTGGAATGTCCTGGTTTTCCTTTTACCTGCCCTCCATGTCTCGGAGAACAATCAAAAGAAGTGTAGGTGTCATCCACACTGGTGGCTATCACTACATTTTGTAGGAGAGTGGATTTCACAGTTTAGATCTTTGCCATGTGAAGAAATACTTCCTTTAATCTGCTCCGAATTCCCCACCATTCGTCTTCCTTGAATAGCCTCAAGTTCTAATGTTGCAAGAGATGGAGGAAATCTCCCGCCCGCCCTCTTAGTCCACAATACATAATATTGCACAGCTCTATCATGTTGTCCCTCTCTTGCCTTTTTCTGAAGGAAAAAGCACCAAACGTCATAACTTTTTCCTCAGCGGGAATTTCTACAGCCCCTTGATCATTTTTGGCATCTTGAGTTCATCAAGCCTTGCCTTCATCCCCATTTAGAGGCCTTGTGCCAGAAACAAGAGCAATTTCTCCAAGAAATCATCCTTGAAATTAGGATGAAAGCCACTTTTTCTGTTATATATGATACATAACATATATATTTGCATATATAACAGTCAAAAAAATTCCATGCTTTGTTTACCCACCCTGTTCTTAACCTGAAGCACCACTTTAGCTAATGGGGCCTCCTGCTGCCACTGTGCAGCCAGAGCACGATTTCTGTTCTCATCCTGAAGCAAAGTTCTTGACCTGAAGCACTATTTCTGGGTTAGCAGAGTCTGTAACCTGAAGTGTATGTAACCTGAAGCGTATGTAACCCGAGGTACCACTGTAAATAAATTAAAAAGCCTTAAATAAATAGAAACATGTGTCTATAAGAAGAACAAAAGTGAATAGATGCAGAAAAGGCAAAATAAAAAAGCAGAGAGAAATCTAAATTGACAAATTTGCTGTGGTTTGATCAAGTGGGGTTGAGGACCCAGCATATCCCAAGCAGCTGGATGGTGCACTTTGAAAAACCACATCAATCAAAGAATTCTTCAGAGCCTTTTGGATCGCTCACTTAAACCTGTGTTGCTGCAGCTCTTTTAACTGGCTTTCCCTGTAAGTTTGTCTTCCACACGAACTTTGTGTGCCGAGAGGCAACGAATGATGTACAATTTCAATTTTGTTTTTTCATCTCAACGAAAGCTATTTCCTTGGTGGCGCAAGATACTTATCTCCCTCACAAGCCTTGTAAACAGGGGTGGGGGTGGGGACGAGGAGGAGAGGGGAGTCTGGCTTTTCCATTCCACATAGAGCCTACATAGAATCTCCAAGTGCTGCAAGAGGTACCCTGTGGCATCTGGCTCAATAAAATGTTAATATGAACCCTACGTGGATTACAGAAATGGTTTTGAAATGGAGGCATTCTCCTGACATAACAGCGAGAAGTTGTAGCCTGTTCCTGATAGTTAAAGATGCCTTTAGAACAAAAAGGTACTTTATTAGTATTATTATATATATTTATATATATTGTAATAATAAAATAATAACTCTCAGACATAGCCCGATTTATCTGCATTATGTGCTCTCAGTTCCACTAGTAAGAGGTCACAGCAATCCTCTCAAACTCCAAAGGCGCTAGGAAGGACCTGTCTAAGCTTTTAGAGACACAATGAAATAATATGCACTAAACAAGACATCTGGGATACAATGGGACAAAATGTATAGTCGACTCATCATAAACAGTCAGCACAAAGCTTTAATTTCTCAGAGGGTTTCCTCACATTTGGCAGGAGGGGTTGTTGGCCCGAAGCAGGGAAATTATGGACTTATTATTATTGTTATTATTTAATAATTATTATGAAAATTATGCTTGCCCTCCCTGAGAACAAACATGGGACATTGTCGTAGGCTGAGTCAGACCATTGGTCCATCCAACTCAATGATGTCTACACAGATTGGCAGTAGCTCTCCAGGTCTTCAGACAAGGGACATTCTCAGCCCCTACCTAGAGAAGCCAAGGACCTTTAGTGTGTGGTGCAGATGCTCCACCACTTTGTTGTGGTCCTTCTGGGTACCACAAGGATGTTGACAAGGTGGGATGTGTGCATAGGAGAGCAACCAAGATGATCGAGGCTCTGGTAACTAAGCCTTATAAGGGACCGTTGAAGAAGCCAGGTTTGTTTAGCCTGGAAAAGAGGAAGCTGAGAGGAGATATGATAGACAAATTCAAATATCTCAAGGGCTGTCACAGAGGGAAGAGGGAACAAGCTTGTGTTCTCCTGCTCTGGAGGGTAGGACTCAAACCAATGGCTTCAAGTTGCAAGAAAGGAGATTTTGACTACACATCAGGAAGAAATTTCTGACAGTAAGAACTGTTTGACAGTGGAACAGATTCCCTCAAAAGGTGGTGGACTCTCCTTCCTTGGAGGTTCTTAAGCAGAGGTTGAATGGCCATCTGTCTTCGATGCTTCAGTTGAGATTCCTGCATAGCAGGGGGTTGGACCGCTAGATGACGCTTTGGGTCCCTTCCAACTGTACTATTCTATGATTCAGGCTGCAGACTATGTTCATATTATTCGACATTCTCCATGTAGAAAACTCTCTGCTACTAATTACCAATTACTGGCATAGGTAAAAGCTAAAGGGACCCCTGACCGTTAGGTCCAGTTGTGGTTGACTCTGGGGTTGTGGCGCTCATCTCGCTTTATTGGCCGAGGGAGCCGGCGTACAGCTTCCGGGTTATGTGGCCAGCATGACTAAGCTGCTTCTGGCAAACCAGAGCAGCGCACAGAAACACCGTTTACCTTCCCGCCGGAGTGGTACCTTTTTATCTACTTGCACTTTGACGTACTTTCAAACTGCTAGGTTGGCAGGAGCAGGGACCGAGCAACGGGAGCTCATCCTGTCATGGGGATTTGAACCGCCGACCTTCTGATCGGCAAGCCCTAGGCTCTGTGGTTTAGACCACAGCACCACCCGTGTCCCATAGACATACTGGCATAGACTGGAGCAAAGTACCGTGAAGTTTTCAACAGGGGTCGCCAACGCAGTGCCCATTGGTGCTAGTGCGCTTGCCAGTGCTTCTGGTGGTCTTACTATACATTTCCTCAAAAGTCCATAGTGCTTGAGAGATGCTTTGCTCTTCCTGCTCGGTTCCTGTTTGCACCGGCTCTGCCTCTCGTACACTGAACATGTCCCCTTAGGCATACCCACATTTCATTGAGTGCCAAGACTGGACCCCTACCCTCCCAGATCTTTGAAACACAGGAGAGGTGCAAAGGGGTTCTCCCTGTGGGTGAGCAAAGTGATAGATTATGAACGTGCTGCAATTCCCAAAGTAGCTTAACATTCAATCCCTCTTCCCAGGGAGCTCTGGGAATTGTAGCTCTGGGAGGGGAATAAGGGGATCCTTTGGGGGAAGCCATGACAGTTTGAAGTGGCATAAGAGTGCTTTCGATGTATGTTATAGGAGAATTTCTCAGGCCGTTGTAGGCTATCAAACCCTATATTCCATTCAGTGTCTCCAACCCAACTGTTTCTGCAAATTCTACTTTGATAACTCCACTCAAGGTTAACCGAAGCAGGGGGGAGAGAAATTAAACCTTTCCTCCTGAGATGTTTTACTTGCAGTAAGCTATTCTTTCTTAAATGCCTCCTAGCCATGTAACTTTTGTTTTCAGTGCCTGACATAACAGCACCGTTCTGGCCCCTTGAGATGTGAACTAATAAATATTAGAGAAAGCTTACTTAATCTATGCCAGTCTGTTCAAACATGCCACCACCAAGTTTTTATTAAGCCATGTGTTCATAGTGAATATCCTGTGTTCTGCTCTGAGCTCCTGAGCCGTTGAAGAAGATAGTAGATAGATAGATTTGTATGCTTTCTGACTTCTGACAGTGCAAATGTACAGGTTGGGTTCTGACTATTAAGCCCTATGACATAAATGTATCAGGAATTAGGTGGCCAGCAAATTGGTGGATAACGCACAAAATATATTGGGGGACACACAGCAGGAACAAAGTGCTTTTCAAGGGTGGTGTGGAAACTTTGTCTCACAGGTTAAACTTTTAAGTAGAGAAGTGATATCTATCATATTAACACTTCCATCTTAAATATGTTGGGGTGAGCGACTTGTCTGGCACTTCCTCTGTGGATCTGGCACATTTAAATAGGCTAAAGTCCTTATGTGTGGATGATTCAGATCTTAGCCCTGGTCTTCTGTAACTCAGATTAACCCCCAGGTTGGGAGCCCAGATTTAAAAAGTAGGTTCTCCGAGAAATCTGAAATTATACTGGTAAAAGAGTTGCGCATTACTATGACCGCCATTTCAATCCTATTTAGATTTGCACAGAATTATGACAAAAGGGTTTCTTGATTTTCACCATTATCATAATCATCATGAGAGGGACAGTTTAGACATCGGCAGTGGTAGCTGTACTATTTAGACAGGTCTTCATAATACGATTTCCACCCCTTTTAACCAACCAGTATCCACTAGTATTTAACTGATTTTTTATGGATATATGTTTTATTGATTTTTGAGGGTGGGGAAACATAAGCCATCTTGGTATGAAAGCATGGATAATAAAATAAATAAATATTAATAGTATTCGTGGCAAATCAAGCTTTCTGCAAAGTGCAGGCAACCATGTGTTATTAGTTATCTGAGTGACCAAATGGTTTTTATATAAGTTTGAATTCAATTCTTTGTTTAATGCATGTTTTCTGTCATTCTTATGTTGCTTAGGTAAATTTTTCTTTGTGCAGTATATAAATTTGTTGCACAAATCCTAACAATAATGATTATTGATACTACTATTGTTGTGACGATGCAGTTCAATCAGCTATGCCAGATAAGGCTTCCAAGGGTTTATGCAGACAATCAATATCTGCAAAAATGCATACTATAGGCATTTTACTGAATGCGCACTATTTTGACAGTTTTATTTTGTTCGTATTTTGCTTTGTATTGCTTTGTTTGGCAGAGCACTTGAAGAGCCATCACTTGTTTTTGAAATAAATACGAATCACCCTTTAAGGGTGCCACTAGACATATTTTTATCCATCCTGCAACAGGCTAATATGGCAGGCCACAAGAAACAGCATCACTGGGCAGATGACAGAGCTTAGGATTCCAGCAGGACCCACATCAGATGCCTGCCTTACTCCCCCATTTTAGGGAGGGGAAAAGGTCATTGCTGCATAGCTAGGTCTGGGAGCCACCAGTTACTTTTCCCACAATGTCTCCAACATAGTCTCACTCCAATGGCATTGTGGGGAAATGAAAACAGCAGCTGACAGTCACCTGACACTCACTGCAGCACTGCTGTTGTCTTGTGGCACCACAACCACCACCTAGGATTGCTAAGGCAGAAGGGTGCCCAGCAGGGATTATTTGGTGACTACCCCCACAAACCTAGAGCTATATCTGCCTTTGGAAGCCTTTCCCAAGACACTTAAGTTGTGGGATGCAGGGAAAGCATCTATCCAGACCAGACAGCGTAGGTCATGTTATCTTGAAGTGCTGTCTTCCAGCATTCTGGAGGAGTGACAGTCCCACATCAGCTAAAGCAATTTGACCATGTGACAAATGCAGGTACTCAACCATGAGGGACACATGCCAAGTAAACAGTCAAGTTTGTTTGCCATTAAAAAGGCGTTCTTTCAAAATGACCGTGGCTATTGCCCTTGAAAGTTAAAATGTGTCTCTGAAATGCCTGTGAGATAATGAGATAGCTAGTGATTATCATATTTCCAGTCTGTAGTTCACGTGCACAGATTTTCTGTCTCTTTTGTGTATTTCTTTGCATTTCCTAGGAAGTTGACTATGAGATGAACAGAGCCTTTATGCTGACAGTGATGGTGTCCAACCAAGCTCCCCTGGCCAGCGGCATTCAAATGTCCTTCCAGTCTACTGCAGGAGTCACCATTTCTGTCACCGATGTCAATGAACCACCCTACTTCCCCACAAACCACAAGCTCATCAGGCTGGAGGAAGGAGTACCTACGGGGACGGCATTGATGACTTTTTCAGCTGTGGATCCTGACCGGTTCATGCAGCAAGCTGTAAGGTGAGAAGGAACCAACAATCTAAAGCAAGGGTGTGCATTGCATTTCCTTAGAAAATATCAGGGAAGAAGGGGCGCTGTCTGTTTGTCTATATGGATGCTGAAGATGATTTAGCACATGGTGTGCCCTCGAATCTGGGTTTGTGATTCAAGGACCCGCCACCCGCTTGGGGATAAGAAAGACACATTTTGTTGTTTAGTCGTTTAGTCATGTCCGACTCTTCATGACCCCATGGACCAGAGAACGCCAGGCACTCCTGTCCTCCACTGCCCCCCGCAGCTTGGTCAGACTCATGCTGGTAACCTCAAAAACACTATCCAACCATCTCATCCTCTGTCGCCCCCTTCTCCTTGTGCCCTCCATCTTTCCCAACATCAGGGTCTTCTCCAGGGAGTCTTCTCTTCTCATGAGGTGGCCAAAGTACTGGAGCCTCAGCTTCACAATCTGTCCTTCCAGTGAGCACTCAGGGCTGATTTCCTTCAGAATGGAGAGGTTTGATCTTCTTGCTGTCCATGGGACTCTCAAGAGTCTCCTCCAGCACCATAATTCAAAAGCATCAATTCTTCGGCGATCAGCCTTCTTTATGGTCCAGCTCTCACTTCCATACATCACTACTGGGAAAACCATAGCTTTAACTATACGGACCTTTGTTGGCAAGGTGATGTCTCTACTTCTCAAGATGCTGTCTAGGCCTGTCATTGCCCTTCTCCCAAGAAGCAGGCGTCTTTTAATTTCGTGGCTGCTGTCACCATCTGCAGTGATCATGGAGCCCAAGAAAGTAAAATCTCTCACTGCCTCCATTTCTTCCCCTTCTATTTGCCAGGAGGTGATGGGACCAGTAGCCATGATCTTCGTTTTTTTTGATGTTGAGCTTCAAACCATATTTTGCACTCTCCTCTTTCACCCTCAATAAAAGGTTCTTTAATTCCTCCTCACTTTCTGCCATCAAGGTTGTGTCATCTGCATATCTGAGGTTGTTGATATTTCTTCCGGCAATCTTAATTCCGGCTAGGGATTCATCCAGCCCAGCCTTTCGCATGATGAATTCTGCATATAAGTTAAATAAGCAGGGAGACAAAATGCAGCCTTGTCGTACTCCTTTCCCAATTTTGAGCCAGTCAGTTGTTCCATATCCAGTTCTAACTGTAGCTTCTTGTCCCACATAGAGATTTCTCAGGAGACAGATGAGGTGATCAGGCACTCCCATTTCTTTAAGAACTTGCCATAGTTTGCCATGGTCGACACAGTCAAAGGCTTTTGCATAGTCAATGAAGCAGAAGTAAATGTCTTTCTGGAACTCTCTAGCTTTCTCCATAATCCAGCGCATGTTTGCAATTTGGTCTCTGGTTCCTCTGCCTCTTCTAAATCCAGCTTGCACTTCTGGGAGTTCTCGGTCCACATACTGCTTGAGCCTTCCTTGTAGAATTTTAAGCATAACCTTGCTAGCGTGAGAAATAAATAAAGAAAGAAAGAAAGAAAGAAAGAAAGAAAGAAAGAAAGAAAGAAAGAAAGAAATTAAGAAAGACACATGGACACAGTATATTAGGTTAAAGGGCTAAAAAAAGGCCACAACTATTGATTACAGCATGTAAGAGGTATTGGCTTAGGCATTGGATAAAACAACAGAGTGTGACTCCACCCCCTCAGGGAGGGGTGAGTCTATCCCACCAGTGGGAGAAGCCTGTTGATGCAAATACAACTGAAAGCTCTCCCTGATGTCACCAGGGGTCGTGCCATGGCCCTAGCCACCAGCAAGGGCGTCGGACAGGATCCACGACTGCCGGATTCCTTTACCGGAATACCCATAAAGTGGAGGGGTAGACGATGGCCACACCCTGCCCTCCAATACACAAACATATTCCAATGCCTAACTGCCAATACCTAAAAGTTGTGATGATTTGGGGACTTCCGGTCGGCGCCAGCGCTTAATGGCGGTCCGAGCCTCGAGCTCCGAGGCAGGACTGCTCCGTTAGTTCGGGTCTCACCCGCTACGGCAAGCGGGGGACCCCTAAAATCACAGGCGCGGAGCCTGTGAACAAAGGAGATTCGGTGGGCACCCTTTGCGCCCCCCGGTACTGTGAGGGAGCCTTTTTAAAGGCTTCTGAGCGGCATCGGGGTAAGCGCGGTGCTGAGAGTCGTCACCCAGCTAGCGGAGTGAAGCCGCGTCGCCATGAGCGGAGAGCGCCGATTCCTTCCTGCAATTGGAATTTGACCACAACACCCGTGAGTAAGATTGGAAAAGTAACGGGACTTTTAAAAAATAAAATTGGCTGAAAACGGGAAAGGCAAAAATTAAGGAAGTCTGCCTCCCCGGAACTGCAGAAGGAATAAAGCAACGAAAATCAAGCTGCACTTAAAGGGAACCTTTTTAATTTTTTTAAGCTGTCAAACTGACATCGGACTTAAAACCTCCCCCCAGACTGGCAGGAGAAGGGGGGAAGGGATTGGAACGTTGTTAATCTGCTGGAAAATTAATGGAAAATTAAGACCTTCCATTGCCAAATCCCCTGGGGTCGGGCTGCCCAAACAAGACACCTGGGACGTGGACTGTCAAACTTTGAGAAGTGGGGACTTGTTTGCAAAAAAGTTATCGGACCTTAGATGTACTTTGCTGCATTTTGGCCACATAGAAAAATAGAGACTTTACAATTTGGACATTGGAAACTTTTGGCTACTGTTATACTCCCTTGCTTCTTTGTTGTTTTTCCATCTTTGCCATCTGGATACAATTGAATGCTCCCTCTAGAGGGCTCTATCTGAAACTGTTGCACTTGAAAAAGTAACAGTGGGATTTTCCACTTGGGAATCAACTCTGTGAAAACGACCTTGAGGATATGAGTGCCCCTACAGAAGAGATAGTAACAAGGCAGAAAGCAAAACAATCTCACAAGAAAAGGGCCTCTATATCAGGAACTGCAGCTGTGCAGGAAAAAACACCAGCTTCTATGGATCCTATGACTCAGGCTCTACTTAAAATAAATCAATCCCTGGAAGCATTGACAAAACTTTCGACAGAGAACTCTAAAAAATTAACAGAGTTGACAACAAGGTTGGATGTGAATACGGCTAGTGTCGCATCGAACACAGATTCTATAAATAGATTAATTCAGGAAAATTCAGAAACACGAAAGATTGCAGAAAGTGCAAAAATAACAGCTGAAGAGACAAGGGAAAAATTTGGGCCTATTATTAAAAAAGTGAATGAGCATGATGCAGCCCTCTCCTTACTGGAACTTCAACGTAAAGAGAAGAATTTAAAATTTAGATTGGTGCCTGAAGTGGAAGGGGACAACCTTGTGAAATTTCTCACAGAGAACATCATAACTTTTTGGCGGGAGGAATGGGAGGAAGATGAGGAACTGGAGATAATTTCAGCCTTTCGACTGGGTAGAAGGCAGGACAAAAAACCAAGGGATTGCCTAATTACATTGAGATCAAAAGAAGAAAGAGATAGAATACTGAATTTGCATTACCAAAAGGCACTGGTGATCCAAAATTGTCAGATACAGATTTTTAAGGACATTCCTAAATACATTTTAGAGGTGAGAACATATTACAAGAGTTTAGTAGACCTGCTGAAGAAAAACACCATACCATTCAGATGGGAATTTCCACAAGGATTGTCCTTTAACTTCAATGGAAGGAAGATTAAAATAAAAACAATTCAGGACAAAGAACTATTTCTAGAGAAGTATCTGGAGGATTTGCAGAAAGGAACCGTGGAGGAGAGGGAACCACCCGATATAGCAAATTTGTCATTTGGACTTTCATTACCACCATCGGAGGAAGAGCAGAAGCTTGGAGCAGTTGGAGGAACAGCTACTTAAATACAAAATGTCTCTGCAACTCCTTAGTTGAACTGTAATGGTTTGAACCTTCCTCGGAAAAGAAGACAGGTTTTTCACATTTTGAAGAAAGAACAATTAGACATAATATGTTTGCAAGAAACCCATATTGCCAGGATACACAGGAAATTATTAATAAATAAGAGACTCGGTCAAGAATTCATCTCATCAGACAAAGTAAAGAAAAGAGGTGTGGTGATCTATGCAAAGGAAAAGTTGGCTCCAAAATTGATATTTAAAGATGAACAAGGAAGATACCTGGCAATTGAAATACAAATTCAAGGAGAAAAGATATTAATTGTGGGAGTTTATGCCCCAAATGAAGGGAAGGCTGAATTCTTTAGGAAGTTGCATGAGACATTAGTTGACTTTTTAGATTATAAAATCCTAATGATGGGAGATATGAACGGAGTTGTCTCAACAAACATGGATAAAGCACAGAGACAAGTGATCTCGAAAGAAGGGAGACTACCAAGGATCTTTTTTGAAATGACTGAAACAATGGACTTGATTGACATTTGGAGAACAAAGAATCCTTTAGAGAGAGAGGGAACTTTCTTCTCAGAAGCAAAAATGACATGGACAAGAATAGACCAAATTTGGATTTCTAGCAGTCTGGCGTCAAGAACAAAAAAAGTAGAAATCTGCCCAAAAACGTGCTCCGACCACAACGCGGTCAAGATGGAGATGAAACTAACAACTACTGGTTCCTTTAGATGGAGAATGAATGACACCCTATTTAAGGACGAAGAGATCCACAAGAAGGCCCTTAAAACATTAAAAGATTATTTTGAGATCAACAGGAAAACAGATGTGGAAAAAAGAATAATTTGGGACGCAAGCAAAGCCGTGATGCGAGGTTTCCTAATTCAACAAAACTCTATTAAGAGGAAGCAACAAAATGAAAAGAAGGAAAAAATTTTAGAAAAAATAAAAGAAGGAGAGAAGAAGTTGAGGTCCAAACCAAAGTCTCATGAGATTTTGAGAGAAATAAAATTTCATCAGATGCAATATATGGAACTCATGAACCAACAAATAGAATGGAAGATAAAGCAAATGAGACAAAAAACTTTTGAATCAGCGGATAAATGTGGGAAACTTCTGTCATGGCAATTGAAAAAAAGGCAGAAAATGAATACGGTAACAAGTTTAGAAATGGATGGAAAGATTATCCACAAACCCAACGAGATCAACAATTGTTTTCAAAGCTTTTTTAAGAAATTGTATGCACAAGGGCCAACCAACGAGCAAGAAATAGAAGAATTCATCAGAAAATACGGTTTACCAAAAATCTCAGAACAAAGTAAAAGGATCTTAAACGAGGAAATAACAGAACAAGAAATAGAGGGTGCCATTCAAAATATGAAACTGGGAAAATCACCAGGACCAGATGGCCTGACGGCCAAATATTACAAAATGCTGAAAGAATGGCTGATACAACCATTGAAGGAAGTTTGCAATGAAATTTTGAAGGGGAAAAAGGCACCTGAATCGTGGAAAGAGGCTTTCATCTCACTTATACCGAAAACAGAGACTGAGAAGAACCAAGTTAAAAACTACCGCCCTATATCTTTACTTAATGTGGATTACAAAATTTTTGCAGACATTTTGGCAAAAAGATTGAAAAGAGTGTTGGCAGAAGAGATTCATAAGGACCAAACAGGCTTTCTCCCAGGTAGACATATGTCAGACAATGTGAGGAACATTATAGACATTTTGGAGCTGCTGGACGTTGACATTAATAGGAAAGCAGTTTTGATTTTTGTGGATGCGGAGAAAGCCTTTGACAACATTTGTTGGACATTTATGAAAAAGAATCTCCAAGGGATGGGGGTAGGTCAAGGTTTTGAAAACGGTATAGGCGCAATATATTCTCAACAAAAAGCCAAATTAATTGTAAATAACGTGGTAACAGAAGAAATACCTATAGAAAAAGGTACACGACAAGGTTGCCCAATATCCCCTTTACTTTTTATATCAGTCCTGGAGGTTTTGTTAAACATGATCAGAAAGGACCAGTTGGTTAAAGGAGTTCAGGTCGGAGTTAGACATTATAAATTAAGAGCATTTGCAGATGATCTAGTATTGACCTTGCAACAGCCAGACATTAGCACTAAAAGAGTTTTAGAACTAATTGAAATATTTGGTCGAGTAGCAGGTTTTAAATTGAACAGACAAAAAACGAAAGTGTTGGAAAAAAATTTAACAATGGAAGAAAGAGAGAGTTTTCAGAATGAAACAGGCTTGGAAATAACAAAAAGGGTAAAATACCTAGGGGTAAACTTAACATCTAAGAATGTGAATTTATTTAAGGATAACTATGAAAAATGTTGGTCAGAAGTTAAAAAGGATCTGGAAATATGGTCAAGGCTGAAACTTTCCTTGTTAGGCCGAATCGCTACTATTAAGATGAATGTATTGCCTAGAATGCTGTTTTTATTCCAGACGCTGCAGATTGTGGACAAGATGGATTGTTTCAAGAAGTGGCAGAAAGATATATCAAAATTTGTCTGGCAGGGCAAAAAGCCCAGAATTAAATTTAAGATTTTAACTGATGCAAAGGATAGAGGGGGGTTTGCCCTGCCGGACTTAAGACTCTACTATGAATCAGCAGCTTTCTGCTGGTTGAAACACTGGCTACTTCTTGAGAATACTGACATTTTGGATCTGGAAGGGTATGACAATAGTTTTGGTTGGCATGCATATTTATGGTACGACAAGGTAAAGGTGTATAAAAGTTTTAAAAACCATATTGTAAGGAAAGCATTGTATAACGTTTGGATTAGATACAAAGATTTGTTGGAAAGCAAAACCCCTAGGTGGGTGTCACCAATGGAAGCTAGGGAAGTAAAAAAGCTTAATATGGATTCTAAATGGCCAAAATATCATGAGATTATAGAATACGATGGTGAAAGGGTGAAACTTCAGAGTTATGAGAAACTAAAACCTAAGGTTCGAGACTGGTTGCATTACCATCAGATAAATGAGACGTTTAAACAGGACAGGAAAATAGGATTTCAGAAAGAGAAGTCAAAATTAGAAACAGAATTGTTGGAACCCAATACTAAGAATTTATCAAGAATGTATAACTTGCTGTTAAAATGGAATACACAGGATGAAACGGTGAAATCAGCTATGATTAAATGGGCACAAGACATAGGTCATGATATTATGTTTGCTGACTGGGAACAGTTATGGACCACCGGTATTAAATTTACTGCATGTAATGCTTTAAAAGAAAATATTATGAAAATGATCTACCGGTGGTACATGACCCCAGTCAAGCTTGCAAAAATTTATCATTTGCCTAATAATAAGTGTTGGAAATGTAATGAGACTGAAGGCACTTTCTACCACCTTTGGTGGACCTGCCCAAAGGTTAAAGCTTTCTGGGAAATGATCTATAATGAAATTAAGAAGGTCCTTAAGTGGACTTTTCCTAAGAAACCAGAGGCTTTCCTCTTGGGTATGGTGGGCCAAGTGGTGTTAAGGAAGGATAGGACATTCTTTATGTATGCCACTACAGCAGCAAGAATTCTACTGGCAAAGTATTGGAAGACGCAAGAACTACCTACTCTGGAAGAATGGCAAACAAAGGTGATTGACTTTATGGGACTGGCTGAGATGACGGGCAGAATCCGGGACCAGGGGAAAGAGACAGTGGAAGAGGACTGGAAGAATTTCAAGATATATCTTAAAAATAATTGTAAAATTGAGGAATGTTAAGATGTCAGGGGGTAAGAAGTAAAGAATTGCAGCAGTAAACAAAAAAACTTAAGAAATATTTATGAAAAAGAACTAAGACAATGGACTTAAGGGTTGCTAAAGAATTTTAAACAAGGATGCAGGGATAGGGAGGTATGGGGAAGTCAAAGAAAAAAGGCTATGAACCGATGATTATGAAGTAATACTGTGTTACATTGTTCTTCATTTTATGTGTGGAAAATTAATAAAAATCATTATAAAAAAAAAAAAAAAAAGTTGTGATGATTTGCTACGAGGTAGGCGAAAACCAAGTGGCCGGTGCCAATTTGCCAGTTGGATAAAAATTCCTACCAGGCCCCTTGGACAACCAAGGCGATCAACCACAGGTCCATAGCAACGTTTGAGTGGCAAAACCCTGCCCCCAAGCCTCCACCTGGTTGGTTGGCTACCTGGGGGTGTGGCGCGGCAGCCAGGCCAGCTGGGCAGGGGGCGTTCCAGCCCTCTGCCAATGCGGGAAACGGCTCCTGCTCACAACTCCTCCCCTCTGTAAGGAGGAGAGGCTTTTGTGACCTAGATGTTTGCAGTGTAGCCAATTCTACCATGGTGATAAAATGCTCTGGGCTAAACTCTCTGAATACAGGGTAACATTATCATAGGATCACCCTGCTAAGAGGATTTTTTTTTTTTTTTTACCATACATCATGTGCAGATGTGGAGGGAAATATCTGCAAGAATATATATTATAGGGATAGCCAACATGGTGCCTTCCATATATTGCTGGACTCCCATCGATCATGCTGGTTGGGAATGATGAGAGTTAGAGTCAAATAGGCACCATGTTGGTTGCTGGTGACTTGTGAAAGTCAGTTGGTAGTTTACCACACCTCAACCAGTGTGATGTATCAGCCAAGCCCTGGTTGAGTCTTCAGAAGTTTCCTGTTCCCAGCAGACAGCTTCTTCCAGAGTCCCCAGTTAAGGGGGAAACTCCTCTCCCACATGGTTCAAAATAAGAAGGTGTTTATTGTCTCCAGACCCAAGACACAGCTAAACACTACTACCTACAGAAATGCTTGTACTCACAGAACAATTGCTATTGCATGGTGTTGAATTCCACCTATCGTGTATTAATTGCCCCATACTTTTTCATGTGCCTCTCTCATAATGCTAGAACTCGGGGTCATCCGATGAAGTTGGAGGTTGGAAGATTCAGGACAGACACAGGAAAGTGTAGTTATACCAGCTCGTAGTCAAACCATGGCCACCATCTTTAAAGGAGGATTGGACAAAATCATGGAGGATTAGGCTACCAGTGGCTACTAGCCATGATGGCTATGCTCTGCCTTTGTGGTCGGAGACAATATGCCTTTGAATACCAGCTTCTGGGAATTGCAGGTGGGGACAATGCTGTTGTGCTTCCCTGTCAGGAGCTGGGCAGAGGAGGAGGAATGGTGGAGACTGCCTCCCCATCTTCCTCCAGGGAGGAGGAAGAAGACAGTATAGACTTACAACATAGGTTTGCGGGAGGTCACAGCTCAGAGGCAGATGAAGGCGAAAGTTGGGAAATAATGGGAGAGGAGGAGCAGACAGACCCGGAGCAGCAGCTGGCTGACACATTGTCACTAGAAAGCATTCTAGACCCAGCATCTCCCAGAACCCGGTGAGCCTTAAAAGTAGGAGAGCAAAGAGCTCAAAGATTGATGGCCTTAGCGGCACCCATAGAGGAGGAGGTGACTATTGAGGAAAAAGGAGAAAAGTGGGGGGTGGAGATTCACTCGGGACAACACCATTATCCAAGACGCTGGGTTCTATAGCCTCTCTCTGTAAAGTTTGAAATATAAAAGGACGGTAAGAAACTTTTCCTTGCCTTTATACTTTCCCGGGCAACTAGTCGGGAGTTGCTGACAACATAGGCATCTGGTTATCCGCTGTGAGAACAGAGAGCTGGGCTTCATGGGTCCTGGGTCTGATCCAGCAGTCTCTTCTTACATTCTCATGCTCTATGGTGGCTGAGAGACGCATATACTCCAGAGACAAGAGTGCCACTGAACCATCCGTTTGAGCTGCTGTCTGCTACCCAACACACAGCTGGGTGAGCTTAAATACCATTTGAATGAAAGGACCCGTGTTCTCCACAGTACGCTCAGCTGAGTCCTAAGGAAAAGGGGGTTTCTAACTCTCCTCCCTGCATCCCAGCCTCACTGGTTATCTGTCTGCTCCTTTATTGCAAATGCTAGATATATTTGGCATAGCAGGAGGGCACACTGTCGAACAAGAGCCGGGGCCAATTAAACTTACATCACTTGTGACATTTTATAATCATTAGAGGGTTGAGATATTTCACCTGGGATGGAGCTGTCTGGAGCAGAAAATGACGGTGGTTACTCACTGCCTCTGCCTGTTGGCTTTGGACAGGCAGTGAAACCTTTAAGGACAGAGGGAATGTCTCTGCTAACAAGGCCATTTTTCTTAGTTGTTTCATTCTGAAGCTCCCGGGCTTTTGAAGGGTGCTTATTTCCCTTCCTCGCTCGTAGCGGCACTGAGGTGTGCAGACGGAAAACTGTTTGCCTTCTGATCAAATGCAGGCTGTACATCCCAGCTGTGTGGAGTGGGAAAGACCCAGCTTAGGATTTTCTGGTCCAAGAGCAGAAGAACAATTGGGTGGTGGTGCTATTGCTTGAACGGCTTTCCTTCCACTTGCAAACTTCAGTGCTAGAAGGCCTGTGTCTCTCTTTCATTGTTTGTGGATGATTTTCCCAGCCATTTTGCACAGGTCCAATTCAAGTGGCCCAGTCGAAACAGCAAAAAAAGGGCCAGAGTTTAATTCCCCAGGAGTTCAACAATTCTTGCTGGCCCTTCTAGTCCAGCATCCTGTTCTCACAATGCCCATGAGAACCTCTGAGTGCAACAGCGATCTCCCCTCCAGTAGCTTCCAGCAACTGTAGTGGGAGAAGACAGGCGTTGTGGCTAATAGCCATAGGTAGCCTTATCCTCCATGAATTGCCTAATTTTCTTTGAAAGCTATCCAGGTTGTTGGCCATCAAGATGGAGAAGTATTTCCTTTTTTGTGTCCTGAGTCTTCCAACATTCAGCTTCATTGAATGTCCACGAGTTCTAATAAAGAGTGTCTGGAAACCCATGCACTTTTATTTTTTTAGATGAAAGTTCTAGATTATTATTATTTTCATTTTCCTTTCCTTCGATTTGAACAGTCTTGATCTGCTGCTGCGTCTCTGCATGTATTAACTAGGGCTGGGCAATATATCATTGAATACCATGTTGAAGTCCATATTGTGATGTCGGTTTCATAATTTTTAACCTGGAAATATATCATGAATCATGGAGGGGGTTGCGTGCACGCGCATGCGCACTATGCAAAAATCACAACATGGGGAAAACCATGAAGCCAGCCAATGCCTCTACATAGCTCCATCCTTATTGTAGACATTATGATATATCAGTATATCGCAATCATATACAGGTCGTGCCCATTTCATATCACAAGAAGATCGCTTATATTACTGTTCATGTATTACTAAATAATGCTTTTGCTACCACTAGCATGGCAGTATCCATGCCATAAGCAGCACTTACCACAGGTGTCAGGGACCATGCTGAGGAGGGCTGAAATGAGGAGGAATGGTGGGAGCCACCCCCTCCCCCTGATCCTGAATCTTCCCAGGAGCAGGAGGACAGTATAGATTTGGAACAGTGGTTTGCAGAGGGGCACAGTTCAGAAGGCAGAAGCTGGGAAATACTGGATGGGGAACAGCTAGGAGAAGAAACACTGGAAGAGAGAGAGTTAACAGATTGATTCACAGTCTCTGGATAGCATTCCTCCTCTCAGTCCAAGGTTGAGCAGAACTCAGAAAGTCTCAGAACAGAAAGCACAGAAGGTACAAACTCAGATTACAAGACATAGGAGTGACGTAGATTAATAGGGATAGAGTGGGGAGCGTCCCTTAATTGGGAGCACTGCCATTCTAGGTAGACAGGTTCTTTGTCTCTCATTGTGATTATTAAATAATCTAACTGGTAAGACGTTCCTTTCATTTGATCACTTCTTATTTACTGCCACGGGGGAGGAAGCCAATTCCCCCAAAGCCTGACAACAGGGCATGAAGACTTTCCTGGAAAATTTTGCAGTTACAGAGGTCAAAATAAGAATTGCCAAACATTTATAGGGCCCTATTTTGTCAATAAAGAGCAAACTGCACATTAGGCATAATATCCTTTATTGGCTCCCCAAACATTTTCTTTCTTTCTTTTTCTTTTAAAATGAGATGCAACCTGAGAATTGTTCCACATCAAATTTTCAACCTCAGGCTCTTGCTTACTCTATGGAGGTGGGTGGGGAAAATACATTTCACACAATTTCTCTCTTCAGGGCAGGCAGTCATGGGGGAGTACAGTTCTGATCTGGGAAAGAGTACAATGAGATAGGAATGCGGGGGGGGGTTGATTTATTTCACTTTTAAAGGCAAAGCTACCTAATTTGTGCTTTCCGAAGCAATACACCAATCAAAACACAGCTGTCCTTTGAAATTCACGCTTCTCCAATTTTTGCTATGCAGTTCTCCAGCCAAGTAATGTGTACAAAAATGCAGATAACTAGGGGAAATTTTGCATTTAAAATTGCATATCTTAGTAAAGATAAGATACAAAAAGGCATTATATCAGGAGAAATTGCAGACGAAAATTGGTGCATTGGGATAAACGTGCTCTACAATAGTGGTGAATTTTCATGAGGACTTAAAAAGTACCGTATTTTTTGCTCTATAAGACTCACTTTTTCCCTCCTAAAAAGTAAGGGGAAATGTGTGTGCGTCTTATGGAACGAGTGCAGGCTGCACAGCTATCCCAGAATCCAGAACAGGAAGAGGGATCACTGCTTTCACTGCGCAGCAATCCCTCTTGCTGTTCTGGCTTCTGAGATTCAGAATATTTTTTTCTTGTTTTCCTCCTCCCAAAACTAGGTGTGTCTTATGCTCTGGTGCGTCTTATATAGCGAAAAATACGGTGAATGGAAAATGTGGAGAACTGAATTTAGAATTGGAAAAATGAGCAACTGAGAGGAACCAAAATAGAGAGATTCGTCCACTCCTTCCCAGCCCTTGCCACAGTTCCAATAAATTGGCAGCTTCCCAGAACTCTGTTGTGTGTGTGTCTTGCAAGTTCCAGTCATGGGGGGTCTCTCACACATAACATGCACTTTAGGCCTGACTAAATGTCTAAGTGCTCTTTCGAAATGAAGAGCCGGGAGTCTGAAAACCAAGAATGCCAAAACACTACTCAAGCCTTATTTCCAAGCCATATTCAGGACATGTCATTGGAAGAGACTGCCATGTATTTATTCTCGGCTCTCCGCAGATACTCCAAGCTGTCAGATCCTGCAAACTGGCTGAACATTAATGCCACAAATGGTCAGATCACCACCGCTGCCATCCTTGATCGCGAGTCAGCCTACATTAAGAACAACGTCTACGAGGCTACGTTCCTGGCAGCTGACAACGGTAGGCCCAAGTCCTGCATCATCCATGCTTCAATAATACTGGAATGTGATGCATAAATGGGAATGTTGCCCTGACAGAGTTGTCAGGGTAAGTTAGATATATATTTTTCCCCAGGTTTTCAAGTAAAAAAAGCAAAAAAAAAAAAAAAAAAAGTAGAAAGGGAGAGGAAGGAAGACCTCATGAAGCTGGGACAGGAGATTGCCAGAATAAATTAAATGCGTGAAATTGTCCCAGACTATGATGAAGAAACAAATAGGAGATGGATGGGAGGAAAGATGTAGACTCTCACCATACGTGAGTGTGTAAAACCAGTAGAAAGATGGGGCAGGAGAAATATGTAGTCTGCTGTACGTTTCTTCTCCTTATTATGCTCCAAGCTGAGGACAGAAGAGGAGATGCTCCTTCAGGAAATCAGAAACAATTCGAGGATGAAAGGGAAGGGATTTTATAATCCTATCACCAGGGTTGGGTGTCCATCAATATGCGGATGATAGCCAGCTCTACCTCTCTTTCAAATCAGAACTAATGAAGGCAGTGAAGGTCCTGTGTGAGGGTCTGGAGGCGGTTGGAGGATGGATGGCAGCTAACAGATTGAGGTTGAATCCTGACAAGACAGAAGTACAGTGGTACCTCGGGTTACATACGCATCAGGTTACATACGCTTCAGGTTACAGACTCCACTAACCCAGAAATAGTACCTCGGGTTAAGAACTTTGCTTCAAGATGAGAACAGAAATTGTGCAGCAGCAGCAGGAGGCCCCATTAGCTAAAGTGGTGCTTCAGATTAGGAACAGTTTCAGGTTAAGAACGGACCTCCGGAACGAATTAAGTACTTAACCCAAGGTACCACTATACTGTTTTTGGGAGACAGGAGGCGGCGGGTATGGAGGACTCCTTGGTCCTGAATAGGGTAACTGTGCCCCTGAAGAACCAGGTGCGCAGCCTGGGAGTCATTTTGGACTGTCCATGGAGGTGCATGTCAGTTCTGTGTCCAGGGCAGCTGTTTACCAGCTCCATCTGGTACACAGGCTGAGACCCTATCTGCCTGCGGACTGTCTCGCCAGAGTGGTGCATGCTCTAGTTATCTCTCGCTTGGATTTCTGCAATGCATTCTATGTGGGGCTACCTTTGAAGGTGACCCGGAAACTACAACTAATCCGGAATGCGGCAGCTAGGCTGATGACTGGGAGTGGCCACCGAGACCACATAACACCGGTCTTGAAAGATCTACATTGGCTCCCAGTACGTTTCCGAGCACAATTCAAAGTGCTGGTGCTGACCTTTAAAGCCCTAAACGGCCTCGGTCCAGTATACCTGAAGGAGTGTCTCCACCCCCATTATTCTGCCAGGACACTGATGTCCAGCACCGAGGGCCTTCTGGCGGTTTCCTCACTGAGAGAAGCCAGGTTACAGGGAACCAGGCAGAGGGGCTTCTCGGTAGTGGCACCCGCCTCGTGGAACGCCCTCCCATCAGATGTCAAAGAGATAAACAACTGCCAGACTTTTAGAAGACATCTGAAGGCAGCCCTGTTTAGGGAAGCTTTTAATGTTTAACAGACCACTGTATTTTAATACTTTGTTGGAAGCCACCCAGAGTGGCTTGGGAAACTCAGCCAGATGGGCAGGGTATAAATAAATTATTATTATTATTATTATTATTATTATTATTATTATTATTATTATACAGATCAGAGGCATTGGACAAGACCTTTGGAGGTATCCAACATTGTCTCGCAGCACCCTTGCCACATCCCACACAAAGTTGGGTGTTGTTTTTCTCCCCCAGGGTCAAGAAACCACTGGTGGTATACATAAGCCCTGTTTAAGCATTTGGTCTCATGTGTCCTCCAGCAAAGAGGGCAGTTTCAATTAACCCCTGCCTGCTCCTCAGTGATCCTGGCCACCCAGGCCTGCAGCTCTCCATTTGTTGGATCCTGGACATCTCTGCGGCTGAGAGCCTCCTGATCTTGCCTAGGCTCGCAGTCAAGGTTCTGAATTGTGTGGGGAGCCTACAATGGTGCAGCGGACTCGTTGTGCAGCAGCCATTGACCCTGCAGGATGCACAGGGCTGCAGAGCCCTGGAGAGGAATGCAATTGAAGAGGTGGGACTTACAAGAGTGGTCCTGGTCTCCCCTTACCTGAGATGGAGAACACATAGGCTTAATGCCTAAACAGGGCTTTAAGGACAATCAGATCCACCTTGGAAAATGACCAATTGCCTTGTGTTCCCCACACTGTAGCAGTGGAGTGAGGATCAGAATTTATTGATATTTTTGCATAGCAATATAATATATACTGGTGCCAAACGTATTGTTCTGCTTTCCTTTGGACCACATCAGTGAGGTTGAAATATATTTGGAGTCGAGAGTGGATTTCATGCTCTTTATTCAGCTCATAGTGGTGGGGAGGAATCAATGTTTCCCCAAAATATCTGCTTTATATACATTATTTACACAATGGGCTGCACGTGATTGGCTAATTCCAGGATTCTCCTGTAGGTTGTGGATTCACTTCCACCTGGAGCTGGATTGGGTGACTCCTGTGAACCAATCATACTGCTGCATTGTTCTAGAACCAATCAGACTGCTGCATTCTGAATCCTATTGTTCTAGGACCAATCAGACTGCTGCATTTTGGATCCTATTCAACTCAGTACATAACAGAGGTCAAGAAGGGTGTCGTTGTCTGGGCAGCCCAGGACCGCCATACCCGCTGCCCCGTTTGCACCCCAGAGAGGTCACTTCAGCACTGCTCATGCAACAAAAACAATGTGTGAAGCAGCAGTTAGGCGTTACCGGTCTCTGCAGCCACAACAGGCTCTGTGATTCTCCAGGGTTTGACTTCACCCCCAAAGGCACACTCCATTGTTTCCTGAGACAGGCAGATGCCAACCAACCAATACATACTGACTTTCAATATTTATTTTTATTTAATAATACTTTAATACAATTTATTTTTTAAAAATAATGTTTTTGGTTTTGTGTTGTTGTTTGTTAAATGAAGGAGTTGTTTGTTTAGTGAGGAGTTGGTTGTTTTGGGGAGGGAATGCCGCCTATTCTTGGAAATGATGTCTGTTTTATTTGTTTGGAGTGGGGTGTTGGTGTTTTACCTGTTGTTTTAGGGGATGGGTTCTGAAGTTTGCCTGCTTCTGTGAAACTGGGTTTTCGTGGTGCCCATCTAAGATTTCCTGGTCCCTGACCATTGGGGTCTCCGAATCATAAACCTCTGTGTATTTCGCTCTGTGATCTCGCTTAAAACTAGCAATTTCGGAGCTGCTGCAGACTTCTGTTCTGTCATCAGCATCTAGGACTTAGATGACAAACAAGGTAAAAAAGATGAAGTTTTTGAGGAGGCAGCGAAAAGCAGGCTGAAAAAGAGAGAGAGATGCCTTTTAACAGTAAATAAAACAAGTTTTAAAAGACTGTTTTGGTAACTGAGCTCGAGTCAAAAAACAAATGTTCTATTTTAAACTCAGGTGTGGTTTTGATGTCTGTTTTCACTGTTTCACCTCTAAATGTACATCACATTTGGACAGTTTTCTTTTTTTAGAGGCACAACTCAGAGGTTTGTGAGTTGTAAAATAAATAGATGAGATTTAAGCCCCCGCCAGCCATAACCTGAGCACTGTGTAAGACGAAGAGTCACTTGAGCATTCCTACATAATGATAACTAACTCAGCGGTTGCAGGTAGTCGTGGAAAAACCCCTGGGCTTCGCTTTACTGTTCAGCAAACTCAGTGCCTGATCAAGGCACAGAGCCTAGAAGGATTTCTGTCCAGGGCCACCAGGCTGAATGAAAAGTTTCTTCAGTACCAGACCTTGAGGTTGGCAGAGTTAACGTAACAATAATCAGAAAGGGATTGGAAGGGCTTCGTTGGGGATTCTGAGACTCTTCAGTCAGCAAAAACAAACAAGGAGAATAAGACGGAAAGCTTTATAAAAATAGCCAGGAAGAATCAGTGGAAGGTTTCTTTTCATTCCTTTTTTTTTAAGAGTAGGGTTGCTTTATTTATTTCTTCTTCTTTTCAAAGCATTAAAAAAAAAAAACAGCCAAGAACATGAGCTTTAAAAAAAACTACTCAGGCAAGGCTTTGGGAGGAAATAGTCAGGGTAGAGGCCTGGAACAAAACTGTCTGCAGTTCACTGGGGATGGGAGATGGGAGAAAAGAAGAATATTGAACAATTTAAAAGTGGTGTGTTTCCCCCCTCTAACTAGAGGGAAGTTACTGAAGCATTCAGATCTGGGGAGTTGAAGAATATCTCTCTCTCTCTGTGTGTGTGTGTGTGTGTGTGTGTGTGTGTTTTGCAAAGGATTGTACAGGACAGTGATGGCTTTTAACCTTTATAAAAGTCAAACTCAAAGCCGAGAGCCCGATCTGGCAGCTTTGGCACAGCTGACCCTTCGTTAGAGGCTTAGCCATTGATCTTGCAGGACCCCTGTGGGGAGGGAGACCAGTGTTAGAACCGCTGGTGTCTGCTCTTGAAGGATGCTTTTTGAACCTTGAATATTTACATGCCTGGGAGATGGTTGATGCCTTCAGCTACTCTCATCACTCCAGCGGTGTGAAGGGGGAAAGCTTGCACCTTTGTTATACGTGGCTATAAATCCTTCACTGCAATACTACCTGGGACTCAAAGAACTGCCCTTGTTGGGTCAGATCAAGGTCTGCCTAGCCTAGCATTCTGTTGCGAGTAGCAACAGATGCCTCTGGAAGCTTCAAAGCAGGAGATGAAGGCCTCCGATTCATCTGTGGGCCTAATTAAAGGCGCTTGCTTTAGCCTAGAAAGCCTTACATGGCTTGGGATCTTGGTAGCCTGAAATTACACCTCTTCTTCTATGTGTCTATCTGGGCCTTATAAGCATCCAAGAAGGCCCTCCTCTGGGGCCCCTGTTCTGCTGAGGTATGGAGGGTGGCAACTAGATATAGGGCCTTTTCAGTCATAGCCCCCAACTTGTGGAATGTTGCCCCCATAGATGCTCACTTAGCACCTCCTTAAATGTGTTTTTAAGGGATGCAGGTGGCGCTGTGGGTTAAACCACAGAGCCTAGGACTTGCCAATCAGAAAGTCATCAGTTTGATTCCCCGCCACGGGGTGAGCTCCCGTTGCTCAGTCCCTGTTCCTGCCAACCTAGCAGTTCGAAAGCACGTCAAAGTGCAAGTAGATAAATAGGTACCGCTCTGGCGGGAAGGTAAACGGCGTTTCCGTGCACTGCTCTGGTTCACCAGAAGCGACTTAGTCATGCTGGCCACATGACCCGGAAGTTGTATGCCGGCTCCCTCGGCCAATAAAGAGAGATGAGTGCCGCAACCCCAGAGTTGGTCGCGACTGGACCTAATGGTCAGGGGTCCCTTTACCTTTACTTAAATGTGTTTTTGTTGCCCAGTGAAGACCTTTTTTCCCCCTCCCAGGACTTATAACCCTTTTAAAATCTTTTATTGACTTAATGTTTTCAACATTCGTTATTTTCACTTCCTATTAATGTGAGAGTGGTTATTTCTTACTTGTTGCTTGTACTACTTTTAGCTCCAGTTCATCTTGGGTTGCTGTGGTTTGGTTTGGTTTGGTTTGGTTTGGTTTGGTTTGGTTGGGTTTATTTGCTATTACATTTCGATCCCAGCTTTCCTCCAAGGAGCTCAAAGTGACATACATGGTTCTCCCTTCCTAACTGCATTATATCAGCACAATGACCCTTTGAAATACCGTATTTACTCGAATCCAATGCTCACCTGCTTTGGCCAAATGATGTTGCAAAAATTAAGGCGTGCATTAGATACAATGGCACATTTACATTCACCAGCAAATACTTTTTTGGTTTCAAGGTTCTGAAAATTGAAGTCCACATTAGATTCCATGACGCATTAGACTCAAGTAAATATGATACATTAGACTGAGAGGCAGTGTCTAACCCAAGATTCAGTGAGTTTCATAGTAACTTCCAGAAGGATATCATGGTTAATAGTATCAAAAGCTGCTGAGAGATCAAGGAGAAAGAGCAGGATCTCATTACCCCTTTCTCCCAACAAATATCATCAGATGGGTAACCAGGGCAGTTTCGGTACCATGGCTAGGTCTGAAACCAAGCTAGAATGGACACAGATACAGTTGTACCTCGGCTCCTGAATGCCTTGGGAGTCAAATGTTCTGGCTCCCAAACGATCGAAAACCAGAAGTGAATGTTCTGGTTTTCAAATGTTCTTTTGGAAGCCAAATGTCCAACATAGCTTCCACGGCTTCCGATTGGCTGCAGGAGCTTCCTGCAGCCAATCGGAAGCCACGCTTTGGTTTCTGAACATTTCAGAAGTCAAATGGACTTCCAAGGTACGACTGTAACCTCTAAGTATTTCTGCCATAAAATAACTTCTTCATGACTTTTAGGGATTGGAAATTCCATAAGGTTGCTGGGAACTGTAGCTGTGTGAGGGGTTTCCTACTCTCAGCAAACTACAGTTCCCCAGGCCTCTTTAGAGGAAGCTATGTCTGTTATAGTGGTATGGATATGACCTAAGTTGTGGGAAGAAATGTTTTCTTTTGACTGTTCTGAACCAAATCCAAAACCATTTCTCAATACACCTACTCCACACCATTCATAAAGTATCATGTTGTCTCTCCTGTTTGTATTTGTACTACACTTTTTTTTTAAGTCTGAAATGCTTTAGCCTTTGCTCTCAGTGGCTGTGTCCCAATGCCTTGGTAACTGTAGTTGACTTTTCCTGTACTTTCTAAACAGGGGGCCGTGGTGAGAGCAGGTCCCTCTTTCTGCCTGGCAACTTCCATGCCAACCTTAACAATCACTCACGGAAATGATCCTTCCTTCATTTAGGTATCCCCCCGGCCAGCGGCACTGGAACACTCCAGATCTATCTAATTGACATCAATGATAATGCTCCTGAGCTCCAGCCAAAGGAGGCACAGATCTGTGAAAAGCCAAACCTGAATGTCATCAACATCACAGCCGCCGACGCTGACATCGATCCAAACATCGGGCCCTTTGTCTTTGAGCTGCCAAGTGTGCCATCTGCCATCAGGAAGAACTGGACCATTACGCGGCTAAATGGTAAACCAGGCAGGCAACACCCAAAGGCTTTTGCAGCTTGGCACACAACGCAAGCAAGGGAGGGGATCAGCCTTCACCCTTTCAAATTTCCTTTAGTCCTTTCCCTTTGATTTATTTTATTTTTTAAACCCCACATTCTGGCTGACATTATAGGCAAGGTAGTTAATAAGAAATTGCATGGATTGGACCTTGAGCAGAACTCTTAAGCGCTTTCATTGGCAGTGGGCTTCCCCGCCCTCTAGGTTTTAATGCAGTTCATAATTACGCACCGTTATCAGGATTGAACTGGGAATAAATCATCAGTAATAGCCCAGGGGGGGAAGCTATTATCAGTCTTCCTTATGTTCCATTTTTATTGTCACAAGCCACAATCAGGATCAATGATCATTCCTCCGGCTGTAATTGCATAAAAGTCACCCTCCTTTTCTCCTTTAACAAGGAAGTAGCTTTTGAGGACGGGAAAGTAGGAAGACGGCTCGTTCATTGTCATAGGAAGAGGGAAGTGGAGAGGCTATTGAAATCAGCCAGCTGTAACTGACCTCATTGCTTGGCTTATCATAAACCTCACTCAGTGGCAGCTGGGAATGGGGAAAATCTGTCAGTATGGGCTCCCTAAGTTTCTCACGTCTACAAACTTCAATTCAGTTCCTTGCATTTCCATAACAATTTCAAAGACGTCCGGATTTCAAAGGATGACTGTGTTTTGGTTCTCATAGCGTGTTGTAGAATGTGAACTAGGTACAGTAGTTTTGCCTTTAAATACAAACCAAATTGAATTTATCCCCCAAGCCTACTTGTGGGCTTCCTTAGCCATCTGGCTGGCCATTGTGAGAACAGAGAGCTAGACCAGAGCCAGCAAACATCTACTTATATTCTTAACATAGGTCATGGGGAGGGAGGAACTTTTCATTGTGGACATCTTAAGATTCCTCATGGTCCCTTCCAACCCCATGATTATATGACTCCCTCAGTGCTGCAGCTATCTCCTTTTTGCTCCCCGCAGGTGATTATGCCCAACTCAGTTTACGAATAATGTACTTGGAAGCTGGTGTCTATGATGTTCCGGTCATCGTGACGGATTCTGGAAACCCTCCTCTGTTCAACACGTCCGTCATTAAGGTCAAGGTGTGCCCTTGTGATGAAAACGGAGACTGCACCACCATAGGAGCCGTTGCCGCAGCTGGGCTAGGAACAGGAGCCATCATTGCTATCCTGATATGCATCATCATTTTACTAAGTAAGTGTTGCAATTCAAAAGTACCTGCACACAAGCTCTTAAAAAGGTAAAGGACCCTTGACGGTTAAGTCCAGTCAAAGGCGATTATGGGGTTGCGGTGCTCATCTCGCTTTACAGGCCAAGGGAGCCGGGGTTTGTCCACAGGCAGCTTTCCGGGTCATGTGGCTAGGATGACTAAACTACTTCTGGCACAACAGAACACCGTGATGAAAACCAGAGCACACGGAAACAATGTTTACCTTCCCGCCGTAGTGGTACCTATTTATCTACTTGCACTGGCGTGCTTTCAGACTGCTAGGTTGGCAGGAGCTGGGACAGAGCAACAGGAGCTCACCCAGTCACAGGGATTTGAACCACCAACCTTCCAATTGGCAAATCCAAGAGGCTCAGTATTTAGACCACAGTGCCACCTGCATACCTTTACCTTTTTAACTGCATTCAAACTCCGACCCCCCTCTAATGGTATTCAATGGAAACTTAGTGGGTGAAGCATTAAAGCACACCCTCCTTCTTGCTGCTTTTATGCTACAGATCCCCTCCTCCTTGCTTTGCGTTAGTTTAGAGACCCAGGTTTGCCATGAGAGTCCTGACTAGAGGCTTCTGACTGAGACAGTTAGGTATCAGCTGATGTAGGTAAGGGTAAAGGACCCCTGACAGTTAAGTCCAGTCACAGACAACTCTAGGGTTGCAGCGCTCATCTCGCTTTACTGGCCGAGGGAGCCGGCATTTGTCCGCTCTGCAGACAGTTTTTCTGGGTCATGTGGCCAGCATGACTAAGCCGCTTCTGGCGCAACAGAACACCGAAAACAGAACAACACATGGAAACGCCATTTACCTTCCCACCAGAGTGGTACCTATTTATCTACTTGCACTTTTTTGGTGTGCTTTTGAACTGCTAGGTTGGCAGGAGCAGGGACCCAGCAACGGGAGCTCACCCCGTCGCGGGGATTCGAACTGCCGAACCTCCGATCGGCAAGCCCAAGAGGCTCAGTGGTTTAGACCGCAGTGCCACCCGCGTCCCTGTTTACACACAAAGACACTACAGAGCCCACCGTTTTCATAAAATACTTTCTCATTCATAAAAACAGAGTCACATTGGAGCCACAACCTCATTCAACACTCAGGCACTATCTTCTCGGTCATTCAGCACAGTTGCTGCTCCCAGCTATCTCAAGGTTACAGCAGATCAGCAGTTTTGGGCTAGCTCTTCAGAAATGCAAAGCCCCACCCCTTTCTATTTATTATTATAAATGTATTTAGTTAATATATTTATGTAGCAGTTAATACAAAATCAGTCTCTAAGCTGTTTACAGTGGTTGTAGGTGCCTACTCGAGGTTGCTAAGAGATGACAGAGGTGTGGCCAAGTGACTCTGGTTTTCTCCCGATCTTCATCCCTTGCAAAGATGCTGTGGGCACTTAAGAGCTGCAGTTTTCAAACAGGTAGCACATGACTATTCTAACTATTCAGGAGTTCATTGCCATGACTAATCGCTACAAATAGGAAATGCTGAGTGTCAAGATGGCAGTAGGAAGCCTAATTGGTTAGCATTCACAATTTAAAGGCAAGATTTCCATTTCATTTCATTTTTAATTTGTATATTACTATGCACAAGGTGGTTTACAAGCTGAAAAAAAGAACAAAATAGACAGCAAAGATCACACACATAATAATAACAATCTGATCCAATACGAAAATGTCACAGTAACTTGAAAATAAACAACTCATATCAAATTCAGAAATATTCAATAATCCATTAGAATATAAAAGTAAATGGTAAAATTAAATATCAGCAAACAATAATTAAACAGTTTGTAAATTGCAATGGAGAATTATTAAACTATAATCAATAATGGCAAGTCACAACGCGTAAAATACCACAAAACATGCAAAACCATGTAAAAGGCTCAAACTGAGCAACAAGGACACACAACATATAAAATTATTTTTAAGAAATATTCCTGAACTCCTCTTCTCTCTCCCCAACTGCTTCTTCTGTTCTCAAAGTCAAGGCTCCCAAGGGCTGGAGAACAGAGGTAGGTGGAAAAAGCCATTTCCGTTCTATGGCAGACCCTAAGGCAGGTATGTCCAAAGTCCATTTTGGGGGCCTAATCTGGCTTGCCAGTCAATTTAAGTCAGCCCCCATGGCAGTATATGTCCTGGGGTAAAATCCCATAAAAGCTCAACAACTTTGGTCGGCCCTCACACATGTTCACTTCATCAAACCTGGCCCCTGGCCCTCTTTAAAAAAGTTTGGGCACCCCTGCCCTAAGGTATCCGTTTAAGGGTGCCACTGCACATTATGTGTGGAACACGGAAACCTACAGAAACAGAAGCACCAGAAGCCCATATCAAGTCTTTCCCATCTCCCAACAGTGAGTGGCCCAATCTCTCGCCATGGCCCTTAGAGATGCTTACCTGTATTGTGATGACATCGTGTTATGCATTTCCTCACTCCCACCAGCAGCAACCAATTAGAGGAAGAGTGGCTGGAGAACTCTGCCATCACGATATAAGTAAGCACCACTACATGTTACGAAGCATTTTAGCAGCATCTCATAGACCTCTCTCTGATGATACTGTCCCATGCCAGGAATGGCAAAAATGCTCAGGCATTTTTAAAAAAGACCTACGTGGAACAGACAACAGCCTTCAAATTTACACATGCAAAATAAGCACTTTGATTTCCTGCACAATTTTTAATATACACATGCTAATTTTATAGTGACGTGATGATAATGAGCAGTAAATACACATCTGCTTTTTAAGAATGTTGAATGTAATAAAGCTTCTTAAAGCCTTTTTTCCCCCTTTGTGTTTTGCACAGCGAAAAAAATTTGCATGGGAAGGAACAGGAGCAATAAAGCACAAGATGTCTTTTTACTCCCCCCCCCCCGCATACTCTACATATAAATCATAGTCTAAAGTATGATTTAAACACTTGAGAAAATTCTGTTGACTGAAATTAACTACAGCTGAAAGACATTTGATTTAGGAGAACCCTTTTTCCATTTTCAAATCCATTACCCTGTTCTAAATTACAGATTTTATTGCAAACACATATTTTTTTACATTCATTGTCATTCTAATTGACTTTTTAATGTTCGGCAGCCACCCTAGGCTTATATCGGTGGTGAAAAATGGAATTGGGGGGGGGGGGGTAGGAAGATCTTTCCTACTTACATTTTTATTTTCAGAATTTAGGAAGGGTGCGGGATTTAGCCCTGATAAAGAGCTATCACACAGCACTGTCATAACTCAGGTCTGGCGGTAACTTCGCCCCCAGCCATCCCACCCCCCCATCCAAGCTGCTTTAGTGCTGCTCCTCGGGCGGGGAGGGTTGGATAGAAATTAATAAATATACAAATAATGCAGCTGAATAGATAAGCCTCCTACCACCAACATATTGCGGCTACTTTCTGTTCCCGAGGCAGCTGCCTCACCTTGCCTAGTAAGAGGGCCGGCCCTGAAGCCTCAACACGTCCCCTGTCAGTTCTGTCCAAGGCATTTAAATTATCCGCCAGCAAAATGCCTCATCAGCCGCCAAGTGCTTGGCATCTTAAGCTGTGACTCTTAAGACACTGGAGAGAAAAGCAATGCAATAGAGGGAAAACTGTGACTGAGGAAGACAATGGGCTTCAAGAAAGCTCTGTGCAGAGCAAAAACAGGCCTAGCAGCAGTAATAGAGCTTTGTGTATTTGTGCGAGCGGATAAAAAAGGCTGAGCTGGATCTGCTATTGACACTTTTGAAAGCCTCTTTTTCAAGAAAGCTGTAAAGCTGTTAATGGGACAGTTTTTCTATAAGTGTGACCAAAAAAGAAGATATATCTTTTTTTTCGGGGGGGGGGGGAGGAAACCAGCCATTATAATATTGTTTTCTCATATCAGGCAGTTTGCTTATTGTGCGAGACAAAGTGGGGTGGGTAGGCAAGGCTTCAATAGTTGGCATAAATAACAGAGCTTTTTTAAAGGGAGGAGGAAATCTCTCTCTTTTGTTACATTTTTGTTTTATTCCTTCCCCCCCCCAAAAAAAAGCCCTGGAGGGAAAGTGGTAAAGAAATGCGAAGCACTCTGAAAACAATTTTGTTTTGCTAGAAAAGAAGGGAGGCCGGCCAACTGACATATGGAGGCTGTAATTAGCTGTCCGGTTTTCTTGTCCTCACTTCAGTGAATTTTTGTTGGGTAGAAATTGCAGAAAGCCCTTGGAAAAGAGAAAAGGGAGTGGGGGAATGGGGGGGGGGGAGAGAAACATCAACAACAAGCATGAGGCTTTCCCTGCCAAACACCTTCCTCCAAATGGATTCTTTGGATATGAATCTGCTGGAGTGTGCACATCCAAAGACATTCTCTCTGTGTTCCATCTTGCATTTGGTGACATGCTGATGAAAGGAAATACTGAAACTGGGTGACCATTTTTTTTAATTAAAAAAAAGGACAAAACAAAACTGAAAAGTAATTAGAAGCAGGTTGCACTTTTTCTGCTGTGTAGCGATGCCACTGAAATCTGTACTTTGCGGCTCGGAAATATGCCCTTGCCATTTCAGTTGCTCCTCGGGAAACTGTGTTTCCCAGGTGTTACTTGTACCTGGCATTTTGTGTAACTGGAAGTGGGGCCACACTTCCTTCCCTCCTTCCTCCTTCCTTCCTTCCTCCTTCCTTCCTGGTTGCTGCTACCCCAGAAGGAGCATGATATGCCCCCTACCAGAGATAATACCACTCCTCTGACACCCCACACACCCCACATAATAATACAATAATAATTTCCATCAGCCTTAGCAAACTACTTGGTCCCAGGATTCTTGGGGAGTGTGCCATATGCTTTTAATGTATGTCGTTTACACAGCCTAATTCCAATTCATTCAGAAACAAGCTGAACCATTTCCTGCTTAGCAGGGCTGGGTGAGTGCGAAGGAGCTTGGCTTCTTCCCAGGCCAAGCCAGTCTGAGCCTGGGGGAGATTTCTCATTATGCTTCCGCCGTCTCTGCATTTGCAGGGTTTAGGAACAATATTAAGCAAACCTCCAAACCTGTTGACTAGAGGCATACACAGGATGACACACACACTCCTATTCCAATTGAGCTCCCTTAGCATAAATACTTAATAATTCCTCATTATTCTGAAATAAAGTCTCCCCCAATGCCATTCTGTAGCATTTTAGCACCCAAGTAATTATCCACGGCAAAACCTCAAGACCAGCATATAGGAGTATGACCTTATTGCAGAAGCTGGGGACCTGTGTTTTGGCCTAATGGTCCCATTCCCTTGCAAGCATCCCTAAGGGGGTCATCTGCTAGGGGTGGATGGGGTCTGATGTAGAAGTGGGCAGAGCAAAGTAACTCTTACCTTTGTATGGTTGGTTACATTTCAGCCATGCAAAAGTCAGAGCTTTCTCTACCCACACATACCTCTCCATACTCCTTCAAGGCAAGTAAGAAACCTTATCATAGTTCAAGGACAAATTCCAGCCAGGCAAAAGCACTCAAGAATGGTATGGCCTGGGAAGAGCCCAGAAGGTCAAATAGAGAGGCCTGGAAGGCCGTTTACAGAGCAGAGGTTCCCCACCCTCCTTCATAGCTGTCCCTTATTTGAAGGGACAGTCCCTTATTCCAGCGCCATGTCCCGCCACTGTCCCTTATTGATAGATGTCCCTTAAATGTCCCTTAAATGATGTCCCTTAAATTTCAAAAGAAGCAGCTCCTCTCCCTCCCTCCCTGCCGGCCAGGGAGGAGGGAGGCTCCAACTGTGTTGCTTGGCTGTGTTGCTCACCCAATAAGAAGTCTAAGAACGACTGGGGGGTGGAGCTAGCATGCCTTGTGTGTGGCTAGTTAATGCAAGCTGAGGGAGTTTTTGAATGTTGGACGCCATTTTGTTGCACGTGCTGCTGCAAACTGCAGTGCAAAGCCAGACCGGGGAGCCATCTTAAGTTGAGGCTGCATAGGCCTTGTGGTGCATGTGATTCAGATTCTATTCAGTTGAACCTCTGGTTACAAAGTTGGTTGGACAGTGTTCTCGAAGCTACCAGCATGAGTTTGACCAGACTGCAGGAGGACAGGAAGGCTCGAGTGCCTGGAACAGGTGAGGCTGCAGGTCCCTTATTTTGGCTGCTGGTCCCTTATTTTCAAATCTGTAAGTTGACAGCTATGCCCTCCTTACAGCAGTGGCTGCTCCCCATTGGGACTGATAGGATGGGAGGCAAGGAGACCAATAGTAGGTAGAGCCAGAATCCATTGAAGGCAGAGACTACTAATTCTAGTTTGGTCCCCATCCTTCCAACTGCTGTGTCCTATTAAGGTGGCACTGGAACTAAGAGGAGGAAACTGGCAAGCGGCAGAACCCCCTGGACTGGGGGTCTGTAGCAAGGCAAGGCAGGTGAGGGCTAGTTGAGGTTCACGGGGCATTGCTCCATCCACAGTTACAGACCAGTCTCCATAGCTGCCTTATAGTGTTGAACACACAAAGACCCAATGTGCTTCATGGAGGTAGAGGGATTTTAACCTGGGATTTTAACCAGCCATAGTCCAATTCTCCAACCTTGACACTGCGTTGGCTCTGCATACTAATTGTGGCCATTTCCCCAGGCGGGTATGAAATGGGTAGGACAACTTCTGATGGCGAAAGCAGCAGTCAACTCTTTTAATTTCACTAAGCTCCTATTCAAGCAAAGAGAAGTGAAGGAAGTTTATCTAGGCTGGCCCAAACCAGATCTGCAGTTCCTCGATTTGCTTTCTCTCCTTCAACAAAACCCACCAGCACTTTTCAGTAAAGAGTTCAAAGACGCTCAGATCTGCTTTCCAAGTAGAGCAGCTGAAAGAGTATCACAGTGCATTTGTTAATGTGATTTCGGAAATATAGAAAGCCCATAAAGAGGAGGAGAATAAGTCCAAATTTGATTATGCGAGCTAATGTTTTATCCAGCCTCTGTTGCATTCCTTCTGAGAGAATCGCACATCATTAAAATGAAATTAGCCCAGCTGCAACAACTTGCAAATTCAAAAGGATTTATTCTTTCCAGAGAGTAGGGCCGAGGGGGGGGGAGGGGAAGCAGCCTATAGAAATAGCTGGCCTCGTGGCTGGTTTTAACATGTTGGTGTGCCTCTTTGGGTGCATTTGAGAACAAAAACAATTCTTTTCCAAAATGGCCACTTTTCTTTTGGGTGAAATGCTTTGCTTGTGGCTGCCTTGGTCCCAGGGAGAGAGACACTGTGGTCCCATCTGTCATGGGTGCTTTAGCTGATATTCCTGCAATGCAAAGGGTTGGACTAGATGGCATGATGTTCTGTCCTGGACCCGTTGTTGTTCAACGTCTTTATAAATGACTTGGATGAAGGAATTGAGGGGATGCTCATCAAGTTTGCAGATGACACCAAACTAGGAGGGGTAGCTAATGCCACAGAAAACAAAATCAGAATTCAAAATGAATTTAACAAATTGGAGAACTGGGTGCAAGCTAACAAAATGAATGTCAGTAGGGACAAATGTAAGGTTCTGCACTTAGGCAGGAAGAAATGGAGAAATATAGGGCTTTGTTCAGCCTTACGGGGATACTCTTGCAAGCACAATGTACATGAGGAAGGATCATATCAAATGTGTATAAATTAATCAAATATAATTGATCAGGAAAAGCTCATTAATCAAGCTGACTAATAAGGGTGCTTATCAACCTACAGAAAGCAATAGAACGCCATTTGGTTTTTCCCCTCAACATTGTTGCTTAGTCAGGCCAGCAACAGCTTAATATTTGCATTTCTTTCATTTCTGAAGTGTACATCACATTCCATGCCGCAAAGCAACATGCCACACCGGTAACAACACCGTAATAGGGATGCCACAGTAGAAATTCCCAAAGCAATCAAAGCGGCAAGCAACAACTATTAATTTAAAATGAAATCCAGCATATCTGTCGTACAGCTAGATTTTAAACACCGTCCCAGGAATCATGGTGGAGTTAAATTGCCCTGGAATGCCTTCGTAAGCAAATGATATCCCTTTACAGATTGAAGTCAACAAAATGGACAGCTGGGTTTTCTTTGGAAGAACATCCCAAGGTGTTTCCATGCCCTCTAGGAAGATAGCAAGTGGCTTGCCCTCCAGGTGTGGTTGAACTACAGATCCCATCCTCCCTCACCATTAACCATGCTGACCGGGGCTGGTGGGAATTGGAGTCTGACAGCATCTGGACAGCACCATGTTGGCGACCCCTCCTCTAGAGTCTAGCAAAGAGAATTTTAGGTATTGGGTGCTTTGTGTATTGCTAAGCATTGGAACAGGGACCATGAGCCCCAAACCTGTTTCACAGTGTCCCCATGACATATTTACCTGTCTCTTTTTAAAGCATTTATAAATTGCTTAATATTTTAAACATCTCCAAGTTCTGTTCAACATTTTATTTAATGGCATTAAAGCAAAAATACAACACAAAGCCCATCATGCAAGAGAGTATAAAATCATATTACTAAACAAACGAAAAACAGGAATTCCGATAATGATGAACAGGGTCTGATCTTACGGGTCAGGGAAAGCCTTGGCAAACAGATATATCTGTAGCAACTGATGGTCGTTCTTTCACGTGAGGCACAGGGAGAGGCATTCCACAGTACAAGGAAAGAGCAGGAAAAGCCCTTTGTGATATTCTGTAGGGTGTGGTGCTGTGAGCAGAATTTCCCCAGGTGATTCAAGTGATATTGCAGGCAAGTGGTCTTTCACGTGGCTACCCAGCCAGATGGATGGGGAATAATAATAATAATAATAATAATAATAATAATAATAATAATAATAATAAATTGTATTTATATCCCGCCCTCCCCAGCCGAAGCCGGCTCAGGGCGGCTAACAACACTAAAACAGTGCAACATTATAAAAACATTATAAAAATTAATTAAAATCAAAATTGATGGCAACCATAAACTAAAGTTTTGTAAAGATTGCCAAAGGAGGGAGTCAGGCTGCGCCCTGACCAAAGGCCTGGTGGAACAGCTCTGTCTTGCAGGCCCTGCGGAAAGATGTCAAGTCCTGCAGGGCCCTAGTCTCTTGTGACAGAGCGTTCCACCAGGTTGGAGCCGCAGCCGAAAAAGCCCTGGCTCTAGTTGAGGCCAGCCTAACCTCTCTGTGGCCTGGGACCTTCAAGATGTTTTTATTTGAAGACCGTAAGTTCCTCTGTGGGGCATACCAGGAGAATAATAATGTTGTTGTTGTTGTTGGTACAAGTGTTCCCCAAGATAGTTTTCATGCAGCAGAAGAAAATTAGGTTACATGTAATATTTTTGTCCAGGTCTCCAGCTCTTCAGAAGTTTCTCTTTGGCATCCCCATGAACTTGAGCATCTCGTCATTTCTCCATGAACCCCCAACCCGCTACCATGTCAGTCTACTTCCTGCCTCTGATGAAGTAGGCTGCAGTCAATTGAAAATGTAAAAAAATCACATAAAAATATAGCAGTATCTAAGCTGCAGCGCAGGTTAACATGTACAGAGCGCCTCATAGCTGCTCTTCTGCTAACCAGGAAGTGATTGTCTCCCATTTCAGGCTGTGCTGTGTGATACGCTAAAAACAAGGAGCTGTACAGTTTGTTCCCATCTTGTTTAGCTGAAATATGCACCTTGATAGTATTCCGTGTTCAGGTGATGGAACTATTTACAGTGACCTCAACCCTTAACTCTGGCTTAATAAACATGGCTCCTAATAGCACAAGAGGGGGCATTTATTATCCCCGTCTGTTTTGAGTTTTGAAGCTCTACTCCCAGACATACCATCACCTCTATAATAATCAATTATAGAGAAAAGGTGAGGGCACTTTTAATGCCCTCCTTGTGGCTGAGTTGCTAGCCCATGGGGGACAGTTAATTAGATTAGATTAGATTAGATTAGATTAGATTAGATTAGATTAGATTAGATTAGATTAGATTAGATAAATTTATTGTCATTGTCCGTATATACACAGTATACACAACAACGAAAATCAAACACCCAAGACCGGATTCACATACACATTTGCACGTATCTCCAACACTCTCATCCTATTCAGACATAATCTATTAAAACATACATAATCCAGAATATAACACAACCTATTAGAAGCATAGCATAACCTAAAACCTATCTCATTCCTTACTACTCACTGCTTGCTATTTCTTACAACTGGCCCTGAGATCATTGTTTAGTGCAATCAGAGCTCTTGGATAGAAACTATTCAGAAGGCGTGTGGTTCGTGTTTTCGTTGTCCTATATCTTCTGCCCGAAGGCAACAGTTCAAAGAGGTTGTGAGCAGGATGGGTGGGATCTCTCAGGATATTGTGTGCCTTCTTCAAGCTGCGAGACGTGAAGATCTCATCCAGGGTTGGTAGTTGGAGCCCAATAACATTCTGGGCAATTTTAATTATTCTCTGTAAGGCTTTTTTATCCATTCCAGAGCTGCTCCCATACCACGATAATATACTATAGGTTAAGACACTCTCAATGGTACTATGATAATAGGACAGAAGTAGGTGCTGAGATAGATTCAATCCTCTGAGCATTCTCAGGAAATACAACCTCCCCTGTACCTTCCTCACAACCATATTAATATTTGCAGTCCATGAGAGGTCCTCAGAGATGTAAGTGCCCAGGTATTTAAAACTACCAACCCTCTCCACCTCCTCGCCATTTATGTGCAATGGTAAAAATACACTTTTCTTTCGCCTAAAATCAATTATGAGTTCTTTGGTTTTTTTGGTGTTAAGCATAAGATTATTTTCTTTACACCATTGAATTAACCCCTGTACTTCTTTCCTATAAGCAGCCTCATCATTCTCACTAATGAGCCCCACCACTGTTGTATCATCCGCAAATTTGATGATTTTGTTAGACTTATACAGTGGGGTGCAGTCAAATGTGTACAGGGAATAGAGGAAGGGGCTTAACACACACCCCTGAGGGGCTCCTGTGCTTAATACTAGAGTAGAAGAGTGGTAAGGCCCCATTCTCACTGTCTGCGGCCTATCGGTCAGGAAATTCCTTACCCACAAGCAGATCTTCTGATGTATACCCAAATTGGTCATTTTAAGGAATAACCTGTCTGGTAGAATTGTATTAAAGGCAGAACTGTAGTCCACAAACAACAGCCTTGCGTAGGTTCCCTGTCGTTCTAGATGACTCAGTACAGTATGGACAGCGATGGAAATAGCATCATCAGTAGATCTATTCCTTCTGTATGCAAACTGGAACGGATCTAGAGTGGATGGAAGACCAGCCTTAATATAATCTAGCACCAATCTCTCAAAGCATTTCATAACGACAGATGTTAGGGCTATTGGTCTGTAGTCATTGAGAGATACCACCACTGACTGTTTAGGGACTGGCACTATAATCGATGTCTTCAGGCAGGTAGGGACAGAACCCTGCAACAGGGATAGATTAAAAATGTCCGTAAATACACCAGCTAATTCTGCAGCACAGTCCCTAATAACTCGTCCCATAATTCCATCCGGTCCAGCTGCCTTCCTAATATTAATGCTCCGAAAAGCACGTTGTACGTCGGAGGTCTGTAATAAAAGTGGTTGTTTATCAGTAATAGTTCCTGATGGTGTGCTGGTAGCCAATGCTGTAGTGACGGTGGTTCCAGTTCCCACCTTAATCATCTCACTCAGCTGTGTCTCTTCCATTGTGTTTCTGTTTCTCCCTCCAGCCATGGTTTTGCTGTTTGTGGTGTGGATGAAGCGCCGGGAAAAGGAGCGTCACACAAAACAGCTTCTCATTGACCCTGAGGATGATGTCCGGGATAATATTCTGAAGTATGATGAGGAAGGAGGTGGAGAAGAAGACCAGGTGAGGAGAGCATCTTCATGGTTCAACTTCCTACATGTAGACTCACAGTTTAGACCACACTGTAACAACTCCATGGTTGCCACATGTTGTATTTAAGGATGGACAAGCCTGGCAATTTTGGTTTTTCTCAGTTTCTCATTTTTCCGAAGTTTAGTTTTCCGCATTTCTGCATCAGTTCCTGGCTGTTGTTTTTAAGGTCCTTGTGAAAATTCACCAGCCTTTTAATGTGAATTTCTCCCAATATACACAGATTTGCCATAATTCCCCCCAATATACACACTTTTGCAAGCAATTTTCCCTAACACAATGGCTTTTTTATGTTACTTTCACTAATATATGCATTTTTGTGTGCACTTGACCTTAATGTGCACATTATTTTGCTGGAGAATTTTGCCACAAGAATCGCAGAAGTGTGAATTTTTAATAATAGCTTTGTTTTGGTTCATGGCTTGTTTCAGGGAGTGTGAATTAAGTAGGTCCACATTAAAACTCAAGCTGAACTGACTTCTGCCCCATCCATTGACTGGTACTTGAACATCAGCCCAAAGACAGGACTTGGTTGTGCTGCAATTCGTAAACTTCCATATGCTGCTGAGGACACCCTATTTGAAATGCTTGCAAACTGGTTTTTGCTGGATTCTGAGGTTTCAGCACTCCATACTTTACGGAATCCATGCCCAATCCACAAAGGGTCCAACATAAGTTTAGGGCTGCTCAATGCTCTGTATAACACAACATTCATAGTTGACATACAGCCCTCTCCAGAGCCAGTTTTCTGTAACCTGCCATGCCAGTTTGCACTTAATTTGTAGTCTGGGTTTATTTTAAGTGGGATGCAATCCTATATACCTGCTTACCTGGTAGCAAGCTTTACTGAACTTAACAGGGTTGATTGCTGAGTAAAGAGTGTAAGGGATTGCAGAGTCCAACGACAATCTGGGAAATCAGTGTGGCTATTCTAAATAAACTGCAGATCAGAACTTGGAAGGCTAACTCAACCCTAAAGCCTGTAAGGTAGCAAAACAGGTACATTGGACTCTGTTCCTCTCCTCAACTGACTCTGAGATCTTTGCCGACAGGTGTCCAAATATGAGCTGAATAACTGATTATTAAAGGGCAATGCTAGATTGTCTTTAGCTCCCCAATGTGCCTTGGAGCACTGTTCAGCTGCCTCCAGCAAACAATCAATATCACATGAGTCACGTATGTTTAAATAGGTGCAGGCATCAATGCCGAATGCCACATGGTGGAATGGTTCTGCCTCAATTCCAGTTGAACTTGAGCCAGTGAGGTTATTTACAGACCTCTGCAGCATAGAGGCACTTGAAGGGTTTTCAGTGAAAAGCCGCCTGAGCCTCACTCTCTGCTTCTCCATTTGTTACAGGATTATGATTTAAGTCAACTTCAGCAGCCAGAGAGTATGGATCACGTCTTGAACAAGGCAAACGGAGTCAGACGGGTAGACGAGAGACCAGTTGTTGCTGAGCCCCAGTATCCTATAAGACCTGTAATCCCCCATCCTGGGGACATCGGGGACTTTATTAATGAGGTACATTCTTGAAGGCTTCCCAGGACGGCTGCTGGAGGCTCATATAGCCAGCAAAGGCTACTGATGCAATTAACTTACACAGAGTTCAAAATTAGATGCATGTGTGAAACGGGGCCTGCCAATTTTTGCCAACAGCTTTTTCCTCCCAAAAAATTGTTACTATTTTAGTCGTTAACAGCAAGGTCCTAAGCATGCCTGTTCAGATGTAAGTTCCAGTTTATTTATTTGGGATTTACTCCCAGGTAACTGTGCCTAGGGACGCGGGTGGCGCTGTGGGTTAAACCACAGAGCCTAGGACTTGCCGATCAGAAGATCGGCGGTTCAAATCCCCGCAACGGGGTGAGCTCCCATTGCTCGGTCCCTGCTCCTGCCAACCTAGCAGTTCGAAAAGCTCGTCAAAGTGCAAGTACATAAATAGGTACCACTCCAGCGGAAAGGTAAACGGCGTTTCCTTGCGCTGCTCTGGTTCACCAGAAGCGACTTAGTCATGCTGGCCACATGACCTGGAAGCTGTACACCGGCTCCCTCGTCCAATAAAGCGAGATGAGCGCCACAACCCCAGAGTTGGCCACAACTGGACCTAATGGGTCAGGGGTCCCTTTACCTTTACCTTTAACTGTGTCTAGGGTTGCACTGGGGAAATATTTTTGGACCCTCCTTAACCCTTAAATATACTAGCGCATAGTGTAAAATGGGCATTGCTGAGCTAAGCATACTAGAAGGAATTCAATGTACTGCTAAGCAGATAACTCCCGCCACTCACCTGATGGAATGATCTGCCCTTCCCTTCCCTTGCAGGCTGTTCCAGGGGTTCTCCAGACCTTCCTCATAGCCAATCGGGGGTGCATGAGGGAAAGAGAGCAGGAAAACCATGTTGCACTTGCAGAAATCCTTGTGTGGGCTTGCACTGGTGGGACACTTTTGCTGAATTTCGCCCACCAAGAAAGAGTACAACAAGAACAAATTCATGAAAGAAAGTATATTTTACCACACTTAAAACAATAGTAGCATAATCAATGCTTAAAATGCTTGGGTAAATTAGAGGCAATACCCAATGCACTCATTCCATAAGTGCAAAAAAATTTACACTTGGGTAACAGAACATCACACACACACACACACACACACACACACACACCACATGCCTGCCCCAAATCTGCTTCGGAGGCTAGAACAGATTTAGGGAGCTCACAGAAGGGAGAGGTTCCAAAGTTCCATTGTGCAAGCAGAAATTCTTCCACTAACAGAACAAGTTGTGTAGCACTTCTTTGGATACAACCCAAGGTTTTTAACCTAGCACCAAAACAGTAGTAGGTTTCCATGTGGCAAACAGTTGTTTATTATCATATATTACAAGTACACTCCGATATTCTCCCAAAATTATCCTCCAACGAGACTTATATATGGGCCTTAACCCAAAGATCTCCGATGCTAGTTCTGTACACACCAAGGAAACTTTAGATATGAAACATTCAAACATTTGCTCTCCATGCTGCGTGAAAAAAGTCTTTTGGAACTGAGACAAATTTCCAAAGCAGTGCGTGGCATGTCGTGGAAGTCCTGCTGCTCCAAGGGTGCATTTGTATTCAAGAATGGTGAATTCAATGAACAATGTCCACTTAACACCAACCCACTCTCCCCTTAGCCTAGCAGAAACCCTGAAGCAGGTCTTTATTGAGAGCCCAGGGAGGGAGCTGTATAGAACTCTTTTAACCAAGACATTCATCAACAGAGTCTTAAATCCATAGTCAAGGTTCAATAGAAATTACTAAAAATTGAAGTTTTCATGCCCAAGTCCCTGGATAGTCCTTTGAACCTCAGCCATCATTTCAAGGTGGTCTACCATCCAAGGCTGAACCTACTTGGCTTCAGCAGTAGAACTGCACCATGCGCCTCAAAATTCCTGCCTACTCTGAAATGCCACACAGTGTTATTCATTTATTTGCTTGCTTACACAAGCACTTCTATTCCGCTTACACACAGCACTTCTATTCCGACTTTCCAGCAGATTGCCTAGCATCAAGCAAGCCTATCTGAAATCAAATCAAGCAATAAAATCCCATTTTAACAGCAAATCAAAATGGTATATGCAACATACACACTGCAAAGCAGCAAAGAGGGGAATGGGTTGCTTCATGTAGTGATGGCCATCAAACATGGGAGGTAGAAGTCACAGAGCTCCTAAGAGACATGAGCACACGAGAAACCTAATAATGGTGACAGAGCTATGAAACCTCAACCCCACCCCCAAACCTAGGGGCACTGGAGACTTTGTGAATGAGTTATGCTCTTTAAATAGGTGTTCCAAAAGGCCAACATCCATGACTTTCTTTTTTTCCAAATGCTTTTTATTGAGATTTAAGAACACCAACACCAACCAACAAAAACATCAAGTCTTATTACATATATCCTACTTTATGCTCCATAGAGCCGTTGACTTCTGTCCTTCCCTTCCGCAAGTTTTCTTATTCCAATCTATAATTCACAGTTTCATTGGTTAAAAATTACACCGTGACATAAGATTTAATTCAATCCTGCCAACGTTTTCATATTTCTACAGTTCTCACTTATATAAACCTTAAATTTACTCCATTCTTTTTAGTACTTCGTCTCCTCCTGATTGCGAATTCTGTGTGTCAATTTTGCCATTTCCGCGTATTCGACCAGCTTTATCTGGCATTCCCTTACAGGTGGAATCTCCTGTAACTTCCACTTTGGGGCTATCAGAACTCTAGCTGCTGTTGTTGCATACAGATATAATCTTTGGTCTGTCTTCTTAATATCTTCTCCCACCAAACCTAGCAAAAATTCTTCCGGCTTTTTTGGAAAAGTATATTTAAACATCTTTTTTAACTCATTATACATCGATTCCCAAAACTCTTTTATTTTGTTACATGACCACCATATGTGGTAAAAATCGCTGTCCTTTTCCTTGCACTTCCAGCAGGTTTTGCTACTTGTCCTATACATTTTTGCCAGTTTGGTGGGAGTGAGATACCAATGATAGACCATTTTCATAACATTCTCTTTTAAAGCGGAGCATGCAGTGAATTTTAGACTCTCGTTCCAAAGTTTAGCCCATGCATCATAGTCTATGTTACAACATCCATGATTTTCATTCAACAAGTTCAACATCCAACGAGTTATGAAAGGATATATTGCTTTATCCAGGGAGCAAAGGATCTTTGGCCTCATTCAGCAGATCTCTGTCTTTTTTTGCTCACATGATACCATGGACATTCCACCTGGAAAGGTGGGGTGTGAATGTAATAAAGTACCAGTACTCTCTGTTCTTTCGCGGTACAGATTGCATTCTTGGGGTCCATGAGAATTGGGATGCATAAACAGGAGCCCCTGGACAGGACCAATAAGTGCAATCCACTGCCCTTCAAGAGTGCCAATATTCCCCCATGTGGGTCCAGTGGCCATGTGTGGAAATATCACCACAGGGAGGAAGAGGGAAGAAATCAGCAAGTGGTACAACTCACACAGGTGCCAACAGGGAGTGGAGAATCAGGGCTTTGCCAAAAGTACAGGATAACTCTCTGAGCAGGCACTGCAACTGTATTTAGCAAATGTTTATCAGTACCACAATTTTCTTTGCCACCAATCTGGCTTGGAGACATGTTTTTAAATTAAGAATAATAGAAACAGCCCCAGATTCCGCAGCAATAGCTGTGGAACATTTGCAATCACGGTCATGCAGGCTCCCATGCTTGCTTGTCTGAACTTGAGCCTTCCGGAGAAGGAATGAATTCCCCCGTGCATTTCTCGAAACTGTGCATTTAATATTTTTCTTTAATTTGCCAACTTGATCCTATTGAAAAGACAGGCGGCGTGTTTGCAAACCAATCGATGCTTTATTTCCTCTGAGGCGAAAATGTGATCCATTTCATAAAGCCTGATACATCAATGTGGGAGCAATTTAATTTTGTTATTATATCCCATTTCCTGCTCTTGAGACATTTCGTTCTCGGTTTTTAATCATTAAAAAATTCTTCCTCTCTGCCCTCTGTGGTGCACACCAACCCCATTTACATGCTTCTGGAGACCGGCAGGAATTCCTCTCCTTAAACTCATGCTTCTCATTGCTCACGCTGCGTGCGAGGCTCTCACCCATCAAAAATGTGCCCCCTGTTACTCTTTTCACACAATAATCACACACATAATCAGTGCATATAAAGGGGAGAAGGATTGTGCCTGTTGATAGGGAAGTAGGGAGACAGCGATTTACATCCTGCCCTGTGTTCATCTCAATCAGCGCTGTTCCCATTCCACTGCAGTTCAGCTTCCACTAAAATGTACATTATTCATCTCATTAAAATAATTCATGATGTAGTGCATTTCAATGGAGGAGAAATGTCAAAAACAAAACAGAAAGTAACATAATTTTACATAACTGTCAGGGAACTGCCATCGGCTCAGGGGCGAGAGGGGAAAAGCCGGATGGATTACAGAGAGCCCCGAAAGATTGTGGGAAGCAGCACTTCCTCAGCGGAGGAAGCAGCACTTCCTCAGCCACGCCTCTAGTGGAGAGGAGATGCAGGGCTTGGAGGAGCCAAGGCGGCGCCAGGACACCTTGCCTGGGCGAAGCGGGGAGGAGGGAGGTCCTCCTTTACCCAAGCCGTCCGTGCGCAGTAGGCTTCCGTGCAGAGAGGGGAGGCGCAGACTGGGGGTCAAGAAACTACTCTGCTGGGGAAGATTTAAGCACCGCCCACTCTCAGATTCTGCCAGTGAATGAGCAAGACACGGAATAGAGGCGCTCTGCATTCTAAAGCTTTTCACCACCAATAAGAAAGCTTTAGAACAGACTATTGAGGCATATTGCCTGATTGCTCTCGAGCAACCAACCGATACACCTAACAATAACATTAGCGGATTCTAAATGCAATGGTGGCAAATACCGCTGGAATTCGCTCCCATTGATTTCCGTTTCTGACCTCAGATGCGCATGTAGATTGTGACCATTTCTGCTCCCGTTTCCATTTCGGATGGAACTATCTGACGTCTGATGGCATTCCCTCACACAAGAACATAAGAAGAGCCCTTCTGGATCACGACTGTGGCCCATCTAGTTCAGCATCCTGTTCTCACAGTGACCAAATAGATGCTTGTAAGAAACCCGTAAGCAGATTCCAAGCATAAGAACGCTTCCCTCCCCTGTGATTTTTCAGTACCTGCTGGCCCAGCTCTCAACATCTATAAATCAGTGCTAAGTTCAAAACAGAGCTGTAGGTTCTGTTTGATCATTGGAATAAACACATGGAATTTGCAGGCTGGGCTGAGTGGTACCATCTCAATTCCCTGCTGCAAATAATAATAATAATAATAATAATAATAATAATAATAATAATAATAATAATAATATTTATACCCTGCCCTCCCCAGCCAGAGCCGGGCTCAGGGCGGCTAACACCAATAAAATCACAGTAAAAACATAATGGGGGGGGGCAATTTAAAATACAGGTTAAAATGCAGCCTCATTTTAAAAGTAGCCGATAACAGTAAGAGCTGTTTGACAGTGGAATTTGCTGCCAAGGTGTGTGGTGGAGTCTCCTTCTCTGGAGGTCTTTAAGCAGAGGCTTGACAACCATATGTCAGGAGTGCTCTGATGGTGTTTCCTGCTTGGCAGGGGGTTGGACTCAATGGCACTTGTGGTCTCTTCCAACTCTATGATTCTATGATTCTATGAAATCAAGACCATAAGGGGAGGGAAACATAAGGGTCAGACTGAGTCCAAACCAAAGGCCAGGCGGAACAGCTGTGTCTTGCAGGCCCTGCAGAAAGATGTCTAGTCCCACAGGACCCTAGTCTCTTGTGACAGAGCGTTTCACCAAGTCAGGGCCAGTACTGAAAAGGCCCTGGCCCTAGTTGAGACCCATCTAGTCCAAGATCCTATTTCCCATGCCCAACCAGGTGTGGGATGGAAGCCCACAAGCCTAACATGAGTGTAATAATGCTCTCTGCACTTGTCCTTCTCAGCAGCTGGTATTCATGGTGCCTCTAATGCTGGAACTAGTAAATAGCCATCGTGACTAGTAGCAATAGATAGCACGTTGATTTTAAGTGCCACTCTTGTAAAAGAGGGCTGATTACAGAGCTTATCCCCTCTCCTTTGAGAGAGCAGGGGACAAGAGAGAAAATCTTCATCAAATAAGTAGCCCAAACTAGCATCTGCTAATTTGATTTATGAGAACGCGAATGAATTATTCCTCTCTCACACACTCACACACAGGCGTACAAGTGCAGCAGATCAGTTTCTGTCTTAGCAGCACAGAACCAAATGCATGGTTTCATGCAGGTACAGTTGGATTGATGCTACATATATATGCAGCATGATCCCGTGCATGTTTACTTGGAAGTAAGTCCAGCACCTTTAAATGGGCCTTATTCACAGGCAAGTATACATACGATGCATTGCAGACTTAAATTGGTCTAACAGCTCTTTGCTGTCACCAGCAAACCCTGGCAACAGTAACTCTGCAAGAGAAGCTAGGAATATCAGTACAGTGGTACCTTGGTTCTCGAACTCAATCCATTCTGGAAGTCCATTTGACTTCCAAAACATTCACGAACCAAATCACGGCTTCCAAGTGGCACAGGCGCTCCGGAAACAATAGCCGACAGCCGCATTGGACATTTGGCTTCCAAAAAACATTTGAAAACTGGAACACTTACTTCCGGGTTTTCGGCGTTTGGGAGCCAATTTGTTCGTCAACTAAGCCATTCAACAACCAAGGTTCCACTGTAGTCTCACAAAGGTACAGTTATCATGATTCTTTAAGGGACACTCTGACAGTTAGACTGGTTTTTTTTTATTTAAAAAAAACCCTAAATATGTGTAGTGTAGAGATATGGGCATAGGGTTGTATCCAACCAATATCCTGTTCCTCTTGCACAACAGAACTTCCCCTCCCTCTCCTCTCCCACCTGAACCCAAAATCTCTTCTGGGGGTTTCCCCAACCGCCCAGAGTTAATTTAGGTGGGGAGCACAGTGAGAGGCAAGGGAAGGGAAGTTCCAACATACACAGCATGCTAAGTAACAGTATGATGCTATTTTAAATATTCATGGCAGTTGCTAAGAGACACCCATTCCCATCCCAGAAGCTATGATTCCCTAAGCTGCTTGGGAAGAGGGATTTATTGTTAAATGATTCTGGAGACTGTATCTCTGTGAGGAGAACAGGGGCCTTCTAACCATAGCTGTCAAGTGTCCCTTATTTGAAGGGACAGTCCCTTATTCCAGCGCCATGTCCCGCTGCTGTCCCTTATTGATGGATGTCCCTTAAATGATGTCCCTTAAATTTCAAAGAAGCAGCTCCTCTCCCTCCCTCCCTGCCAGCCAGGGAGGAGGGAGGCTCCAGCTGTGTTGCTTGGCTGTGTTGCTCACCCAATAAGAAGTCTATGAACGACTGGGGGGTGGAACTTGCATGCCTTGTGTGTGGCTAGTTAATGCAAGCTGAGGGGGTTTTTGAATGCTGGACGCCATTTTGTTGCACGTGCTGCTGCAAACTTTGCAGTGCAAAGCCAGACCGGGGAGCCATCTTAAGTTGAGGCTGCATAGGCCTTGTGGTGCATGTGATTCAGATTCTATTCAGCTGAACCTCTGGTTACAAAGTTGGTTGGACAGTGTTCTCGAAGCTACCAGCATGAGTTTGACCAGACTGGAGTGCCTGGAACAGGTGAGGCTGCAGGTCCCTTATTTTCAAGGCTGCTGGTCCCTTATTTTCAAGGCTGCTGGTCCCTTATTTTCAAATCTGTAAGTTGACAGCTATGCTTCTAACACATGCATAGGCAAACTCCAGCCCTCCAGATATTTGGGACTACAATTTCCATCATCCCTGACCACTGGTCCTGTTAGCTAGGTTTGATGGGAATTGTAGTCCCAAGCATCTGGAGGGCCGGAGTTTGCCTATGCCTGTTCTAACAAGTCTCAGCACACCCTTGACAAACTACGGTACCCAGAATGCCTTAGGGGAAAGCCACAGCTGCTTAAAGTGCCATGTGACTGCCTCAAATGAATGGTGCGAAGGTGGCTGAAGTCCTGATACAGATGGGAGGACTTTGCCGGATGCAACCCTTCTGCATTAAGCTCTGCGCCACAGAGCCACATTTAGGTTGCTCCTACGAATGATGCTTCCGGCGCAAGGTAACCTCTTCCTTCTTCTCCTTTGACATTCCAGGGCTTGAGAGCGGCAGATAATGACCCGACGGCCCCACCGTACGACTCCCTTCTTGTCTTTGACTATGAGGGCAGTGGTTCAACAGCAGGGTCCGTCAGCTCACTTAACTCCTCGAGCTCCGGAGATCAAGATTACGACTACCTTAACGACTGGGGGCCAAGGTTCAAGAAACTGGCGGACATGTACGGGGGAGGCGAGGATGACTAAACTGACCTCACTTTATTGTTTTGCAAAAGGAAAAAGAAAGAAAGAAAGAAAGAAAGAAAGGAAAGCTATAGCATTAGAAGAAGATGATGATGATGAAGATGAAGAAGTAAAAAAAGAAACCCAGTGTTGAGGAAGAAAGGAGTGAAAGCAGACTAAACAAGAACTGTACAGAAGTGGCAGCTTTTTTAAAATTAATATCTCCTGCTGACTGTATTCCTTTGAGTGGTGACTTAGAAAGTTTATTTTCCTCTTTTTTTTTTTCTTTATTTCTGTTTCTCTCTCTCTCCCCCCCCCCTTTTTTTAAAGAACATCAAGCTGTCTAGCATGAACACTCGTCTCTGCTGCGGTTGTGTGTTTTTTTGTCCCCCCCCCCAAAAAAAATATTGTTTTTCTTTTTCCCGATTTGTCAGCAGGGATATTGCTTGGTCTATCCACTTTATGACTAAAGGGAGTGAAAGGCACTCTGTCTTAACTTGAATTTCTTAGAACAGAAGCACTGTTTTTAAAATATATATACAGATATATATATTTGAAAGTGCCTTTTGGTACACGTATCAGATTCCCTCAATCTCAGGAGTGTTCAAAAGAAACAAACAAAAATAATTTACGTTTCCACCGTCTTGGACACCACACTCTATATAACCCTATGCCAGTTCTAGCTGGGAAGGAATTAACAAAACAAAAACCAGGAACTATGGAATGGTTTCTCTTTTTGGGCCTTTTTGCTATTTAAAAAAAAAAGTGGGCAAGTTGTTTGTGGGGTGGGGGGGAAACTAAGGAAGAAAGATGCTATGAATTAAAACAAAAAAAAACACAAAAAAGAAAAGTGCTATCTTTTGGCCTAAAGCAGATGGTGAACTGAGTAAACCTGTTGTGTATATATAATTCATTGTTTAGCCGATGCAAACTATCGACCTGGGTTTTCTCTTTGTGACCTGGTCACACGTGATGTAGCTTCCTAGAACAATAGCATTGGTTAGCCTTTGGTGCGTGTGACACAAAAGACCTTGCATAAGCCCAACAGTAAATGATGACAAGACCAAAGGCCGCTTGTGTGTGAGAGTTGTTTTTCTTCCTTTTATTTTCGTTGAAGCTGCCTCCACCTGCTGAATCCCATCCACCGTGGTTAGGTACTACGTCTCTTATCAGATGTTCACCCTGATGAATGTGGAATTCTGAGCGAATGTTCGGAACACAGAACTGTGGGCAACTGAAGAAATGGTTTTAGGGAGGCTGTGGAAGCTCTGTCACCGGAGATTATAAAATGGGGCGGCTCGTATACATGGTTCAGCCACATGAACTCCAATGCATTGAGTTGCATCGTGTACAGCCCCAGATTACCTGTTTTGAAGCCTGTGCGATGTTGCTCAGAATTTCCACCCTTTCCATAGCATAGCAGGTAGGTGGAGCTAAACACAAGCAAAATGTAGATATAAGCCATTTGGTAGGTGGGTTGGTGGACGGGAAATCAGTAAGTACCCAAATGAAGAAATTGCCCATCTCTGTTTTGAAGAGTTGCAAACTTAATATAGGGGGCCATTGCTATAGGTCAGTTTTCAGTGCCAATAGAAGCAGGTGTTTGAGGCCCTTGAAATCGTTTGCGGGCTCTTTCACCATCAGAAGTAGACCCAGCAAAAGCCACTGTCTTACTAGGGTTACGCCATTTGTTCTCTTGAGATTTTTAAGGAGGAGACTAGTTAGGCCTGCAGGCCGGAATGGTTTTAGTCTATGGTTTATTGCATCAAGTCAGCTGATATACTTGCCCACATAATCTGTTCCATGAATCAGCAAGGAAAACCAATGAACTTAATTTTAAAAGCACACGCAGACTGAAAGAGCATAGCAATTAATCTAGCGTATTTACCTGACCATTTATTTGTATGTTGCTCCATTGTCAAAAGGAAGGTACTTCAGAGGGTCCTTGTTTTGAAGAGTTAAGTCCCCACAACGTGAGGTTCTGGTCAGGGTTGGTTCAAGAAACATTTCTGCCCAAATCAGCTGTACTGCACACGATCCAAGTAATGGAGCCCAGGACCCTTGAGCCGCTCGCACATATTGGTACTCAACAAAACTTTGCTATCCCAGACAAACTTTTGGGCTGCTTGAATAGTCAGCCCAGTCCAAATCTCAAATTCAAAACTGCTTGTATGTGCTAAAATTATATCCAACAGGCATTTGCCACATGATGAGTTTTGCTTCTGAATACAGCTCACATGGTGTGGTCTGGCATTGATCATGTTCTCCTGAGGCCTACTAGAACTAATGTTCTCCAGAACATAGAAAGCACCAGCTCTTGCCATGTACTGAGGAACATTAAGAAAAGATTAACGTTATAAAAACAATGGGAGACAGTTATGTTGCAATAACTATAATCATGTCAAAAATTAACAGGCAGATCAAGCCTACTACAAAATTAAGACAGCCTCCTTTGCCCTCAGTCAGGGAAGACACCAGAAAAATAAAAGGAAAGAAGTGTAAGTACGTCCAATAAAGACCCTCAGGAAAGCACACAGAAGGAGGGAAGAGGCTTTTTGATCCTCAAGAGAGAGTAAGCACTACAGCATTCCTTTCTGCAATTATTTGAAAGGAATGGTAGTGAGCTATTATTTTTCTCAGTCTAACATAGACCTTGAGAAGCCATAGCTCAGTGATAATTAACCTGTTTTGCGTACAGAAGGTCTTGATTCAGCCCCTGGCATTCGAAGTTTGCCTAGAGAAATGCCTAGGAAATGCGTCAACCTGGAGAACTGCTGTCAGCCAGAATAGATAATACGCCACAGTCTGACTCATGATGAGACCACTTCATAATTCATATGATATCCACAGGGTGGAGTCCAAGAAGAGACTGCATTTCCTGTGGCAAGAATCTGCACCGCCATAGAGTGGCCAGCTTCACATTTTGAGAACTATTGGCTACAGTGCTGGGTTATTCGTACTAATGATATCCCCAAGAGAGATGTCTTTAGTATCATTCTGTGCCTCTACAACAGGATGGGGAAGGTGTGGCCCTCCATATGCTGTTAAACTCCTTCAAATCCCAGCCATTGTTGCCAATAGTCACAGATGATAGGCACTGTAGTCACAACAACATCTGGGAGGGCCACAAGTTCTCCATCCCAGCTCTCTGGGAAAGAACCAGTAAATACTTGCCCTTTGTCCTACAGAGATGGTCAACGTCCGTAAGGGGTGCTATTTTCCAGACAGTAATCTGGGAGGCAAAGTGTGTTCCGACACACAAACTGGCCCCTCGCATGTGATTAGGCTCTGTATTGAAGTTGGCGCCATGGCTTCCCAGATATGAAGACCTGCCACTTGAGCATGGTTGGGACATTGCGTGTGAAACCCAAAGAGAGATGAAATGTTGGTGTGTGACTTATCTATATGTCGTACAACCTGTGTGCTTCTCCCTTGATTAAAATTTGGCTGGGCCACCAAGTACCAATATGCCATCTGGGGCCTACAACATGAGCATCTCTTGAATGTCATGAGCCAGCTTGATGCAACTATATGTAAACCAGCTCGTGTCTGTCCTGATGAATAGGTACTTTGTTGTGTAACCAATGCCTATTGGATGAGAACAGAGAGCCAGAGGTATAAATAGGTATCTTGTGATTAATGTGTTTATATGGTGACAATTCAGCCACTGATTTGCTGCATTCTGATGGGACCTCACTGTTATCAATGGTAGCATACTACCTTTTGTTTTAAAATAGGGTCAGTATTTATTTTTTATTTTTTAAAAAACCATCTAGATTATGTGCTTTCTTTAATCAAACAAAAGGTTTTTTTCTCCCCTTTAATGATTTGGACTAGTGAGGTTTATGTCTAATGTTTGTACAATTATTTAGATTGCATGGCTGTGTAATGTAAAAACCACATTTAATGGATTATGAGCCACTTAATTGTGCTATGAAATCTTGGATTATCTATGACTTAAACAATAAGAAAGATGTCCTGCTGCAGCAGGTTGGAGGAAGAGGAGGAAAATGTAGGAGAGCTTAGATATTATTTCTGTTAAATCCAAGAATGTGCACAGTTTTAGGGAAATGATATCAGATTATCCATGAGGGATGGGGCTGATCCTGCTTTCCCCCCCTTCTTTTTTTCCAATCTACAAATTAATTCTCATTTGGAAGTTGAAAAAGGGAGGGGAAAGAGCGAGGAGAAATGTATTTCAAGTGGATGTTGTTTTAAAAGACTGTCTCAGAATGCAAGCTCCTTTGTCTATAGACTTTGAAAGTGCTCCTCGCGCATTTTATATTTCATTGTATCATATTTTCTATAAAATGCAATTTCTGTAAATTAACGAGCATTTGAAATGTGTCGTGTCTGATAATGGAATGTGGTTTTTTTTTTAAAAAAAAGTATTCTGGAGGGAACATTCTGTCTTATCTTTCATGATTTTACTCACTGGGAATGCAATTTCATTGCCATTTGGTAACCAGCCACAATCCACACTTTTGGTGCATATAGACTTCCCACACACATAACTTCTCCCCCTTCGCCCTGCCACCTCGTACCCTTTAAACAGCAGGCTATATCAAAAAGCTACTTTTGAAACTCGCAAAATTACAAAAGAAAGGGTTAACTATGCAAACATGGCAGGAGAGGGGATGCTATTGCTTGCACATAACTTGGTTGTGCTACTGTTGAGACCGTGGCCTGTGACTCCATCAACCACTTAAGCCAGAGCATTTGGATTTAAGTCATTTGCACCCCAACTCCCAACTTTAATCAGTCACTGGGCAATTTAACCTATCTTTGCACTAGACTGGGGCTGGGACGCTGGGACGAGGTGTCCCTCTTCCCGGAAAGGAAACCCTATTGGAGAACCATCAGCAGCCAAAATAGACAGTTCTGGGCTAGATGGGCACAGCTTCCTGTGTACCTAGTGCAAGGATCGAGACCTGCTCATCCATGTGGGTGTGCAAGAAGAGCTGGCTGCCAACCACTTTACCGGCATGTGCTAAATTGGTGTGAAAAGGATGTTCATGCTAAGCGCAAGCTGCACACACACACAAGTAGCTCTCCTCATTAGAGAACCAGACTGCAAATAGACTTAAACTGAAGTATTCTGGTTTAACTGGTTTTTCTTTGGTTGGGATTGTGGATTTGGAAGATACCAATGAAGGTTTTGTGGGCCTATCTACACGAACAGTCTTAAACTGGTTTCACGGCTGTTCCTTCTTCCCAAGGAACCACTTTGATGATGCCTGTGAGTTATTAAACCAAATCCTCATCAAACTACCATTCCCAGGATTATTGGGGGAAAGTGTTATGGTTAACCAACATGACTTTGTACTTCAGTATCTTGACAAAAGCAAAGCTGTGCAGAGGGCATCCTTGGGAAACAGGGAAGCTTAACAAATGACAATCCACTGGGAGGCTGAGCTATCAGGCAACTCCCATTTTTACCCTGCAGGAGAACTTTCTGATAGATTCTGTGAAACAGTACTTGGATGTCCACCAATGTCTCTTCCGGGAGGAAGTATACTGCCCGTCAACCGAATGATACCAATTCCTGCTGAAAAGACTTGCTTTGAGGTTGGGACCTCATTTTTCTTCACTCTGGCACTTACACATGATGAAAAGTATCTTCTTCATATCATCACTCCTTCCCCTTAACCTGACATTCCAATGTCCTTCAAGCACTAAGTTTACCTGATCTCTTAAATGATGAAACAGACATCATCCCCCTCTCTTTCTGAATTGCATGCCCCGTGTATACATTTCTCCCTCTTCCTTTTTGCAGCCATGTGATCTTTAGCTATTTTGTATTGCTTTTACTTTTTTAAAAAGAGAAGAAAAATTACAATGGGTGGAAAGTATCAAACTCAAGACCATAAATGATTATGTACTACAGAGCAACATTATCTGGTTCATGGAAAAAACTGGTGGAATTTTATTTTGAAGAGCTTCAGTGTTTCTTAGTAACTATCCCATGTTCATGCTTTGCTGCCATAACCAGAACCACCTCTCATAAAGGATGCTATTTTGCTTGAATGCGGAATCCAGTAACCCTTTTGGAAAGTATTTAGTCTATACAAGCATAATATAGAGTTCATGTTGACTGGCCCCTGTCTCAAATCTTTCTAGATGAGCCTTTTACTACCAAGTACTCACCCACCCTATAGGGACGTGGGTGGCGCTGTGGGTTAAACCACAGAGCCTAGGACTTGCCGATCAGAAGTTCTGCAGTTCAAATCCCCGCAACGGGGTGAGCTCCCGTTGCTTGGTCCCTGCTCCTGCCCACCTAGCAGTTTGAAAGCACGTCAAAGTGCAAGTAGATAAATAGGTACCACTCTGGCGGGAAGGTAAACGGCATTTCCATGCACTGCTCTAGTTCGCCAAAAGTGGCTTAGTCATGCTGGCCACATGACCCGGAAGCTGTATGCCGGCTCCCTCGGCCAGTAAAGCGAGATGAGCACCGCAACCCCAGAGTTGGTCACGACTGGACCTAATGGTTAGGGGTCCCTTTACCTTTACTCACCCACCCAAAAAATTATTGGAGCATCTGATTGGTTCCAGTGGAGAGCACCACACCAGATAACATTCAGAAGCTTCCTAGCTCTGACTGCTTCTTCTATGGGAAAGTCCATAGGTCAGTGGTAGAGCACATACTATGCATTGCAAAAGTTCCCAGATTCAAATCTGCAGCATATTCTGGTTGGACTTGGGAGCGATTTGTGTCTGAAACCCTGAAGAGGCACTGTTAGTCAGTGCAAGTGAGAGAAGAGATATGGACCATGGTGCCCTAAAGCTGTTATTGGATTCCCTAAAGCGTTTGCAGATGATCTAGTTTTGACCCTTCAGGAGCCAGAATCTAGCATGAAAAAAGTATTACAATTAATTCAAGAGTTTGGTCGGGTAGCGGGATTTAAGTTAAATAAGCAGAAAACTAAGGTATTGGGGAAAAACTTGACAGTTACAGAGTCAGAACGGTTTCAGAAAGAGACAGAGTTGAACGTGGTTAAAAAAGTAAAATACCTAGGGGTAAATATAACAGCAAAAAATCTGAGTCTATTTAAAGATAATTATGAGAAATGCTGGGCAGAAATTAAGAGAGACTTAGAAAGTTGGACAAGATTGAAACTTTCCTTGTTAGGCCGAATTGCTGCTGTAAAGATGAATGTATTGCTGAAAATGCTTTTCTTATTTCAAACATTACAGATTGTGGACAAAACAGAGTGTTTCCGGAAGTGGCAGAGAGATATTTCTAAATTTGTCTGGCAGGGCAAAAAGCCCAGAATTAAGTTTAAGATATTAACTGATGCGAAAGAAAGAGGGGGCTTTGCCCTGCCAGACTTAAGGCTGTACTATGAATCAGCAGCTTTTTGCTGGTTGAAAGATTGGCTGCTTCTCGAAGACACTGATGTACTAGATCTGGAAGGTTTTGACAATGCGTTTGGTTGGCATGCATATTTATGGTATGACAAGGTTAAGATCAATAAGAATTTCAAGAACCATATTGTCAGAAAAGCAGTATTTAATGTCTGGACAAAATACAAAGACTTATTGAAAAACAAAACTCCAAGGTGGCTTTCACCATTGGAAGCTAAGGCCCGGAAAAGACTCAATATGGAGGCCAAATGGCCGAAGTATTGGGAAATATTAGAAAAAGATGGAGATAATTGGAAATTGCAGAGTCAGGAGAAAATGAAAGACAAAGTGCGAGATTGGTTACATTATGCTCAGATTAAAGAAGTTTTTAAACTTGATAAAAAGTTAGGATTCCAGGTGGAAAAATCGAAGTTAGAAACGGAACTGTTAGAGCCTAAGACTAAGGTACTCTCAAGAATGTATAACTTGCTGTTAAAATGGAACACACAAGATGAAATGGTTAAATCGGCTATGATAAAGTGGGCACAGGACATTGGGTATAATATTATGTTTGAGGACTGGGAAAAGTTATGGACCATTGGACTGAATTTCACTGCATGTAATGCTTTGAAAGAAAATGTAATGAAAATGATATATAGATGGTACATGACCCCAGTCAAACTTGCAAAAATATACCACTTGTCTGATAATAAGTGTTGGAAATGCAGGGAAAGTGAAGGAACGTTCTTTCACCTCTGGTGGACTTGCCCTAGGGTTAAGGCCTTCTGGGAAATGATATACAATGAGCTGAAAAAGGTATTTAAGTACACCTTCCCTAAGAAACCAGAGGCCTTCCTTTTGGGCATCGTTGACCAGAGGGTGCTAAGGAATGACCGAACATTTTTTATGTATGCAACAATAGCAGCAAGGATACTCGTTGCGAAGCATTGGAAAACCCAAGATCTACCCACACTGGAAGAATGGCAGATGCAACTGATAGACTATATGGAACTGGCTGAGATGACTGGCAGAATTCGAGACCTGGGAGAGGAGACGGTGGAAGAAGATTGGAAGAAATTTAAGGACTATTTGCAAAAATATTGTAAACTGTATGAATGTTAAGGAGGATGCTTGATCACAAACAACTTGGCACCATTGAATTAGATAAACTGAACTATGAAGATAAGCTAAATTTAGGAAAAAATCAACTTTTAGATAATGATTAGGCTAAACTAAAAAGTTTTATAAAGTCAAATGAATATATCTAAAATTTAAGATATAACATTGGAAAATTAGATAAGGTGGGGACAAGGTGATAAATTGCTGAATTAATTTTTATATTTTGGAACGTAGGAGAGGGAGATGTGAGGAAGCCCAAAAAGGATAAGAAAATATGTTATGAAATGTGATGTTTTTTGTATGTTTTGTTTATTATGTTATAATTTTAAAAAAAAACTATTAATAAATATTATATAAAAAAAAATAAAGCTGTTATTGGATTCCCAAGTTCTAACCACCTCAGCCTTCATGGCCATTGACCTCTCTGGTCAATGAGAGGTGGAACCCAGCAGCAGCTGGTTTCTCCACCCCTGGTGAAAACAATCAGCTAGATGTACAGGTTATCTGACTCCATATAAAGAGCTTTGGTAGTGGTATTTAGTAATGATTCACTCTAAAAACAGGAACAGAAGCTGGGGCTTGCTTTGTAGATCAAAAAGCTGAAGCTAGCAAAAGGTAAGTATGTAGCATGCCATATAATTCCATCAACACTCTTAATATGAGCATGCATTATATTTGCCATGTGGAGGTTCTGCTTTAACAGAGCTTCCATGTGGTAACTGGTAATCAGGTGTTTGTGTGTGGTAGCTCTTTGTGATAACTGCACACTTTTCTCCGTGCCACAGCAATCCTCTCCCTTTGCACACTGGTGGTGGTGAAGCTACAAGCACCCAATTTATAGAGTTTGCCACTTCAAAACAGCCACCACATGCCTTGATTCTGTGACTAAGCACACTGTCAGAGGCAATATGCCTCTGAATACCAGTTACTGGGAGTCACAAGTGGGGAGAGCATTACTGCACTCAGGGCCTTCTTGCTGGGTTACCCATAGGCATTTGTTGGCCACTGTGAGATGCTGAAGAAAATGACCCCTTGCTCTGATCCACCAGGACCTATCTTATGTCCTTATGACTATGCAGCAGCCACAACGATGTAAGCCAGCTCTTACTAGAGTTTGAAGAGACTATCATACACAAGCAATCCTTTCAAGGAAATGGATAACCAGATAACAAGGTGACTTTCTTATCATGTTATGGAATTGGTTGACATGCTGTTCTGCAGTTGGTTGATTGCAAACACATTGTTTACAGCCCCCTTGAAAATATCCCAGGATGTCAATTTAGCCAAGAGGTAAACAAATGCAACCTGAACATGTGTCTGGGGCATGTCAGAGTATTAACAACAACACCATGGCAGAAAGTGTCAATGGTTTATGCCTTATGCAGAGAGGCCTTCATAGGTGATACTTTTTTGCCATTTCATTTTTTTTTAGAAGACTGGCATCTCAATGATTCATGACTTTTCTACATTGATAGATGCAGCTAATCCTAAAGCTGAGGGAACTGATTATATATCTACATTCACTAAGGATGTGGTCATCAAATGTTGAGGGGGAGGAAATGATGTTCCCATTGGATTTATGTGGCATCAGCTTTGATGCTTCCCTGGTGCTTCCTTGCCTTGTAGGCTTTGAAGGCATAGAACCCCAGTTAGATTCCATGTTCAGACAACCATAGGTCACTTATGTGATAACCCATGTCCTGGAAGATGCAGTGACACTTCTATTTTTGCAATAAATGAGCCTTTATTTTTCTGAAAACTAAGCCCAAATGTGCCAGTACTTTGAAATTAGAAACGCTGGTAATTTGGGAGCCTTTATCTATATTCTGTGTAATGCAACCTTGGAAATATGCTGAAACTGATCAATTCATTGCCATGTAACCAGGGCTTTTTTTCAGACGGACCTCACCAGAACTCAGTTCCAATACCTCTCAGGTGGGCACCATTGCCATTATATGGATGCATTCCATCACCTCTTTTTCTAGAGAAATAGTACTGTGTGTAACCAAATTCCAGGCTAGTTAGATCCCATGAGCTAGAGAGCTGCAGGAAGGGCTTGTGGGAGAGGCATTAGCTTGGTGGGAGAGTCCGTAATTTGAAGGCAGAAGGTTCCAGTCCCTGACATCTCAAGGTAAAAAGGGTCTCAGATAGTAGGACTGGGAAAGACCTCTGCCAGGGACCTTGGAGGATCATTGCCACTCAGAGCACTGGGTAAAGGTAAAGGTAAAGGGACCCCTGACCATTAGGTCCAGTCGTGACCGACTCTGGGGTTGTGGCGCTCATCTCGCTTTATTGGCCAAGGGAGCCGGTGTACAGCATGACTAAGCCGCTTCTGGAAAACCAGAGCAGCGCACGGAAACGCCATTTACCTTCCCACCGGAGTGGTCCCTATTTATCTACTTGCACTTTGACATGCTTTCGAACTGCTAGGTTGGCAGGAGCAGGGACCGAGCAACGGGAGCTCACCCCATCGTGGGGATTCGAACCACTGACTTTCTGATCGGCAAGTCCTAGGTTCTGTGGTTTAACCCACAGCGCCACCCGCGTCCCTAGAGCACTGGGTACATGGACCAAATGGTCTGGCTTTCTATAAGGTAGTTTCATGCAAAGATATAACAACTGTGCTATTTCTGGAGCCAGTGGGCAGGTAGCTAGAAAGTGAGTAGTGGTGATAAGAACAGGTACAATCCAACCAAAGTTAATTTTAAGTCTCATTTGCTTCAGTAACGATGGGCAAACATGTGCTTAGTGCTCTCATTGAAACCAATGGGATGTAAAAGTGCCTAACTCTTGCTAGAGCATGACTGTGGATAATGACAAAGCAACGGCTTTTTAAGAAATAATAACTCAGTGGAAAAGAATGGCACACTTTGCTTCATTTGCATCCCTATTCATAAGGGTTATGAAACAAAAGGATAGGGAAATGTAGAAGCATAACCAAGACGAGTAGCATCATGTGTTTGCCTTCACTGCTAGAATTTGTTCTTAACAAATACAATTTATAAGGCTGAAATCCTAAGGTGGCTGGTCTGCAGGGCAGTTCTTCTATAATATCCAGTGATCAGCCAGGCTCAGGGCAAAAGTAAGGGCAGAGGAATGATTTTACAATTCTCCATCCATTTCTGTGTGTGCTTACAGATGACTTGTTTACCGAGCATTCGTCCTGATTTATTCGCAGGGAGTTTAGGTGCCATTGTATAAAAGAAAGCATTGTTCCATGCATTTTCTCATCACTTTCCTTATTACAAGAAGTTCAGTCATTTTAGGGAAGAAGGTGCAAGACCTCCCGATCAGCTATAATTGTATAACCTGAATTCACCAGTGTGTGATTGAATCTCACCTGAGAATAGTGACAGACTGAAGTGTCCTATGCTTAAATCTTTATTCTTTTTTTTTTTTACATTTCCTCTCCTATTGAAAGCACCAGGAGGGAGAGATTTGGGCACACTCCTGAGTATGTCAAGAGGCTAGGATGCCTTAGCATCATTTGGATCCTAGCCATTTCCCAGTGTTCCCCTGGTATGTCTCTGATATGTCCCCAACACACATCCTTTTTGTCCTGCTGATGTCAGAGCTCCAGAGTTAGAGCTCAAGAACACCTGAAGCTGCAGGGATGGTGTGGATCAAATATCATATCTCCCTTTATCATGTCAGAGCCCTGGGCCCTTCTACACATCCTTTCTATAATGCAGTCAAAATTATTTGTGCTGGTATTGGGGCACCTATATGTGATCTCGCTTTCAATAATGTTTGCACTTGCCAGAGTTTCAGAGTGGACATACTGCTTCAGAGCCAGTATGAAGAGCCAGCGTGGTATAGTGGTTAAGAGCAATGGACTTGTAATCTGGGGAACTGGGTTCGATTCCCCGCTCCTCCACTTGCAGCTGCTGGGTGATTTGGGCTAGTCACACGTCTCTGAAGTCTCTCAGCCTCACTCACCTCACAGAGTGTTTGTTGTGGGGGAGGAAGGGAAAGGAGATTGTTAGCCGCTTTAAGACTCCTTAAGGGGAGTGAAAGGCGGGATATCAAGTCCAGACTCTTCTCTTCTTCATTTCTAGTCAGTGCTTGCTTTGCAACTTCCTGCTGAAATCCTTCAACTTCTCATACCAGAAATGCTGGGGGAGGCTCCGGCTTTTGCTATGCTATTGTGCCCTCCAAATGGATATAATACAATAACATTGTGGCAGCATTGTAGAAGAACGAATAAAGTGGAACGATTTGTGGAAGGTCAAATATACATTCCCCCTTAATGCACGATTATTGCCTCAATTACATACTGAGGCCCTCCACTCTGGAGAAGCCTTGTGTCTCCAACATTGGAGCAGGAGGCCTGAAATAGCCTGTGGCCCCTGGAATGTCGTAGAGGGCCATAGGATGGTGCCCTGAGCTAGGTCAGTCCTACAAGGAAACACAGAAAGAGAAACCAGCCTCCAACACGATGAAGAGTTGCCCTTTATCCAAGTCAGAAAGTGTATATTTTCTACTTATCCCCCTAGGTCTCTTACCAAGACATTGCCTTTTGGCCTCTGCAGGTGACAAAGCAATTACTTCAACTAGAAAAGCCAGCCAAGGGTCTTCCAAGCTTCAAGCAGAGGTCAACATCCTTAACCTCCCGTCTACCATGGAGAAATCCCCTTGACTTTCTTCTAGATTCCAGTCCTACCAGATCATATCCCACAGTACACCTTGGGCCAGAGAGCTACAGTGTTCACTGTTAATAAAAGCATCAGTATCACTAATAACAGAAACATCACCACCAGGCATCTTCACACTGTGGCTTGTAAATACCAGTATCCTTTCGAATGCCCTAAATAGAAATACTGGAATAAATGGATCTCAGAGCAAGTTTCTTGGTTTGACACACCAACCCTGCAAAATTATAGAAGGGAGCATGTTAGTCTATTGCAGCAGAAACAACAAAATGTCTTGTAGCACTTTGGTAGAATTATAGAATCGTATAGTTGGAAGGGACCCCAAGAGTAATCTAGTCTAACCCCCTGCAGTGAAGGAATCTCAGCAAAAGCATCCAAAACTAAAGCATTCAACCTCTGTTCAAAAACGAACAGCTTGGTATAAGGTTTCTTGGACTAGAACCCATTTCATCACATTGGTTTGGGTTTGGATCAAGAAAATTATCTGCGAGGAGGAGAAGGGATATAGTTCAGATCTCTGTATCAGCATTCAGCTGAGGACCCTGTATGAATGAACCAAGTCACCTGGTCACAGAAGCACTTGTGCAAATCTGGCAACCATGATTGCAGCAAGCGAAACTGCCTTATTCTAAATAGACTATTGGTCCATCTGGTTCAGTATTGCTTGCTCTACACTGACTGGGGATGCCTGGAGAGGCCAGGGATTGAACCCAAGTCCTTCTGCATATCAAACATGTGCTCTGCCACTGAGCAACAGCTTCTTCCAGCTTAAGCCCTACTTTTTATTTTATGCTTTAAGATGAATAAATGTATATAGTGCACGGGTGTGGTTTTTAAAAAGTGGATTTACCCCTTTGCACAACCTGAAAGATGCTCATAGGGTTGCTATACATAGAGATTTGTTTTTGAGGAGAGAATGGGAGGTGGTGGACCAGAACATGTCCTTATTCTCCAAAAGAGACTGCAAGCAAGGTCACCTCACCTTCCTTGTACTCATATTTCCCTTGGGGTGGCAACTTGTAGGTGTGGAATACAATCATGCTCTATTCAAGGGGCAGATTTAGCACTAGGGACTTCTGTTGCTGATTTCTGCTATACTACTTGGACAGTTGACGTAGTACAATTTGCTTGAAGAACACACTGCAGCTCCAAGCATTGCTAGATTCTAAAAGGGTGTTTGGAATTCTTCAGAGTAACTGTCTGTGAAAATAGTATGTACATTTTTTAAAAGTCTGTGCATTTAAAAAATGAGAAACTGGACACTGTAGCTTTGTCAAAATTCAGAAAGCACCTTTGTTTGGCAGAGATAGTGAATATTAGGTACTGGACCAAGCCACCTCCAATTTGCTCACTGTGTTTATAGTTTAGATCTTGCTTGCCGCTGTCAATCAAAGCGGCGAGCATAAAACCAATATCAATGTGCAACAGAGGATGCTTTCTTCATATTTCTTTTGCATGTTTCCTTTTCCGGTGGGGAAAAGCCCGCATGATTGTGGTTATTTTAGAGGAGAGGCTGTTTGTTTTCTCATTATCCTTTTCTGATTCAGAAGGAGCCTTTGTGTATCCCTGATGTTTGGAAAACAGGGTGCTGAAAGGGTGGCAAAAAGCTCAAGGGGGGGGGAAATAGTGCACAAGTTAAACTGAGCTCAAATGTTCTTTTGTAACCCATCAAAACAGCACAACTCTTTTTGTATTGTTCTTTGTACCAGTTTTGTACCAAAAAATAATAATACAGGAAAAGAGAAATAAAAAACAAAAAGGGAAGAAAGTTGATGTTTTCAGTGTTTTCCGTGCCACTGCAATCTTGGTTCAGAAACGAATGAGAGCTTTGCTGATTTATTGTGTATAAAAGCTGAATTGGTGTGTTGGCACCAATCTCCAGTGTAATAAATAAAGTCCTCCTTTTAAATAGCTTTGTTTGGTCATTTCTTACAAAATCCTTTATCATAGCCAGACACAGTTCCTTGCAACTGGTCATAAGAGTTCTGTTGGAGGAAACAAAGGTCCTTCCTGTCTAGAATTCTGATTCTAATAGTGGTCAATCAAATCCTTCAAGGAAGCCCATGCACAGCCCATGAAGACATCAATCAACTGAGGACTGCGGATTGTCCTTTATTGATTGATGTCTTCATTCACTTCCCCTGGGCTTCCCCAAAGCATCTGTTTATTGTCACTAGCATTTGATATCCTCTGGATATGGAGGTTCCTTTAAGGTGTTGTGGCTAATAATATCCACCAATAGCCTCTGGAGTATTTTGCAGGGGGGATGCACACATATATCAGGAAATTTAAAGGTAAAGTCACAGACAACTCTGGGGTTGCCACGCTCATCTCGCTTTACTGACCAAGGGAGCCTACGTTTGTCCACAGACAGCTTCCGGGTCATGTTGCCAGCATGACTAAGCTGCTTCTGGAGAGCCAGAGCAGTGCACAGAAACGCCATTTACCTTCCCGCCAGAGTGGTACCTATTTATCTACTTGCACTTGACATGCTTTCGAACTGCTAGGTTGGCAGGAACAGGGACCGAACAATGGGAATTTAGGTTGGTGTGATTAAGGTGCATTCAAGAGCGCTGTCACCCCAACACAACAAATCCACTTTTTAAAAAAACTTGGAAAGTGATGAGGAAATGTGGAAAAGTGCATTTGAAAAGTGTGGGATGGGAAAAAATGGTTTACAACAATGAACCCTACACAAACAAATCAGATTGAATATTCATCATCATATAACCTCCCCACAAACAAATCATAGACATAGTCTAACCTCTAAGCTTTGTGCAAGGATATCAGGATGAATGTTCAGCAAACAGGTCATATGGAGGATCCCTTATCCCTTATCCTCCCCAAATCATATGTTCCAGACCGGTAAGACATCACCATCACCTCTTACTATGAACCCTAAAAGTCCTGTCCATTGCATCCATGTTATTGTACTTTTATTCTGGAAATGTGTCGTGTACACTGCATTTTAGATCTTCCTCCATAACAGGAGACAGAGGTCCTGATCTCAGGTATGGAGTGCCAGCACTTATTCCTGTGTCAAGGAACAGATACATAATCAGAGTTGAGTTTTCAGCAGATTCAGGTTACTGAGTTACCAGAAATGGTACATAATGTGGCTTGTATTTCATATCAGAGTTTCACAGTATACCAGACCTGGGTCATGCCTCTACAAGGCTTTGTAGAGGCACAACTTAATTCATTACTGACTCATGAGAGTCATTGTGGTATAGTTGGACTCGGACCTGAGAGACCAGAACTCAAATCCCCACTCTGCCATGAAACTCATGGGGTGAGCTTGGGCTAGTCACAGTTTCTCAGCCTAATCTACCTCATAAGATTGTTATGGGGAGAAATTGAGGAAGTGAAGAAGTGTGTATGCCAACTGGTGCCAATTGGGAGTGGTGGAAGTGGAAGGCAGAGTTGGTGGAGCCAATGCCAGGGAGAACCAACCAAAACAAATTTGGTCCTCAACTTCCTCTGTGTTGAATTCTACAAAGGTAACAGTGACTCTAGAGAGGAGAAAACTAACAGGCAGCGCTGTTCCCTGGTTGTATGTAGGAAGGCAAGCAAGTGAGGGCAGCCTCCACTGGATGAAAGGGAAAAGCCATTTAACTGGAATTCACCAATGATCAGCTCTTGCATTTGTTAACCATATCTCATGTAGCAATGGTCCCAAAGCCTGTAGTTCATGACCCGGTTTGGAAGAACTTTAATATCCATCATTTCTGCTTTCCATTCACATCTCTGTCTCTTCTGTTCTTGATTCAAGTAGGTAGCTGTGTTGATCTGACACAGACGAAATAAATAAATTGTCCAGTAGCACCTTAGAGACCAACTAAGTTTGTTCTGGATATAAGCTTTCATGTGCATACACACTTCTTCAGATACACTGAAACAGAAGTCACCAGACCCTTATATATAGTGGGAGGATGTAGGACTAATTGCAGTCATTAACAGTAGTTAACAGGTTTACCACACCCATCGAGCCAATCACCCATCTCCTATTACCCTTCTGAGAAAAATCCCACCCCACCCTCCCACTATATATAAGGGTCTGGTGACTTCTGTTTCAGTGTATCTGAAGAAGTGTGTATGCACACAAAAGCTTATACCCAGAACAAAATATGTTGTTGTTGTTTAGTCGTTTAGTCTTGTCCGCCTCTTCGTGACCCCATGGACCAGAGCACGCCAGGGACTCCTGTCTTCTACTGCCTCCTGCAGTTTGGTCAAACTCATGTTAGTAGCTTCGAGAACACTGTCCAACCATCTCATCCTCTGTCTCCCCCTTCTCTTTGTGCCCTCAATCTTACCCAACATCAGGGTCTTTTCTAGGGAGTCTTCTCTTCTCATGAGGTGGCCAAAGTATTGGAGCCTCAGCTTCACGATCTGTCCTTCCAGTGAGCACCCAGGGCTGATTTCCTTCAGAATGGATAGGTTTGATCTTATTTTTTTATTTATTTCTTCTGTTCTTGTATGGCATAGTTAAATGTCATGGATAAAACAAAGTTTGATGCAATGCCAGACAGCCCTTGCTTGTAGGGTAATTAGAGATGATCCTTTCCGTATATGCATTTTATAAAGGATGGTCTTTCAAGTCTCTTTCACACTCTCTGTAGCAAGTAGAAAATGTCCTCCTCCTCCAACCCTCATCCCTGCAGTATACATGTCTCACCAAAACAGCCATGCCTCTTAAAACTCATGACAGTAGCAGCTGCCTTATGTCAGCCTGGCTGGCAGAGAGATTGGAACATGCAAGGTTTTTCCCTCCCCCAAAATATGGGCTCACACTATAGTTCGGGGCCAAGCAGGCATCAAAGTCAGAGATGAACCACTGTTTTGTGATCTGCTGTGTTCCAGAAGAAGAACAATCCTATCCAAGAAGAACAAACCTATCCATTCTCAGCTCTGAGTGCTCACTGGAAGGACAGATCATGAAGCTGAGGCTCCAATCCTTTGGCCACCTCATGGGAAGAGAAGACTCCCTGGAAAAGACCCTGATGTTGGGAAAGATGGAGGGCACAAGGAAAAGGGGACGACAGAGGATGAGATGGTTGGATAGTGTTCTCGAAGCTACCAGCATGAGTTTGACCAATCTGCGGGAGGCAGTGGAAGACAGAAGTGCCTGGCGTGCTCTGGTCCATGGGGTCACGAAGAGTCGGACACGACTAAACGACTAAACAACAAGTGTTCCAGACTGTGCTGCCAAGTGCTTTCAACAAAAATGATGCACACCAGGCTGACCAGGCTGACTACAATGGAAACAAGAGTCCCAGAATTGAGGGTGCAACAGAACCTTTTGCTAAACAAACGGTGCCCCTTCCAAGTAGTGATAGGGCAGATATTCCGTTCATATCACATTGAAAGGCAAACTTACCTAATTTACACTTCCTGAAACAAGACTGTAACAAAGTTCCACCAGGAAGTTCCGCCCCCTTAAACTCAGCAGGCCTGAAGTGTGCTTTCTTTCCCCTTACCTAATTGTCATCCATATCTTCCATACATATAATTTCCAGCAATTTTTAAGAAGCTTTGTTGTAGTTTGCTTGCTTTTTTCTGCAACACCATTTTTAGAACCAAGTGGCAGTCCTTTGGTGGGTTCATATATCGGTGGTAAATCCCAGGGTCTTTTGCTTCTGTGCCTGCAGAGGCCCTTAAAGCTCTTCCTGATTGTGCTGCCTTCCCTAGGAATGGATTTTCCATGCCCTAATGGGGGCCAAGAGATTGATATTGAGGAACTGGGAAAATAAAGATATGATACACATCAGAAAATAAAGATATGATACACATCAGTCAAGGAACTGATGACATGACGTCACTGGCAATTTATGAACGGACTGCTTACAGGCGCAGACTCTGTATGGATAAATAAATACAATAACATTTGGAATGAGTTTATACAAAATTTAGTGGCCTATTACCATTTACAGAAGCACTAGGACAATAATACTATACCAATTGATAGAAGAATGTATGGGAATAACATATATCGTGTGCTATCTCTCTTCACTTTTATATGTATCTTTGTTGCTGTTTTACTCCCTCTCACTTTTCCTTCTTTTTTCCCGTATCACTTTATTTCTTTTAACTGAAATCACCTTAATAAAATATAAATATTTTTTAAAAATAGACAAGCTCACTGCAGGTGTATCATTGAGAGGCGAGGGAGAGAACACCTATCAATTTACTCCCTCAAATTTTTTGTTTCGATTATGAATTGCTTCCTGTGAAGCATTTCAAAGTGACATAATAATAATAATAATAATAATAATAATAATAATAATAATACTTCTTTTTCAATGTTTGATGTTTTATCGTGTTTTTAATATTCTGTTGGGAGCTATCCATAGTGGCTGGGGAAACCCAGCCAGATGGGCGGGCTATAAATTTATTATTATTATTATTATTATTATTATTATTATTATTATTATTAAATTGTGGCACTCGCTCCCACAGGAGGCAATGATGGCCACCAACTCGGACAACTTTAAATGAAGATTAGACAAATTCATGAAGGAGAAGGCTATTGATGTTATGATATGAGTACTAAGCAGCTGCGAACCACCTCGATGTTTACATCACATGATGGGTCTAAGCGTGGGACAGGAAGTTCCAAGCGATTTTCAGAGTTATGTTCTCAGTGTAACATGAAACCTTCCTGTTGTTTGTGTCCAGAAGGAGTCAGTCAGTTGCTCGGAGGATTCTGAGTGAGAAGACATGCTTTTGTACAGTGTATAGTCAGGAATAAAAGTAGCAATGAAATAGACTATTTTCTGACTGTTTTCTTTCTCCTGCTGCTATGCAAGGGGGAGGGGGGGTGCACCTTTCATGAGGGAGGGGTCGCCTATTCAAGATCCTTCCTGGTCTGCCAGGATGCCAGCCAGGGTAGATCACCGGCAACAGGCCCCGAGAGCCTGGGAAGAGGAGCCAGCCTTTCCCGAGGGGGCCAGTCTCCAACAATTTATAGCTACTATGATGGCTATGCTCTGCATCCATGGCGGAGACCATAATGATTCTGAATACAGTTCCTGTTGCTGGAAGCTGGAATAAGGAGAGTGATCTTATGCTCTGGTTGTGCTGGCCAGTTTGCCACAAGTATCTGGTTGGAAAGAGGAGAGCGCAAAATATGGTCTGAAGCTCAAGATCAAAAAAACGGAGATCATAGCCACTGGTCCCATCACCTCCTGGCATATAGAAGGGGAAGAAATGGAGGCAGTGAGAGATTTTACTTTCTTGAGCTCCATGATCACTGCAGATGGTGACAGCAGTCATGAAATCAAAAGACGCCTGCTTCTTGGGAGAAAGCAATGACAAACCTAGACAGCATCTTAAAAAGCAGAGACATCACCTTGCCAACATAGGTCAGTATAGTTAAAGCCATGGTTTTCCCAGTAGTGATGTATGGAAGTGACAGCTGGACCATAAAGAAGGCTGATCGCTGAAGAATTGATGCTTTTGAATTATGGTGCTGGAGGAGACTCTTGAGAGTCCCATAGACTGCAAGAAGATCAAACCGATCCATTCTGAAGGAAATCAGCCCTGAGTGCTCACTGGAAGGACAGATCCTGAAGCTGAGACTCCAATACTTTGGCCACCTCATGAGAAGAGAAGACTCCCTGGAAAAGACCCTGATGTTGGGAAAGATGGGGGGCACAAGGAGAAGGGGACGACAGAGGATGAGATGGTTGGACAGTGTTCTCGAAGCTACCAGCATGAGTTTGACCAAACTGCGGGAGGCAGTGGAAGACAGGAGTGCCTGGCGTACTCTGGTCCATGGGGTCACGAAGAGTCGGACACGGCTAAACGACTAAACAACAACAACAATCTGGTTGGCCACAGGGAAAAGAAGGTGCTGGACTAGATGGGTCAGGACTAGCTTGATCCATCAGGCTCTTCTTATGCTCTTAGACATATATAAAGGAACTGCATGTATTAAAAAGTTTTTAAAACTGCCTATCTTTAAAACAATTTCAAATCCAACTCTTTGAGATAACCCAGAATCCGTTATGGCTCTTCCTCCTGCTGTAACATGGCTTGAAAGAGACAGAAGTTGCTTCTTGAACCAGGTTTCTCTTTCCTTTATCGTTCCTTTCTTTTCCATGCTCTCTTTTTTCCCAGCCCATAATGAGGGAGATAAAAAGGGGAGGTTGGAACAAGGAGCTCCGAGCAGCCTTTTTATATATTCCTACACAGCTTGGGCAGGTGGCTTAAAACCTCTCCCACCTGACCCCACCACCACCACCTCCCTGCCATTTGCTTGCTTTTGAAGTGTCCTAACCCTTGCCTTCTCTTGGGCACTGAGCGTTACCTGGTGGAACTTGGAAAGAGAACCTCTTTTCAAACCGCCCTGCGTGTTTCCAGGCTAATTAGATCACTTGACAAAGGGGTTCCTTCATGTACTTTTGCATTTAATTAGAGACGAAACATTCTGGACCTGCCTGGTCGAGTCAGTGCTCCTCAGCTGCATTTGAGCTCAGGGGCAGTTGCAGTAATGAAGCCCTTCCCCAAAACTGACCCTTTGTCCCTTTGCAAAGCACACTCACATGGGGATGAGGGGGAAATTCTATTCAGTTCACATTTAAAGAACCCACCTGATTTGTGCTCTCCGAAACAGTACAAGAACCAACACAGCCACCCTTTGAAGATTCACCCTGAATTTTGCAATGCAGTTCTCCAGCAAAATCACGTGTTCAGAAATGCATAGTTAGTGGTACCTCGGGTTACAGACTTCAGGTTACAGATGCTTCAGGTTACAGACTTGGCTAACCCAGAAATAGTACCTCGGATTAAGAATTTTGCTTCAGGATGAGAACAGAAATCGCACGGCGGCGGCAAGGTGACAGTGGGAGACCCCATTAGCTAAAGTGGTACCTTAGGTTAAGAACAGTTTCAGGTTAAGAACGGACCTTCGGAACGAATTAAGTTCTTAACCTGAGGTACCACTGTTGTTGTTGTTGTTTAGTCATTTAGTCGTGTCCGACTCTTCATGACCCCAAGGACCAGAGCACGCCAGGCACTCCTGTCTTCCACTGCCTCCCGCAGTTTGGTCAAACTCATGCTGGATAGGTTTGATCTTCTTGCAGTCCATGGGACTCTCAAGAGTCTCCTCCAGCACCATAATTCAAAAGCATCAATTCTTCGGCAATCAGCCTTCTTTATGGTCCAGCTCTCACTTCCATACATCACTACTGGGAAAACCTTAGCTTTATTCGGGCATATTGTGCATGTGAATGCATCTGTTTGTGAAAATAACATACACACAATGAAACATTAGGCATAACTTTCTGATCGCAAGGGCCGTTCGACAGTAGAATGGGCTGCCTCAGAAGGTGATGATGTTTCCTTCACTGGAGGATTGTAAACAGAGGTTAGATGGTCATCTGCCATGGGTTCTTCAGCTGAGATTCCTGCATTGCAGAGGGTTAGACTAGATGACCCTTGGGGTTCTCTTCCAAGCCTACAATTCTATAATTCTATGCATTCGCCTTCCTAACTACCAGCTAAATGTCTAGCCTCAAAACCTAGACATATCAGTTATGTGGTGATGGGAGATATGAGGGCATGCTGAAGTTTTTCAGAAGACTCGGCTCCACGCTGATCTCACCATGGGGTGATCTCATGGTGGGAGAAACATTGCCTTGCCAACTCACCTTCAATCAACTGTCATTGACAAGGAAAACCTAGTTCTGTCTGAGTCAAGTTTACCAAAGACAGCGGGGTGCTTAACATGAAACACGATGGCAGAAGCTTCCAGGGTCTGAGAAACTTATATTCTAAAAGAAAAGAAGGCAGGTCAATGAGAAGCTTTAATATTTCCTTCAAGTGACATTGGCAAGCAATTTAGATAGCCACATTCCTTAGAGTTGCTATCACCTTGGGTCACATTCTGGATCTGTTTTCCCGAGCGAAAATAAATGAGCATGATTGATGTTATGCTATACAAGCTGACACTCTTGGAACTTGGTGACAGCACTCAGACAGAGACAGTTATTTTACTTTGAAGGCAATAAGTCAAAGGAACTCCAGGAGGCATCAGCATGAGGAAGGTTCGAAAACTGCCTGCTTTGGGCCGAATGGATGGGAGTTGCCAAACTTGCTCATTATAGATCATTGCTCTTGAGAAATCACATGGCCAGCTAGTGATACATCTTCCAAGACTCAAGGATAAGTTGACACTGTTACGACTTGAGTTAGATGGTGGGCTGATTAGTGGGCAATCAAGTCACCTAGAAATGCAGGACGCATGCAGCACCAAAGGACACACACAAAGGACTTAGAGTTTTTGAGCTACTGCCAAGTTACTAATACCCCTTTTCAGGCAAGGTGATTGAGAGGGTGGTTATCTAGCCCCATTTCAGTTTGGGAACCAGTTTTGGGACATAAACAGCCTTGGTCGCCATGCCAGGTCTCATTAACAGGAGAGGGGTAGGAGAAGTGTAACCCTGTTACTCTTACTGTAATGATCTCTGGCAGGCAATCAAGCCCGATAAGGAGTAATGACTCTCCGGTAGTTTTATGTACGTTTATTTTACAAAAAGACACATCCAGAGCTCAGTATCTTGCCTGCTCGCATTTACATTTGTTGGTCAGTCTGAAATTTCACCCCTCCCACAGCAGGAAGGACACCAGACTTCCGTCTTTCCCCTCTTGCCCTTCTGTTGCCTTCTGATTTTATCCAGAAGCCTGGATCAGGGATCGAAAGGCTGACCTCCCCCCTCCTGGTCAGTCCAATTTGACCCGGACTCAGACCTCTGCTTATCTGCTGATTGCCTAGCAATGCTCTGGCTGCCTTCCAACTCTTCCTCTCTGTGAGGGGGGTCGAACTGCCCTTTCTCAATTCTGACAGCCAGTTCTCATCTAGAGAGCCGGTCCCTCGTTCACTTAATTCACTCTCTGAGTCTAACTCATCCCCTGTGTTCTGGGGGGCCACATTCCTGACACTTACTAAATCTCCCAGTGGCTTCGGATGCCATCAACTATGCTATCCCCTTAGGTCATCTCCATAGGTTGGGAGTTGGAGATGCTGGGCAGGATTCACCTAACAAGTCCCCATCAGCACAAGCTCTACACAAAGGATTTCCACTTGCACAATGGAGATTTTTTCCCTCTCATCTCCTTGCACACACACACACACACACACACACACACACAAATTGGCTCTGAGGGAGTGAGGAGAACCCCAATAACAGCATGCAGAGGGTGCAAAGGAGGGATTTTTCCATCTGGCAATCTGGAGCACTTGTGCTGATGATGAAGCGATCAGAACAACGTGATGTTGAATTCTTTCTATGGGGGTGGCCTCAGAGAGCAGGGCTGGCACCTCAGTTCTGGAACTCGTTTTTGGAACTAAGGTGGGCACCATTGCCATGTGAAGAAAATGAAGGAATTTGCCACAGTAGGAGAAAATGGGAGTGAACAGTAGGAGTACGGTTCTGTGTGGAAGTTAACACTTTGCAACCTCAAGATGCTGACTACCTTTTATTCCAGTCATGCACTGAAGAATACTGATAAGCCCAGTCCTATGCAGGATCACTGTATGCCCTTAATTGCCACCCTGAATGCTTGCTTACTACCTTCTCAACCTGTGCATCATGGCAAAGGGATGTAAAATCTTAAGAAGCAGGCCACATAAAATGACTTCACAGGCATGAAACAATATAAAAGGTATGTAGATATATATCTCTCTCTCACGTTTCTGAGTATATTTCAAATTAAAGATTGAAATGCACCACAGAATAAATATACAGCCATATTAAATATTTAGCTTCTGAGCACATCATCAAAGTGGCTTCTCTTGACATTACATGATGTGTCCTTGTAAGATACATGCAGTCAAGAAGAAATATCCACCATGCAACAACCAAATATCATTTCAGCACAGTGGCAACCTCAACCCAGGAGATCCAGGACAAGAGGCTGACATGAAATGTACATTACTCCCCACTGCTGAGGACCCATTAATGCTGTCTTTGTCCTCTTGCTGATCCCTGGATGAGAAATGTTTTACAATCCTGTTGGGTCTGTACGGACACTGACATAAATGGGATAGGAATTGCAGGATTTCTGCAGCTACAATGATTTCACATTGTGGAACATGGACTATGATAACCCATTAAGAGTTGTTGTTGTTGTTGTTGTTGTTGTTGTTGTTGTTGTTGTTTCTATACTGCCCTTCTTCCAAGGATCACAGGGTGGTTCACAACAGAAAAGCACAAAAATGCATAACATAGTAACAAAAAACAACAAGAACACACAGTTTAAACGGCCATGTAATTAGCAAAAAGCTAATTAACTTTTTTCTTTATCTGGTTCTTTATTAATATAGACTTACAATACGTATAGTGCTTTGCAGCTTGCAAGAGGGCAAGTCCCTGCTTGCCATTATTTTGTACTTCAGTAATTCGGAAATGTATCTATCTTGAGGTTTTGGCTATATGTCATTTATATAAGCAGAGTCACTTAATCAGTTGGTGGTAGGGGCAGGTGATTTGCCCGTTTATATTCTTTAGTCAATCAACAGTTTTAGCCATCACAGTTGGGTCCACGTTCAGGGCAGACAAGACCTGGATGGCTGAGTTACAATCACAGGCTGGTGGGTTGGTCAACTTGCTACCCAACTTGGATTCGACAAATTCATGGAGAAGGTTTTCAGTGGCTACTAATTATGAGGACTATATTGCCTCCAGTGGCTGAATACAAGTTGCTGGGGAACACAAGTGAAAGAGGGCTCTTATGCTCATATGTCCTGCTTCCAAACACACCTGGTTGACCATGATAGGCAACAGGATGCTGGACCAGAAAGGTCTTTGGTCTGATCCAGCAGGGTGCTTATGATGCTCTCACTAACAGATCAGAAGAGGAGAAAGGGCAGATTCCATATGATGTGTACTGCATCCATTCAAATATTCAGCTCCCAAGAATTCTACAGAAGACATTTTCGGGCTCCCCATAGGGATTCTCTTCCTTGATATTGTAATGACCGAGAGAGTACTGACTTGAACAGACTTTTTCTTCCGAGACACATTTCTCATTTTCACTGCTAGCGTAAATCCTGCTCACACAACCTTCCTTCCTTGTACCATTTGTGCTCTGCCACTGTTGCTGCATTTTCATTCACTCTGTGTTTGCAGTACGAACACCTCTTAGCAGACAACATCAGTCAGTGGAGCATATCTCATAAGAAGTCTGAAGGGATCAGGCTCTGTTATCTTTCCTGTCCGCATTAACCTTTTGATTGTCATAGGCCTTTTTCACTTAAAGCGTTCTGCATTGTCAAGGTTGTTGACAGGTGCTCTGGGCTGCTCTCTGCCAGCAAAAGTATTTCGCTGTTGCTTCTCGAGCTGGCTGAAACGAGACCAAGTCCAAAAGGATGAGGAAGTAGATGTAAAGATAGAACACAGGTAACAACTGCAAGCATGTCAGGGCCATTTTCCATACTCAGAGATAATCACATAAGCAGGAAAATAGTACTGGATTGTCAGTTCAGAAGCACTGACTGGTTTTCTAAAAAGGTGCTTTGCTGACTGTGCCCTCTCTTCTCTCTTTGACGTGCCAAATCAGCACTGATGCACTTATTTTAAAAACAAACAAGAAACACCAACTCAAATTGTGAATAGCAGCTTGACTGAGCCTCCTTTCCCCTGTTTTCCATTCCTGTTTGGGAGCAGGACATCTCGTTACTAACAATGGATTGGACATTAGTGAAAGGGGAGAATCTGGGAGCTTTAATAAACTGCAAACGCCTGAAGTAATTAGCAGTCAGCAAGATTGTCCAGAAGAAAATTAATTAAAATACAGGAAATTAAATAAACATTGGTTTTAGAGTGTGAACACACTATACTTTTAAAGTACATGCAGAGAAGATTATTTCTTCCGTTAAAAGAATTCTGTAGTTTACCCCTCACAGCGTTACAGTTCCCACCAACCCTTAACAAACTAGTCTCCAGAATTCTTTGGGGTGGGAGAAAGTGTGCTTTAAAGGTTTAGCATGTATGCAGCCCAAATCGTCACATGAACCTCAAAAGCTTATCTCAAGTGTAAAGAGAATGAAAGGTTCTGAAAAGCTGAAAATGGCAGAATATTTGAAGGAACACAAATAGCTTCCCTATTGGTCATGCTGCCAATTTCCAGCTCCCTTTTTATTTTATTTTATTTTATTATTTTATTTTATCAGAATGTCCTACTAAATTTGAGTTCTCTGGCTGCAGATTTTGACCAATGTTTATCCTGGCACAGTAAACAAGCACTCTTTGCTGTGTCTTCCTTTGATATTTGGGAAATAATTGCTTCTTTATAATGGAAATATGGGTTGGATTAGCATGACACAACAGGAAAATTAGCTAGCCCACTTTAGCTTCATACCTACCTCTTCAAAATGGTGGAATACATCAGACTAATTGGAGTGGGCAAGGGCTACCATCCTTCCCTCATATATGCCAAATGTCCAACTTTATAGGTTGCAAACAGATGCAGAAAAAAATCATGCAAGACCAGCAGGCTACATTTTTAATGCAAACCTTTGGAGTTTTTTCCCATAGCGTCCATCTGATATATTTTAAGATGCATATTAATAGTTTAGTATATCAAGCTCTAATCATTAAAAAGTAATGAAAACCACAAGCTAAGTGTCATCAGGAAAGAAAGAAGGCAAACTTTGATTAATCTAAGCTCTTTCTGCTAACCAAAGTTCCATGATGAATTTTAATTCAAGGGGTGGCAGGCAAGTAGGTTTTACTGAGAGCAGACCCATTGAAATTAATGAACGTGGGATATAAAGTTTAATAATAATAATAATAATAATAATAATAATAATAATAATAATAATAATAATAATTTCTGAGCTAGATAGATCAGTGGGTCTGACTCAATATAAAACAACTTTCTAAATTCCTGTGTTGCCCAGTGTCATCATCTAGATCAGTGTTTCCAAAACTTGGCTGTTTTAGACTACAATTCCCATCATCCCTGACCACTGGTCCTGCTAGTTAAGGACGATGGGAGTTGTAGTGCAACAATAGCTGGAGACCCAAGTTTGGGAAACCCTGATCTAGACTGCCTGCTACTTCCAGCAGACACTTGGCCTTTTGTTGATGTTTCTGCATACAGTGCTATGTACACTGATGGCAATATATAAAATAATAATAATAATTAGTTAACTGAGACATAATGATCAACTTGGGTGATGTGTTGTTGTTTTTTGCCGAAACAGAGGAAATAAACTAATTATAAATACTCTACTCTGAGAAACCTAATTTCCGTGAAATGCTTTTTCATATTGCACACAGCTCAAAGGCCTCATTAGCAACCATTTTGCCAGATTATTCCCCTACCTAATGGAGGAAAAGAGATGAGCAGTTAATTTCGGCATCTTTTAAAATATGGCATGTGGGATTAATGGAAAGCATTTGTAATGTAGGCCCACGACTGTTGCATGGTCTCCCTTTGAAGCGCACATCAAAGGTAGCAGCTTTCTAAGGGATGTTCGTAATACAGAGTCTTCATAAGAGGAGACCAATCATTTTTAGCAATTATAAATGGGTGATGAATGAGTGCCGCGTTTGGAAATTTATGGGACCCTTCCTAGTCAGCAAAATACTTCAACTCCACAAAGTGGCATGCCGTTCCACCAAAACGAGGCTCTTTAAAAGATGCACTATCCATTATTAAAATGATCTGGTAAAATTTGCACATCAATGCACACTTCCAGCTAGTGTTGCTTTTCTTTTTTAAGAGCAAGACATACATAAAATGGTTTGTAAGAATATACTTAGGGCTGTTGTTGCATGGTTTTGCTCAGACTGAAACTTCTTTTTACTGGTGTGGGGAGAACATGTTGTTGTTTAGTCGTTTAGATGTGTCCGACTCTTCGTGACCCCATGGACCAGAGCACGCCAGGCACTCCTGTCTTCCACTGCCTCCCGCAATTTGGTCAAACTCATGCTGGTAGTTTCAAGAACACTGTCCAACCATCTCGTCCTCTGTCGTCCCCTTCTCCTTGTGCCCTCCATCTTTCCCAACATCAGGGTCTTTTCCAGGGAGTCTTCTCTTCTCATGAGGTGGCCAAAGTATTGGAGCCTCAGCTTCAGGATCTGTCCTTCGAGTGAGCACTCAGGGCTGATTTCCTTCAGAATGGATGGTTTTGATCTTCTTGCAGTCCATGGGACTCTCAAGAGTTTCCTCCAGCACCATAATTCAAAAGCATCAATTCTTCGGCAATCAGCCTTCTTTATGGTCCAGCTCTCACTTCCATACATCACCACTGGGAAAACCATAGCTTTAACTATACGGACCTTTAACTATATGGGGAGAACATATACACGGTCATTTCTTGCAACTCTATAGTAATGATAAGCTCAAAGTGTTCCACGGACTTCGCTTGCTATCCATTAATAAGAGGACAGGTTTTAACCCGAGTTCAAGCCTTTATAATCAATTAATCATACTTATTAATTGATTAATCCCTGTCACATCCCATTAATTCAAGAGGCGTCTTGAATATTTGTGTGTTTATGCATTCCTGTCAATTCTGAGAGTGCTTCATTCTTGGGGAAATAAGCCAAACACAGAGTCTGTTTGGTGCATGGTGTCAGCCCAGCTGAGGCCTGGGCTTGTAGTGGGGGGGTGGAGAATCTCAGGCAAGCAGTTCTCTGCATGCATAAATAAAATATGTTTACCATTCAGCAAAATAAATAAAGCTGACTTTTTCACTCCACTGCCACCACCTTTTAGCCTCTTCTTCTTGACACATCTTGAATACATAAAGTCAATTTTGCCCAGGCCTCTGCAGTTTCAGCTGCTAAATTTGACTGGAAAAGAATGAAAACTGAACCAAGCATGCAATGAAAATCTCAAATGTTTGCTGACATCGGAAGCTAAAGGACAATCTCGTTAACTGTTGCCTTGCCTCTCTGCTTAAAAATCCAGGATGTCGGTGATGTTAAAGTTTTCAGAAAGTGAAGTTTGTCAAAGAAAGAGGGAAAAGATTCATATATATATATACATATATATATATATATATATATATATATATATATATATTCTCCATCCATGAGAAAAATTAACTTACTGTACATTTTTCTTCATTGTGTTTAAAAGCCTTGAAAGGAAATGAAAATCTGGGTCAGAGAGTTGCAGCTGTTTGCAAACAGAAGCAAGAAATGCAGGATAAAAAAATATATTGTACCATACATAATATACAATATTAATATAAAGTAGTGTATAAAACAAGATTTAACATCCATGCACTCAAGGCAGCATTATGTATAATATATCATTGGATGTAGCTCTCAAAAGTTTTATAAAACAGAGGGGGGGGGTTAAATAAGGAAACAAAAAGCTCCACAAACACCTGACATAAGAACATAGGAAGAGCCTTGCTGGATCACATCGCAGGGTCTGGCGAGATAGTTAGATAGTCATGGGAAGTCCGCAAACAGTGTTGCCCTCCAAAAACTGGTGTTCAAATATACAGAGGGTTTTATTTAAGGGAGTACTAAGGTGAACATTGAAGGGATACGGGTGGCGCTGTGGGTTAAACCACAGAGCCTAGGACTTGCCGATCAGAAGGTCGGCGGTTTGAATCCCTGCGATGGGGTGAGCTCCATCCCTGCTCCTGCCAACCTAGCTGTTCCAAAGCATGTCTTTATATATATATATATATATATATATATATATATATATATATATATATAATTTTTATTAGTTTTCCAACACAAGTTTAAAACAAAATAACATACACACAAAAACAAACAAAAACATATAAACAAGTATAATTTCCAATCCTCTTTTTCGTAAACCTTCTTTCTCGGACTTCCCCTTACCTCCCCCTCTCTGCATCCTTGTTTTAAATTTTTTCAACAACCCTTCGCTCCAATTAAATAATCACTTATTTTCTTTTTCAATTTCTTCTCCTAATTAATCAATCAATTGCAGCTATAATTCTATTTTTTCCTTTCCCTTGACATTTTAGCACTCATCAATTTTACAAGAGTTCTTAAGATATACTTTAAATTTCTTCCAATCTTCTTCCACCGTCTCTTTCTCTTGGTCACAGATTCTGCCAGTCATTTCCGCCAGTCCCATAAAGTCAATCACTTTCGTCTGCCATTCTTCCAGCGTGGGTAGTTCTTGTGTCTTCCAATACTTTGCTAAAAGAATCCTTGCTGCTGTGGTGGAGTACATAAAAAAAGTCCTATCCTTCCTTGACACCAATTGGCCGACCATGCCCAAAATAAATGCCTCTGGTTTCTTATGAAAGGTACATTTAAGTACCTTCTTAATTTCATTATAAATCATTTCCCAAAAGGCCTTAATCTTTGGGCAAGTCCACCAAAGGTGAAAGAAGGTACCTTCAGTCTCATTGCATTTCCAACATTTGTTATTGGGCAGATGATAGATTTTCGCAAGCTTGACTGGGGTCATGTACCAGCTGTAAATCATTTTCATAATATTTTGTCTTAAGGCATTACATGCCGTGAATTTTATGCTGGTGGTCCATAACTGTTCCCAGTCAGCAAACATGATATCATGACCAATGTCTTGTGCCCACTTAATCATGGCTGATTTAACTGTCTCATTGTTCCAAAGCATGTCAAAGTGCAAGTAGATAAATAGGTACTGCTCCGGCGGGAAGGTAAACGGTGTTTCTGTGCACTGCTCTGGTTCGCCAGAAGCGGCTTAGTCATGCTGGCCCCTGACCCGGAAGCTGTAGGCCGGCTCCCTCGGCTAATAAAGTGAGATGAGCGCTGCAACTCCAGAGTCGGTCATGACTGGACCTAATGGTCAGGGGTCCCTTTACCTTTACCTTTAAGGTGAACATTCTGTTGGCACAAGGCTTTCTCCATGAGCAATGGACTGCTTCCCCATCTCCTCTTCCCACACACACCTAAATCTGCTCTAGCATTTCCCACAACCATCTGGGGCAGATTTAGGGGCAGTGCAGGGGCAAGAGAATGGGAGGGGTGGATCCAGTTGTGCTAGCGATAATCCTAGTACAACTTGTTTGTCGAATATTGCCTGTTGCCTCTGAACCTGGAAGTAGCTGTTGCTGTTCATTGAATTTTTATCCCGTCCTTCCTCCCATAGGAACTCATGAACAATAATCCTTACTAATAGCCAGTGATAGGGACATATTTCCATCACCACTCCCAGGACAATTTCATACGCCCATGCCATTTTTAGCTGTACCATTTATTTATTTTTGTGCAGCTAAGACCTCCGTATAATTCAGTTTTCAGCTGCCTGTCCTCTCAATTTCCTATAAAGGTGATGATGGCTGAGATGTCTTTTTCCATTGCAGGTCTATAGTTTGGATACAGGACCATGTTATTGCAGGATACTTCGCTCGAGGAAAGTACTATAAGGGGCGAGCCTTACGAAAGCATCCCTTTTAGAAGGTGGCACTGTGGGTTAAAGCCTCAGCGCCTAGGGCTTGCCGATCGAAAGGTCGGCGGTTCGAATCCCTGCGGCGGGGTGCGCTCCCGCTGCTCGGTCCCAGCGCCTGCCAACCTAGCAGTTCGAAAGCACCTCCGGGTGCAAGTAGATAAATAGGGACCGCTTACCAGTGGGAAGGTAAACGGCGTTTCCGTGTGTGGCTCTGGCTCGCCAGAGCAGCGATGTCACGCTGGCCACGTGACCCGGAAGTGTCTCCAGACAGCGCTGGCCCCTGGCCTCTTAAGTGAGATGGGCGCACAACCCCAGAGTCTGTCAAGACTGGCCCGTACGGGCAGGGGTACCTTTACCTTACCTTATACTTCAAGCAACAAAAATCTGGCGTTAGAGTTGCATCCATCCATTGTATTTCACCTTATGATATAATGAAGCGTGTCCACCCTCACCGTTCAGCCCGGACACTGAGGTCCAGCTCCAAGGGCCTTCTGATGGTTCCCTTCACTGCGAGAAGTGAAGTTACAGGGAACCAGGCAGAGGGCCTTCTCAGCAGAGGTGCTCTCCCTGTGGAATGCCCTCCCATCAGATGTCAAGGAGATAAACAACTACAGTGGTACCTCGGGTTAAGAACTTAATTCGTTCTGGAGGTCCGTTTTTAACCTTAAACTGTTCTTAACCTGAGGTACCACTTTAGTTAATGGGGCCTCCCACTGCCGCCATGCTGCCACCATGCAATTTCTGTTCTCATCCTGAAGCAACGTTCTTAACCCGAGGTACTATATCTGGGTTAGCGGAGTCTGTAACTTAAAGTGTCTGTAACCTGAAGCATCTGTAACCCGAGGTACCACTGTACACAACTTTTAGAAGACATCTGAAGGCAGCCCTGTAATGGGAAGTTTCTAGTGTTTGACGTTTTATTATGTTTTTATATTTTGCTGGAAGCTGCCCAGAGTGGCTGGGGAAACCCAGCAACATGGGTGGGGTATAATTGTTGTTGCTGTTGCTGCTGCTGTTACTAATTCCACCAGCTGAAGCCTGATCCAAGAGATGGCTGATCAAAGGCTTATGATGGCTGAAATCCTATACCAACTTACCTGAGAGTAGGCTTCATGGACTCAATGGGATACTCCTGAGCAAAGAAGTATAAGATTGTGTTGTAAAGCTACATATACATATAAGACTGAATCCAGACACGTCAAAAAAGTGATTCAGTTAAACGCATGTAAACATCATACAGGGAAATCCCGTTGGCAAAAGATGGGACTCCACAGCGCCATCTGGTTGTCACAGTGTTATAACATATATAAAGCACTTTATCTTTATGAATGTAGCTGAGTCCTAAGTCTCATTAAACTCATTTGAACTTCCTTCTGAGTAGACATGTGTAGGATTGTGATGTATGGTGCACAGTCTGAAATGAAGTCTGATCTTTGAACCCTGTGTTGGGCCATTCTCAAGGGCAAGGTTCTTGATCTTCAATGACAGGAGAGTGTGCCAGGAGGAGTGCTACACCCACACGCAGTGCCATCTGCAGGGGACAAGGACCCTTCAGCACGGAGACAGGCCTCATCTCAATAATGAAGCAGAAACTAAGACAAAATACAAAAACAGCAGCTGCTCAGAACTAGAGTACCCACTGAGTAATAGATAGCTCCACACTTGCAAGAGGAGCAGGAAAGATTGGTGTCTACCAACGTATGAGTCTAATTAGATCTCCCCTGCTATGGAGTCAATTGCCTTGCACAGAGGTCAAAGTGGATATCACATATTACATTATATATTATAAATTTGCTTTCGTTTCTGTTCTTCAAGCACACAATTCCCATCAGTGCCTGGCTGGAGGAGGCTGCAGACACTCTCCGTTCAAGGCAGCTCACCAAATGTTTGAGGCCATTAAGAATTGTGCAACAAAACGGCATCATTCAGTTGTTCAGCAGATGCTGTAGTTTTCCTTTGGCAAATTTGATTGGGCCATCAATGACCATGGAAGCAGCAGGTTGCCAGATCAGCGCTCTGCCTTGGGTATCTTGTGGCTACACAAGGCGAGACTCTCACACATACGCCTCTGCTGCATTGTAGTTCATCAAGGTGAACTTAAAAAATAATAATAATAATAATCAGATAATGTCAATCACACCCCAGTCAATTAAATTCACTCTAGGCTTTAAAACAGACTCAGTTAGTGCTTTGTGCCTCAGAGGGAGATGCTATGATCTGAAGAACCAGTCTAGGAAAACGTTTCTGTGAGGTGGCAAATAACATTTAAAAGTTAATCAAAAGCTGCACCTCAAATTTTACTGGCACCCTGTGTGATGTGAAAATTCAGCACCCCCACCTCTTGCCTTCTTTTTGACAGCATAGTTATGGCACCCCCATGGCACTCCCAGGGTCCAATGTCCAGTGCAACCAAACCAGTCGCACTCCCCTAAATCTGCCTCTGTACATCCCATTATCCTTTACCATTGGCCATACCAGCCGAGGCTGATGGGAGTTGTAGTTCAACAAGGTCTAGAGGGCCACAGGTTACCCATTCCCGCAAGAGAGACATGCTCCCCACCCACAACCCTCTGTGTGTTGGGTCACTACAGGCCTTGTGAGGCACATGCTCATCTTCTGGGACATCCCCATTTCAACTCTCTCAAGCCTCAAGATCCATTTGCACCGGGTCAAAGGGAGCCTGGGATCCCATGCAGAAGATCCACACAGATGCCCCAGTCCCTGCAATTACCAGGGGAGGGATGGAAAGGCAGGGGTCTCTTGAGTCCAGCAGTGATTCCTCCCTGTGCCAGCACAGTGTCCCTATTAGGATTGATTGTGCACTTATTTTAGAAGAAAGGGGCTGGTCCACCAACAGTTATCAGGCAACACCAATGTAAAAAGAAAGCTCTGTCCGGGCATTATACTGTAGGCATAATATGATTTACACCAATAACCATAGCTTCAAACTCCTACATTAGACAGGCAATAGATGGTTTCCTCCTTCCAGCCCTATAGAATTTCAGCACCTAGAACAGCTCCTTGGTTTCCTATGCCAGTCCCTGGTGATTAAAGCCATAGCCTTCAATTCTACCATCTAAGGCAGATGTGGGGAACCTCTGGCCCCTGCAGAACTACAAATCCCATCAGTCCCACCAAGCATGGCCACACTTGATTTAAGGGGGAAGTGTCAGGGATCCTGGATGACATGGCTTCCAAAGGAGATAGCTGTGGCTTCAGAACTTAGCCAACCAGTTCGGCATCATTCCTATAAGCTGATGGGCTTAATTGCTTGATCATATTTACGTTCCTCCCAAGGCAGTTTGTCGAGAATATCTCCCATGCAGAGTTTTAATTTAAATACAAAACTCAAGAGAAATTGAAAGGCAATAAGGTTTTGTTTTGTTTTTCATTTCGTTTTGTTTCTTAGAAAGAGAAACTTCAACCATCTGAAATCTACATTTTAATTGAAACAGTAGTCATCAGAATGCTTTTTTAAAAATCTCAGTTGCAATGGAAAAGAGCAATGTTTGGTTAACTCTTCCCTTCCCAGCAACTAGGTCCCCTCACAAATAAAGATATTGGTCCCTCCCCCACTGCAATTAGGCTCCAACAAAAGGTTCTTTTCTAGCATGGTTGATGTAGTGGCTGTTGGATCTTCTGGGAGACTTCAGCTGGGCAGGGAATATTAACCCTTCCCTTCCCAGCTTCACTCTGCAGGAAAATCAGCCTCCTTCCCAATTCAACTTGAAAGAAAAGCAAAAACACTTTTTTGTGCCTCATTGTTGGTGGGAGGAGTGTGTGTGTGCGTGTGTGTGTGTGTGTGTGTGTGTGTGCATGTGTCCTCATGTGTGGTGCTCATAATGATTTTTCTAATTTGCAAATGTAGTCATGGACCCAAAAAGGCTGGTGACCTGTACCTTAGAAGCAGCACTAAACTTGAGTCACAGCACCCATTATCCTTCAACCCATTGCTCCTCCACCACCCACAACCATGGCCCAGTGCTTTTAGGAAAGGATGGGTAAAGGAGGAGGTGGGAAATGGGTTGGCAAGAAGGCTAGAACTGAGCTCTTTTGAGCTGGGGCAAAATTCAGAGTGGGACTGAGCTCAACTCCCATTGGCTCGGGGATTTCTGAACTGTGAAGGTCCATTTCTGACTCCTCACCCCACCCCATTCCCCAAACTCTCCATTTCTGTACACTGCAACCGAGATATCAAAATTTAAATTAAAGAGGTGTTCTTCTGTGCCAGAAGTACGTAAATCTCAGGAGAAGTCAGTTATCTGCTGAGGTGACTTTCATCAGCAATGCTCCCAGACCCCTTGGATTCCCACATCAGCCTCACCAAGTGTGCATTTCTCTACAAAGCCCCAAAGACATTGTCTTTTATTACAAACAGCAGGATCGCTGGCCTTCCACGAACTGTTCCAGGAGCCTTGCTTGCCTGTACATGTTAATGTTTTTCTATATACTAAAGCCCAGTGCTTTCTTCTGGAGCAAGGGAGCCAGTCATTCAACTCGGCATCTTGCCTTGAAATGTGCTGCTTTACATAACATCTGGCAATTCAAATCTCTGCTTCTTGGAAATGTGCTCTGTGGGCTGCTGTGAAACCCAGAGAGGAGACAGAGCCACAGTAATTGATGTCAAAAAACTCCGTCTTGTTGGCACTGCTGGGCTGGATCTGACACTATGGATAGTAATCACAGCTAATACTTAAGAGCAAGTTCTCACATCAGATAGCAGCCTAAAATCCAGCATGATTCAGGCGGTTGGAGGGAATGGATTTCACTCAGTGACTTTTTGTAGGGAGCAAGCACAGAATTTGGGCTCCTCTGTGTCCATCAACATGCAGTTTTAGGGGTGGAGAGGAAACTGCATTCAGTTTGCATTTAAAGGTGAACATTCCTAATTTCACTTTCTGAAACAAGACACGAACTGAAATTCAGGCTTCTTTTGAAATTCACCCTTCTCCAAATTTTTCAATGCTGTTCTCCAGCCAGGTCATGTTTACAAAAATGCATTATATTTCAAGGAAAATGTGCACGGGAATGCAGACATTAGTGGAAAACAGCATCCCAAAATATGTTATATTAAGGGCAATTGCTTTGTGAAAATGTGTGTTAAACATGCCCCCACCCAAAAAAAAAAAGTGTTTAATAGAAATAATTCATACTAAATACTGGTGAATTTTCAGACGGCCTTTTAAAAAAAATTCAAATTGTTGCAGAAATTAGGAGATCTGACTACCGAGGACAATTTTTATTCATGGGCCTTTCCATCAGGAGCAGGCAGATAGATTGGGTTTCTCTGCATCCATCAATGTCTTTCATGCAGTTTCTACCACCACTGTCAGGCATTGTGCCTCTGAATCTTCGGGATCATCAGGACTTCATTTTGCTTCACGCTTTCGATGCACAAGTCTGCCCTTTTAAACATCTATGCCTGAGCACTTTTTCTTTTCTTTTCCTGTTTCTCCAGCACTTTCCCGGCAAAACCCCCGCTCTTTACTGCTGAATCAGAGCAAACGGGAATCTGCAGAAAATCTAAATTGCTGTTTGTTCCGAATCAGCATTAAAGAGCAGGTTTTCCCAGGGAAAGTGGTGGAGGGGGGGGAAGTGGTCAGACATGGAGTGGACTTGCGCCTAGAAAACAAGGGGCAGAAAGTAACTGTGGATGAGCCCTAAGCTGCACATAGCCTGGCTGCTGCTTTGCTCATGCCCAGCTTGCAGGCTTCCCACAAGCATCTGGTCGACCACTGTGAGAACAAGATGCTAGACTAGGTGAACCAGGGACCTGATCCAGCAGGGCTCTTCTTACAGTCTTATGTTTTTCTTTTTCCTTTCCTCTTTTGCTTCCGCCCACAACTTTTCCTCTCTCTTCACACTTCCCTCCCCGCCCCCACCCACTGTATCTCCTTTTCACTTATCCATGGTTAAAGCAGCCTGTCGAAGGCCCATCTAGTTAATAATATAAAATCATTTTGATTTTATGGAATTATATAAGCCCATCAAGCAGTGCTGCAAAAGAGAACATCAGATCTCCATTAGAGGGAAGATGCCTGTCACTGCGCATCTCTAGTTATGGATGTGACAAGTGCATACCAAATGAGATGGCCTCATAAAATCCCCCTAGTGATGGGAATGTGTGTGCACAGGAGAGGAGCCCGTGGGAAGAATGCAGCAGGGTGAGTCCAGCAAGCTAGGCAATCGCAGACAGTGCCCAAATTGTAGAGGTGCTAACCTCACCCTTAAAAAAGACATAGCTCAAGGTTAGAGCATATGTTTTGAATGTGGTAGGTACTCAGGTACAATCTTTGGAACCTCCTATTACAAAACCAGAGAGCAGATTTTGGGAAATGTCCAGGCCTTACACCCCGGAAAGTCACTGCTGATCAGAGGAGACAATGCTGGACTGCCCTGACTCCAACCCAGACTTTAATGGCAAAGGCTCCTACTTGAGAGTAAGAAAGAGATCCTTATTGAGGGAGAGTAGAGGTGAAGGCTCAGCAGCTGGTAGTGAGTCACAGTACTGCTATCCTCAAGCTGAGTGACGTGAAACATGAGACTGATCAGGCTAGCAGCAGCAGTTCCAGCTTAGAGTCCAAGATCAGGGCAAGGGGTTGAGAACTGCGCAGAAGCAATAGGGTTGTCCCAACAGGTTGGCACACTCAGCTTTGTGTGCCTTGCAAAACTGTCAAGCATGCAGGTGATCGCTGTGTCAGGGAGAATGGGTCTGTTCCCAGTGATGGGGACCCCACCAGGTGACTAGATTGTGCCCACCCCTGATTCCTCTGACATAGCAGTGGGTTGATGCTCTCCCCAGCTTCCCTTGCAAGATTCCATTGCTCTGCTCCTCTCCATGCAAGGGAAGAAGGGTGGTTGGAGTCCTAATTCCAGACTTCCTGCTATATCCTGGCAGAGAGAGAAGTGCCCACCTGCTCCATCCCCTGTTCTCCTGTCTCAGCCTCCTGTCATCCTCCTGTTGCCGCTCCTTGTCCATCTCAGCTGGCCACTCCATCCTGGAGCCTGACAATGCTTCAGGATACATGACACGGGCAGATAATCTGATCTGCTATGATGAAACTTCCTATGTTTTGCTATGTACTTTTGCTCCAGAAAGAACTGCTGCTGCTTGCTCCTTGTGAGGCAATTCGGGGGGCTTGCAGTCCATCTGCTTACTGAGCATTAACCCTGATATGAAGAAGAAGAAGAAGAAGAAGAAGAAGAAGAAGAAGAAGAAGAAGAAGAAGTAGTTTTATTTATACCCCGCCCTCCCCAGCCAAGACCAGGCTCAGGGCTGCCAACACCAGGTATAAAACAATTGATTAAAATACAGCTTAAAAAGAAGATTAGAATAGAACATTAAAATGCTGCCTCATTTCAGCAGAAACTCATATCAAAAACTTTTTGGGGATGAAAACGTCAAATCTTCACCAAGGCCAGCTATCCAGACTGGTCCTACGTGGGCCAGAAAAAAGCCAGGAAAATATATAGATTTTCAGGGTATCTACTTATTGAGCATTCATTCTTTTCCTTTCCAGGGTGGTTAGATGGCATGGCACCAAAGCATTGCTACCCCCACACTCTCCGTTGCATTATCCTACCACTTTCCTTATCAGGAAAAGGTCTAGTCTTTTGGGAAAGTGGTTTCAATGCGCAAGATTCTTTCTCACATGGAAGTCTGACATTAAAGCAGGGGTACCGTTTTTTCAGCCCAAGAGCAACTTTTTCTTTCTCTTTTTCTTTCTCTTCTGGGCCACCCCCCGAGGGACGCCTCCCAGCTGGTTGCCACAATCAGGCACAAAAGTGAGTGGAGGCACAGGTGAAAATCTCACCTTTGTGCACTAGGCGAGGTGTATTAAAGGTCACAGTCTATCACTCTTTCACTGCGTGAGAATACTCATGTGTAGGCACCTCGTTAGAAGCTTTTGTCCATTTAGCAGAGTTTCTGGAAGCAGTGGTCAGCACCTGAAGTTACACTTTGAGAGGAAACACTCACAACTCAGTCAAGGGATTTATTGCTTGACTGGTCATAAATGCATCACAGTAGCACTATTTACAATCATTATAGCAATAGCTGTAACGGCATGCTTAAGTTTCAGTCCCTCTTTCTCTTTAGCAATGACGCAGGCAGACGCATTCTATCAGCACTCATGACGCAGCCTTTTGCAGACAACAATGGTCTGTCGGCTGCAAAAAAGCCAAAACGAAAGTTCTCCATTTATCGGCACTTCCAACTGAAGCTGCACATGCTCAGAGTGCCACTCCCACTTATATACAACTGTTCTCGAATCTTCTCCCTGTTTCTTGATGAATGACTCCCTAACTACCGGTAGGTGCCCTTCCACATCCACCCAGACAAGCAAGAGACATTATCAGAATTCAGGGACACATTCCAGCTAGAAAGAAACACCTGGGGTGAAAAAAAGCCAGTGAGGAGCATGAGCTGTGGAGAATTTGACAGAGCAGAGAGCATTCAGCCCCCAAGACCCCAGGTTCCCTGCCCCAGCGTTGAAGTGTGTCAAAGTAACAGAATACCCTTGTATCAACAGGCCTATCGTTTACATTTGCAGCTGTGCCAATAACTCCAGCTGGGAATTAGTAGAAACATGTTTATATCTGGCTGCCCAGCCTGTCCTCTCCTGCTAGTTCTGTTCATTCCAGGGGTCCTGCTTTCTTGCATATTCTAGTTACTGTGTGCCTGCCACAGAAGGAACGAAAGCCATGCATATCACTTCAGAGCTCCAAGCTGTACTTTTACTTAAAGGTAAAGGTAAAGGTACCCCTGCCCGTACGGGCCAGTCTTGACAGACTCTGGGGTTGTGCGCCCATCTCACTTAAGAGGCCAGGGGCCAGCGCTGTCCGGAGACACTTCCGGGTCACGTGGCCAGTGTGACATCGCTGCTCTGGCCAGAGCCAGAGCCGCACACGGAAACGCCGTTTACCTTCCCGCTGGTAAGCGGTCCCTATTTATCTATTTGCACCCGGAGGTGCTTTCGAACTGCTAGGTTGGCAGGCGCTGGGACCGAGCAGCGGGAGCGCACCCCGCCGCAGGGATTCGAACCGCCAACCTTTCGATCGGCAAGTCCTAGGCGCTGAGGCTTTAACCCACAGCGCCACCTGCGTCCCCTGTACTTTTACTTGGCACCACCCAAATCTAATTTCAGAGATAATGTCCATGAAATAGGGCATTATCTTAGGGTCATGATTTCTCCTGCTGTTATATAAAGGCAGGAGGGAAGCCAAGTTTCTATTTCAAGAACAGGAGACATTGATCTTGTACTATGTTTCTCTCCCAAAGACAATAATTGTTCGGGGCCAGACAGTTGATCATAGCCCTGCACGTTAGAGATTGATCACACTGAAATGATACCAGTTCCTCTGCAGGGCAGTGGCATGACTCAGGTTAGAAGACAATCTACCTTTTGCTGTTATGGGTGCCATGCTTTTTTCAAAAAGGGACACTGGCCAGCTAGGGAATGTGCAGAGGAGGTTGGCCAAGATGGTGAGAGGGGTATCTGGAAATGTAAAAACATGAGAAGTGCCATGCTGGGTGAGGTCAAGGGTCAATGTGGTGGTCTTGTGGTAAGGTTAGGGCTTACTGGGAAATGATATATAATGAACTGAAAAGGATGTTCAAAATAACTTTTATTTTAAAAAAACCAGAAGTTTTTCTTTTGGCTGCACGGTCAGGGAAAAAACAATGCTGTCCAGAGTTGTAAAGACTATGGAGAGAATAATTGGGTGCACTCTTCCTACTTTGGATCAAATCTATGCTTCCAGGTGCCATAAGAAAGCTGCAGAGATAGAGCAGGATAGTGCGTACCCCGGAAATGATCTCTTTCAGCTTCTGCCTTCTGGAAGAAGGTACAGGGTTATAAAGACTAGGACTAGCTGCCTGAGAAACAGTTTTTATCCAAATGCAATTTTGGTTTTAAATGCAGTGTAAGGTAGTCTCTGTGTGAGTATATTGTATTTAATTATGGGGTATCAGAGTTTTTAGGGGGTTAACCAGGCTGGGATAGCTGGGATAGCAGGCTTGTTGGTTTTGGGATGTCTGATGTAGATTTTTTCAATTTCGTTGTTCTGTATGGGACAATGACAATAAAGATTGTTGTATCGTAATTATAGGGACAGAACTACCTAAATTGTATCAAAATTTATTTATGTATGTGTCAGGGAACTGCCATCGGAAGGACAGGTGGTGAGAAGGCTTCAGGAGAATAGGAGAGCCTCTTCTTCAGCAGAAGAGGGAACCAGTAGGGGGAGTGCGGGAGCTCCAAAGGAAAGGGAGTCGGAGGGGAGGCTCTGGGATACTTCCAGTGAGAACAGCGAGGAGGTATCAGAACAGCCTTTAAGGACCCCCACCCCTCGCCGGAAACTGTCACGCAGGGAATCCAGGAGGCGCATGTCTGTGAAACAGCTTTTATGTTGGAAACGTTTCCGCAAACGCCCACTGTCAGATTCTACCAGCGACTGACGGAGCCTTGCTGAAGGGCTCCGCTCAAGGCAGGGTTTCACTACACTGAGTGAGCTCTGAGGGATCCAGTTTCAACGCACAAGCAGCTCATTATCCCACCACAGCAATCTGACAGTCCCTGAAAGCAGCTTGTGCAAAGAGAGGCATCATGAGCAACCCAGCCGGAGCCGGAGATGGGGGAGCAGCTGCAGCCGGTCCTAGCCTGGAAGAAAGGTACAGGATGTTGGAGGTACAGTTAGCTCTGCAAACGGCGAGGCTGGAGGAGAGGAGGGCTCATGATGCAGAAAAGGGGAAAGCCGCCCAGCTCTCGAGGAAAGTGCCAGGACTGGTGCAGAAGTTTGGGGGTGATCCCAGGAATTATCAAGCCTTCAGGACAGAGATGCAATATGCCCTCAATCTGCAGTTTGATGATTTTCCTGATGAGGATTCGAGGGTTGCTTTTGTGATTGGGCATCTCGAAGGCGGGGCCAGAGATTGGGTGAGGCCACTAATGGCAGCCAATAATGAAGCCCTAAGGGACACAAGGAAGTTTTTTCGCGCCATGGATCTGATGTTTTCCAGTGAGATTGAGCAGGGAGTGGCGCGCAGGCAGTTAATGGCGTGTAAACAAGGGAACCGATCTGTCCGTGAGTACTGGACTGAGTTCACCATGTTGATCCATAAATTAGGATGGGATTTGTCAGCGGAACCGATACAAATGCTGTTCGAAGAAGGACTATCTTCGGCAGTGAAAGACGAACTTTCCCGGGGGCCCAGGGCGGAGTCTATGGACCATCTGACTAAATCAGCGCTGGCCATAGGGTCACGCCAGGAGGCCAGAGCCTTGGAGAAGCGGGAAGGGAAAGGGGAGCGTTGGAGGGATTTCCGCATTCCAGAGATGCCAGAGCAGCCCTCTCTGCCAGCAGAGCCGATGGAAATCGGAACAGCGCGCGCGCGCGCAATTTCAAACCCCAGTGAAGGGCGGAAGAAGGAGGGAAAAGGCGCCAAGAAATGTTTTCTCTGCCAACAGCCAGGTCATTTTGCCAGAGTTTGTCCGCAAAGAAAGGAATGGCAAGGAATGGCGGGGGCTGTTGGGGAGGAGGGGGAAGGAGCTAAGGAGCAAGTAAAAGCCAACGCCTGGCTGCCACCGACGGGGCACAGCAGCCAGGCCAAGGAACAGTAAATGTGCCCACGCCAGAACCCCCAAGACCAGCTCTTGTAATAGAGGTATTGCTGGAGCTGGCAAACGGACACCCACTAAAAGTGAAGGCGCTATTAGACTCAGGCAGCTCCTGCAACTTTATGAGTAAGGAGTTTGCAGCCGCCCATCAGATACAAACCATTCCTTTAAAAAATCCCCTGCAGGTGACCACGATTGATGGGAGGGCGCTGTTGGGGGGAGAAGTAGACCAGCAGACTGTCCCCATGACAATGAGGGTGGCAAGACACACGGAACGGATAGCGTTTAATATAGCCACATTGGGAGGAGCGCCCATCATTTTGGGGATGAGCTGGCTAGCGCTGCATGATCCGCTTGTGGGATGGCATCAGAGAGTGGTTTCCTTTGGGTCAGCACATTGTATGGGACACTGCACAGAAAAAGGGGGCCAAGTAGGCACTCAGGCCACGTTAGCAAAGATAGAAGCAATGGAACAAGGCAGGGTACCACGACAATATGCAGATTTTGCCGACGTCTTCAGCGAAAGGGAAGCAGATAAACTACCCCCGCACAGACCCTTTGACTGCCAAATCAACTTACTTCCAGGAGCGCAATTGCCAGTGGGCAAGGTGTATGCAATGTCTGACAGAGAGATGCAGGAGCTAAGGGAGTTTATTGACAAAAACCTCAAGCGTGGGTTCATCAGGGAGTCACGAGCGGTGGGGGGTAGCCCAGTGTTCTTTGTAGACAAAAAAAACTCGGACAAACCGAGATTAATTGTGGATTTCAGGGCCCTAAACGCAGTGTCCGAACCCGTGACCTTCCCTATGCCCAGAATCGATGACATTCTGACCCGGGTGAGGAAAGGGAAGATTTTTACCAAGCTGGACCTGAGGGGGGCGTATAACCTGATACGTATGAGAAAGGGAGATGAGTGGAAAACCACTATGTTCACCCCCTTGGGGGCATTTGAGTACTGCGTTATGCCTTTCGGCCTCCAGGCGGGTTCCGCAGTATTTCAATCATTCATGAATCACGTACTAGGACCATTGCTGTACAAGAACTGCGCTGCGTTCTTGGACGATGTGCTGGTGTACTCAGAGGATGAAGAGCAGCATGTGCGAGATGTAAGAGAAGTACTGAGCAAACTGCAAGAAAACCAGCTGTGGGTGAAACTGGAGAAGTGTCAGTTTCACACCAGGGAGGTGGAATTCCTTGGGTACCGGTTGTCGGACAAGGGGCTGGCCATGGATCCTAGCAAGGTGCAAGCAGTGCTGGAATGGAGGCCACCGAAAACTAAGAAAGATGTGCAGAGGTTTTTGGGGTTCGGAAACTTCTATCGGAAGTTCATCAAGAACTTCGCCCATTTAACAGCCCCCATCACGGATTGTCTCAGCAGCAAGAAGAAATTTGTTTGGACGGAAGAAGCGCAGCGAGCTTTCGAAAGTTTAAAGAGGGCGTTTGCTTCGGAAGAACAACTCTTACACGTGGATCTGCAGCAGCCGATGAGGGTGGAAACCGACGCGTCTGACAGAGCGGTGGGCGCCGTGCTTCTGCAGCCAGGAGCGAATACGTCGGAATGGAGGCCGTGTGCCTTCTTCTCGAGGAAATTGAACAAGTCTGAGAGGAATTATACGGTGTACGACAGAGAATTACTCGCTGTCCACGAAGCGTTCAAGAGATGGAGACACCTGTTGATTGGGGCGCAACACAAGGTTCAAGTGCGGACAGACCACAAAAATCTAGAATACTGGAGAACAGCCCGAGTATTGAACCAGAGACAAGTAAGATGGGCGCAAGAGTTCTCCAAGTTCAATTTTGAAATTCGCTACGTGCCAGGGGCTGAGAATGTCAGGGCGGACGCTCTCTCCAGAAAACCTGAGTACTTGGAGGGGGAAGGAGGGGCGGAAGAAAGACATATCATCTCAGAGGACCACTGGGTTTGTGGGGCGGCATTGGTGGGGCAAAGAGAACTGGTAGAGGGTATTGAAAACGATGAATATGCCCAAGAGAAACTTAGGGAACTCAGGGAGACAGGTGAGAACGCAGGGGGGTTTGAGGAAAAGAACGGAAAACTATATTACAAAGGGGCGCTCTACATACCAGGTGGGGGACTAAGAGGGCGGGTGCTTAAACAGTTGCATGACAGCCCCATGGCGGGGCACTTCGGGCAGCACAAGACCATGTGGTTGGTTACCAGGGAGTTTTGGTGGCCCAAGGTGCGGGAAGACGTGCGGGAGTATGTCAGGGGATGCGACAGGTGCCAAAGAGCAAAGGGAGGGAGGTTGGCGCCAGCGGGGTTATTAGAACCCTTACCCACCCCAGAAAGGCCATGGGAGATGGTATCCATAGACTTCATGACCGATCTACCGAGATCCAAAGGGAAAACCGCGGTCATGGTGGTGGTGGATCTACTAACTAAGATGTGCCACTTTATAGCTTGTTCACATGCAGTGACAGCGGAAGAAACCGCAAGGTTGTTTGTGGAGCACATTTTTAGGTTGCATGGCGCCCCCTTGAGGGTTTTGAGCGACAGAGGAAAACAATTTACTTCTAGGTTCTGGAGGAAACTAATGAGCATGTTGCATGTGGAGGTAAGTTTTTCCACCGCCAGGCACCCAGAAACAAATGGGCAAGCAGAAAGGGCAAACGGGGTTTTGCAACAATATCTGAGGTGTTATGTAAAGGACAGAGAAACTGATTGGGTAGACTGGTTACCTCTGGCAGAATTTGCCTACAACAACGCGGAGAACGTGTCCACAGGGATGAGTCCCTTTCTAGCCAATTATGGGTGTCATCCTCGGGCGTTTCCAGGAGAGGGCGGGGGAAGGTGGAGTGTACCTGCAGCGGAAATTTTTGTTGAAGAGATGGAAGCGATCCACCGTCAGCTCCAACTCAACTTAGAGAAAGCCAAAGAAGAATACAAGAAGCAAGCTGACAGAAACAGGAGGGAAGGCGAAACCATAAGGGTGGGTAACCGGGTGTGGCTATCCACCCAAG